>NW_006408863.1:2372613-2390290 GCF_000296735.1 Chrysochloris asiatica | reverse complement strand
ATGCGAGAGCTTATCCAGAGAAGCAGTGACACCAGAGATGGAGGCAGAGATGGGGACATGGAGAGAGGGAGCAGCTGAGGACTCTAGATTCATGGGATGAGAGGGACTAAGAGCTGGCAGCTAGGAGACAGACTTGCAGAATGTGCCCTTTCATGGTGTAAATTATTATATATGCCTGAGTGTTTAAAGAAAAAAAAGAGCTACAGTGAATAGAAATACTGTTAACTGATAGGACATGGAGGGGATTATAATCATTGTAATGAAACAAGGTGTATGACTTGTTGAATGTAAAACTGATGATCTGCTCTGTAAACTTTCACTCAATTCACAATAAAAACTTAAAAAAAAAAAAAAAGATAATACAAAAATGCTGCAACCATACATTGACAGAGAACTTCCAGAGGTTCAAACTGGATTCAGAAGAGGATGTGGAATGAGGACTATCATAGCTGCCATCAGATGGATCTTGGCTGAAAGCAGAGAACACCAGAAAGATTCATACTTAGTACACTCCATGTTCCAATTATTACTGGATGTCTACAGTTGTATCGACTCCACAGCATATTACCACCACCACAGCTGTATCTGCTCATTTTGAGTCGTGCCTCATCAGCAAATGACAATCCTGAAAGTTTATTCCATTTGTGTCACCACGGTCCATTCTACTTTGAGGAGGAAGCTCTTCTCAAGTCGTATTTTGAATGTTTCCCAACCTGGGAGCTCATTTTCCAGGACTACATCTGATAATATTCTGGTTCTATTCATAATGTTTTGATCTTCTAGCACTATAGCTGACAATGTTCCGCTGCTATTCATAAGGTTGCTGATGGCTAAAGATTCAGAAGTACTCCACCTCTCTATGCCTAGTCTACCTTAGTCGGGAGCTTAGCTGAAATCTCTTCACTACAGGTGATCCTGCTGGTATGAAAATCCCATTGGCATAGCTACCAACATCACAGGAAAACACTACAAGAATAAATAGACAAAATAAATGCAAATTTTGGAACAAAAACTTGCAATTAGAAATCTAGAACATTAATACCAAGATCTCAGAAATAGGCAATACATTGAAAGGATAAAGGAGTAGATGCAAAGCAATGGAAGCCCGAATTAGTGAGCTTGAAGATAAATCTCTCAGTCCTAATATGCTAGAAGAACAATCAGAAAAAAGAATGAAAAATTCAAAGAAAGCCTAAGAGTTGTGCGGGACACCATGAAGAGGACCAACTGACAGGCAAAACAGGAAGAGAGAAGCACAGAGAACACTGGCAAAGAAATGTTGGAAGAAAACGTCCCTAACACCACAAAAGACGAGAAGATAAGCATACAAGAAGTTGAACGAACCCCAAACAGGATTGATCCCAAAAGAAAATAACCAATATATATCATAATAAAACTCTCCATAGTCAAAGACAAGGAAAGAATCTTGAGAGCAGCTCAGGAAAAATGAAAAGTTACCTACAAAAGAGAACTAATAAGAGTAAGCTCTGATTTCTTCGCAGAAACCATGCAGGCAAGAAGGCAATGCAATGACATATACAAAATGCTGAAAGAAAAAGAGTCCCAACCAAGAATCATACACCCAACAGAGCTGTCCCTCAAATATGATTGTGACATTAGGACATTTCCTGAAAAACAATTAAAGGAATTGTAACAGACCAACTTTACATAAAATACTAAAAGGTGTTCTCTGGGCTGACAACAAATATAAGCAGGTAACAGCCTGAGATTACCATCCAGAGCTCAATCCAGATGGAGGAATTCAAGTAACTGAAGATAGGGAGCCAGAGACATAAATTTACAATGACGTCAATTACAAAGCAAAAAGAGGGAAGAGTGTAGATATAGAACTTCCAAAGGCAAGGAAGTCAAGTGGATTTCAAGATATAACAGACTGTTTTAAGAAGGGAAAAAATAATAAATTCCAGGGAAATCTCAAAGAAACATCACACCTGTACATCAAAATTTTTTTAAAAAAGAAGGGAAATCAGAAAGTTAGCATATATTAACACAACAGAACTGAAAATGAAATGTCACAAACAAAATACAGTCAGTACAGAAAAGTATGTGAAACAAAGAATCCAGCAACATCAGAAAAACAAGAAAACACACAAAAAAATGACAATATCTCATTAAATGAATTCACACTGGAAAAAACAAAAAACAAAACAACAATCAATTCATACCTATTGATAATTACACTGAATGCAAATGGATTAAATGTACCAGTCAAGAGACATGAAGGATAATGATGAATCTGAGAAACACCTCACAACATATTTGACCCTGGAGAACATTATGCTAAGTGAAATTTGTTGTTGTTGTTAGGTGCCATTGAGTCAGTACCAACTCATAGTGACCCCAATGTACAATAGAACAAAACATTGCCCGGTCCTAGGACAACCTCATGATTGTTGCCATACTCGAGCCCATTAATGCTGACACTTTGTCAGTCCATCTTGCTGGGGATCTTTCTCTTTTTCTCTGACCTTCCACTCTACCAAACATGAAATCCTTCTCCAGCGACTGGTCCTTCCTGACAATACGTCCCAAGTATGAGAGAGGAAGTTTGCCCATCCTTGCCTCTAAGGAGACTCTGGCTGTACTTCTTCCAACACAGATCTGTTGGTTCTTTTGGCAGCGCATGGTACTTTCAATATTCTCCTCCAACACCATAACTCAAATGCATCAGTTTTTCTGCGATTCCCTTATTCACTGTCCAGTTATCGAAAACACCAGGGCTTGGGTCAGGTGCACCTTTAGTCCTCAAGCTGACATCTCTGCTCTTCAACACTTTAAAAAGGTCTTGTGCAGCAGATTTGCCTAATACAATACGTCATCTGATCTCTTGACTGCTGCTTCCGCCAGTGTTGATAGTTGATCCAAGAAGAATGAAGTCCTTGACAACTTCAATTTTTTCTCCATTGATAAGAATGTTGTTTATTGGTCCAGTGGTGAGGATTTTTGTTTTCTTGTCATTGAGATGTAATCCATACTGTGCTCTTTGATCTTCATAAGTAAATATTTTAAGACTCTTCACTTTCGGCAAGAAGGTTGCATCATTTGCATATCACAGGTTGTTTATGAGTCTTCCTCTAATCCTGATACTACATTTTTCTTCATATAACTCAGCTTCTCGGATTATTTGCTCAGCACACAGGTTGAGTAAGTATGGTGAAAGAATACACTCCTGTCGTACACCTCTCTTAATTTTAAACCATTCAGTGTTCCCATGTTCTTTTCGAACAACTGCCTCTTGGTCCATGTACAGATTCCTCATGAGCACAATTAAGTGTTCTGGAAGACTCACAGATGTTTACAACTGTTTCTCTTCATTTTGAGTTGTGCCCTATCAGCAAATGAAGGTCCCATGGGCTTTTCTCCCACAGGCTTTACTCCATTTGGTCAACTCTACTTTGAGGAGGCAGCTCTTCCCCAGTCGCATTTTGAGTGCCTTCCAAATGCACTCATTTTCTGGCACTATATCTGACAGTGTTTCTCCGCTATTCATGAGGTTTTCAGTGACTAAATATTTGGAAGTAGTTCATCTCTCCTTCTTACTAGTCTGTCTTCTTCTGGAAGCTCATCTGAAACCTGTCCACTGTGGGTGACCCTAATATTATTTAAAATACCCATGACATAGCTTCCAGAATCACAGCAACTCATAAGCTACCACAGTACGACAAACTGACAGATGAGGTAGATTCAAAAAATTCATGGAAAAATTCCATTACCTTTAAATTCCACTTATTCTTGAACTTTTGAAGCCCCATAGTATATCTCAATATTAAAAGAACCAATCAAATTGTACAGTGGATGTGTAGGATAGCATATCCTATCATCAAAAATTGTTTTAGAAATAAAGAGAATACATATTGTGTAGGTAAGTTAACAATCTCTTTCCTTCATGGTGAAATTTTTCCACTAAAAAGGAATTACAGCCACATTTCTAGGTCTTCATCAAATTACCCCAGTTCCTTTCTTGACCTTCAATTCTATTTCTTGGAGAGTACAGTTAAGAGGCTTTGAAAAATGGAGGAACAATGTGTCCACGCAGTATTTAAGGTAGTAATGGCACAAGGCCTAATCAGTTAATTTAAAAAAGTCCATTTTCTGACTTTTACCTGCGGTTCCTATTGTGATACAAAATCTTCATTTCGAAGGCTTTGGCCCTCTGTGCAACCTTATAGCCAATAGTGCCCATGCCGATGATTCCCAGAGTGGCCCCTGTCACTTCTTCACCCATCCAATTCAAAGACATGGTCGTCATATCTGCTGCATGAGCCAACTGATGACCTAAAATGTACAAGGTAGAAGTGAGCCATGGAAATGACACCAACAGCAACCCCACAATCTTCACTTGGATTTCCTGACAGAGTGACCATTACAGAATGCCCACTGTGGACCACAGGCATGCATGCTTTTCTACATGGCAGGAAACAAAAGTTCTAGAAGACATGAATAATGGGGTAATCTGAATGGATAAAGGAGGGGGGAAATGTTTAGGTGTTTGACCGTCTTATGGATATTGGTTTCCTCTGCCTACTACTGTCAAATAGACCTTTAAGTGTGACAGAAATGAATATTGGGAATTATGATTATAGAAAGCATATAAGCCTATCTTCAGCCTATCATTGATTGGATTTGCCATAAGGGGAACTAGAATTTGCCCACAAAAATTGGCTTCTTGTTAAGCTTTTGTAGCATATGGGGCCTTAGGTGGAATCCTGAGTCCCACCCAGAACCTTCTGATTTAGGACATTCCCATTTGAAAAGACATACAGACAGAAGAATATAATCGAAAGAAAGACCTACAGAAAAAAAGCGGACTGTTTGGCTGTTAGAATATCAAGCAAGCTGTTTGCTTTGGAGGCATCAAGGCAAGAAAAGTCAGCCCATCAGGAAAAATTCCCTTCTAGACTGAAACTCAAAGGGAACCTGCAGGCACTCTGGTATACTTGCGGGAAATGCAACAATGAAGACATGGCCTGAGTGTGACTATGTTTCATTGACATCTGTTGACATCAAGATGAGAGAGAGAAGAGAAAGTTCTGGCTAGTCTGGAGTTTAGAAGATGTGTGAACTCACAAGTTCATGGGCACTGACGTAGCTACTAGGGGACAGAGCTGAAAGTGAAGCGGCCAGGTGGTCTGAAGTGTAGCGAGGCATGTGTGAACTCCCAAACTTGCAACTAGTACCCATTTGACCTAGTTTGGCTGGCTAGTTGAACTAGAACCAAGGACGATAAAGATGCTTGAGACTGTGAGCAAGTATAAATTGCTACAATTTGATGAACTGGATCTTTATTTATGGATGCAGTTGCTCAAAATTCCAATCAGAATGGAAGGATTCTTCATATCAAGAAACAAGCTTGTTTACTGATATTCACTAGGTTGATAGTGATGGGAATGTAGACATTGGCTATTAAAAATGGGGCACATCATCACCACCACCACCATAAAGACATGAAGTGGCTGGCTTCAAGCTTTCATGAGTGTGCTCACTTTCAGAACAAGGGGGGTAAAGTAGAATCCCCACTGAATTGTTTTCCCCTGGTGAAAGGGGACAGGGGATGATGGCAATAGGATTTTATGTTCAATTGTGAATAATTCTTAGCAGGATTAATTGTGATAGTCACAACTGTAACAGTGTAAGGTATGTAACTAAAAGGGTGGTGTAGCTAATCTTTCATTTCAGGAAGAGAAGATCCCAGGGCTAGCAAGAGCACGAGTGGAGTGTGAGATCCTAGCTAGAAAAGCAGTGTGAGCGGCTGCAGACTGCAGGCCCCAGGCCCAGGGACTGAGTCAGGCTGTGTGCCTGAGGGCAGGAGGTTGGCTGGCAGAATATGCCTTTAGGGCACTGAAATGAAGACAGAGTTTTTGTTATGTAGGTGTGCATCAAATATTTTTGCTTTGTTCATTTGTAAAATATAAGATGTAAACTAGAAGCCATAGGAAGTAGGCTAACTACTGCAGAGAGGGGATTGTAATCATTGAGATGAAAAACAAAGACACGTACAATTTGTTGACTGTCAAGGTAGTGATCTTGTCTGTTAACCTTCATTCAGTTCATAACAAAAAGTTAAAATAAATAAATAAAATAAACAACAAAAGACATGAATAATGGGAATAAATGGCAATTTACTCATAATGACACCAGAGCCTGTGGTAGAATGTTTAAAAATAGCAAATTCTTTCACATTAAGGAAGACTTTTGGGTTGAAAGGAGTTGTTTTGTGTGTTTTAACCAGTAGCTAAAAATAGGAAGAACCTAGTTCTTACTTCATTTTTCTTCAACCCCTTCATAACAAAGTCTTCATCTGGAGGATATGGGAGAAGCTTTTCATTACTATGTGATCATTCCGCAGTCCAATCCCGAGACGTGTCTGTATAGGAATGGCTGGGATTCTACTTCCTCACTTGTAGTTCATGAGCCCAGGGTAGCATGCCTGACATGGTAACGGGTGACCCCTCAGGGCATTTCCCAGCACTCATGTGTCAGTGTGTCCTAGAGGCTGGAAGCCATGTCACCAGTATTGAAAATACCAGCAGGGTCACCAATGGTGAGCAGGTTTCAGCTGCGTTTACAGACTAGGAAGAAGGAAAAAGCAGTCCACGTCTAAAAATTAGCCACTTAAAATGTTATGAATATTAGCAAAATATTGTCTGATATTGTGCCAGTGGATGAGCCCCTCAGGTTGGAATGTATTCTAACTATGCCTGGGGAAGGAGTTGCCTCCTCAGAGACAAGGATGGAGTCAAGCTTTGGGGACATTCATTTGTTGATATAGCTTGACTCAAGAACAAGTAACCGTAAACATCTATAAATCGTCAGAATATATGAAGAATGAATCTAGAAGTCATCAAAACTTAAATGGGACACATAAAGGTTGAAACTGGTGACATGAACTGGACTGGTATTGGCCAGTTTGAATCAATTATATGGTTTACTAGGCTAGGAATGGAGTCCTGGTGTGGCGCTGTGGGTTATTGCGCTGGACTGCAAGGTCGGCGATTCAAACTCACCAGCTGCTTCCTGGAAACGTTATTCAGGGTTGCTATAAATCAGAACTGACTCAAAAGCAGTGAACTACAACATGCTAGGAATGGCAGAATGAAGAGGAAGGGCATCACGTCATCATTAAAAAGAGCACTTCAAGATCTAGCCTGAATTACAAAGCTGTCATTGACAGGCTAACATCCATGTGCCTACAAGAAAGACCAGTTCATACAACATCACTGAAATTTACACACAAATTACTAAAGTGAGAGATGAAGACCTGGAAGGTTTTTGCCAACTTTAGCAGTCTGAAATTGATCAAACATGCAATCAAATGCATTGCTAGTTATCTTTTATTTGAATGTGAAAGTTAGAAACAAAGAAGGATCAGCCGTTGGAAAATACGACCTTGGTGACAGAAATGACAGTGGAGGTCGCAGGATAGAATTTTGCAAGACCAACTTATTCACTGAAAATACCAGAGGCGGTGACTATACAAGTGGACCTCACCAGGTGGAACACACATGCATCAAAGGAACTCTATGTGTGGAAGGAGACAATGGAGAAGCTCAATATCATCAGTCAGAACAAGGCCAGGGCTCTACAGCGGAACAAATCATCTATTGCTCATATGCAAATTCAGGTGGGAAATGAAGAAAATTAAAACAAGTCCTCAAAACCAAAATACAACTAAGATTTTATGTCAACTTGGCTGACTTGGCAGTCAGATTTTCAATGGTTTGGCAGTGAAGATACAGCAACCTCCCATGAGGAGACTTACTATAATGCTGTGATCTGATGTGGTTATTTCTGATCCGATGTAATTATTCTGTGTGCTGAAAATCCTCATTTCTATGATGTTAGTGAAACCACACGCAATCTACAGGGCTAGGCTGTATCTTGACTCAATCATTTTAGAGATATAAAAGGAGAAGTGAGCAAAGAAAGAAGGACTTATTACAAGGAAAAAAGACATTTTCCTATCTGATATGTGAGTAAAATTTCATAATCAGACTCTTGGGTAATAAAGGGATGTGATTGGGTTTATCAAGCTTGGACACTAATGCAGGCTACAAACTATCAAGAGAGGCTCCAATTCCCAAGTGTAGGAAAGTCAGACAAAACTGTAGCTTAAAGATATCCACATATTTTAAAAATACCTTTTTCTTTCTTCTTCTGAATTTTTAAATTATCTCATGAAATATTTGTCAGTAAATTTCTTTGGCAAATCAACCTCTTGAATGGACATTTTACGTTCCACGAGTCTCCGGGCAGAAGCCAGTAGTAAGGCCATTCCCATGTCTGCTGTGGGGTTTGATACGTCCTTTGGTGTGTTGGCCACTTTCACACCAAAGCGAGCAATGAGCTTCAGGTCCAGGTGATCTAAACCCACTCCTCCATTGGCGATAATCTTCAAGGAGGGCAGGGTCTGTAGGAGTTCCTGGTCAATAACGGGCTGTCCTGCCCAAACGTAGACAGCCTGGATCTTTGGGCTGAATTTTGTTTTATTTTCCAAAAATTCCTGCATGGTAATGAGATTAAAGTGTTTCTGCAGGTCTGCAACATGGTCCTTACACACGCTTCTTGGTCCTTCAAATCCAGACACCAAAACCGCAGGTAGCTCTTGATCTCCCATGACCTACAGAATGAGATTTGCACAAGACAGGGCTTCAAACCAGTTCATTCTGGATGGATTCCTTGCTGAAAATTTGCATTTCCATCCCTCATCCACTGAATCATAAGCTAGAGTTTAACAAGATTTCCAGGTGATTCTTATTTTTCAATGTACTATATACATAAGAATCACCAGAAAGTCTTTTTAAATGCAGATTCGGATTCATTACATCTAAGGTGGAAATGCAAATTCTCAGCAGGGGGTTGAACTGGACCGAACCAGTCTGAAATCCTGCTTTAAGAGAACAGCCCACAGGAGTAACTTCTGCTACTCCTCAGATTTCTTAAATCACAAGACTGGCTTTCATTTTTATTTAGTTTATCAATTCCCAGGAAACCCGAAAGGCAGTAAGCCCAACACTCTGACTCAACAAAGTCCCTTTCCATCTTGCCCACTTCCCTCTGTCTAGTGACTCTGGTATTCAGGCCTCTCTTGGAGTGTGGGATGAACTCTTTGAATTACTTCAAAGGAGAATTCGGCAGAAGGTCTGGGAATCATTCTGAGATTTAGTCATGAAAGACTGCTTTTGTCTTGGGGGTGGTAACCCGCTGCCATGCTGTGAGGCAGCCTTCTGGAAAGGCCCATGAGCCCTGGCTGCTCCAATGCTGAGGGAGCAAGTGGAGTAGCAGTACTGATGCGCTTCTCCGTTATTGGTCACGTTCTTTTGTGAACAGAACTCAGACCTCGGTCTGTCTCCAGTCACAGACCAGGAGCATAAGACAGGAAGTCAGCTCTGCTATCAACATCACTGTCCTGGTTGCTGCTGCTCCTTACTGTGTGGTCTATGGTGTGGCAGCTTTTCTCACTTCGGATCCCTTATCAGCACTGCCCTGGACATCCATAAGTCCTCCAACAGTGTCTTAAAGGCACTGTGGGCTTAGTTCCTCTTTCAGTCGTTGCTCATTATCCACTTCCACGATTGAGGCAACCGTTAGAGCAGCACTCCATTTCCTGGGACCAAACTCTGTCTTAGTTATCAGGTGCTGCTATAACAGAAAAAAATTGCTAAACCACTGAGAATGCAGGCCCAGCGAAGTGGACACAATGCCTTAAATACTAGAGCATCTTTACTCATAGTGTTATATTTGGTAAGGCCCATCAAGTCAGTTACAACTCGTAGCTAACTTGTATAGGGTTACCCAGGAGTGGCTGGTAGATTTGAACTGCTAATCTTGCAGTTAGCTGTTAAGTACTTATCCTATGGCACCACAGTAGAAAAATGTAAATCAAAACCACATGCGATGTCCTGGTGTGGCGCTCGCTGTGGGTTAATGCACCAGACTACAAAGCCCTTTGAACTGCAAGGTCAGGACTTCAAGCTCACCAGCTGCTTCTTGTAAACCCTTTACAGGATCCCTATGGGTCAGAATCGACTGGACGGCACTTCACAACCACCACCACCGCCACCAAGGAGCTCTGGTAGCACAGTGGTTACGAATCGGGCTGTGAACCTTAAGGTCAGCAGTTTGAAACTATCAGCTGCTCCGCAGGAGAAAGATGAGGCTTTCTGCTCCTGTAAAGATTTACAGCCTCGAAAATCTTGTATAGGGTCGCTATAGGTCAGAACCGACTCCACGGGGCGCATCACAACAAAAACAACCAATCACCCAACCCCAAACCCAGCCCATTGCCAGCGAGTCAACTTACACTGCCATCAATCCTAACCAGGGCTTCCAAGGCTGTGAATCTTTCCGGGAGCAGCTCACCTTTCCTCTGCAGACTATCAGGTTTGCACTGCTGTACTGCTAACCACAAAGGCAGCAGTTCAAACCCACCAGCTGCTCTTCACAAACCCTACACAGGGTTGCCACGAGTTGGAACTGACTCCATGTTACTTAACAGCAACATGAGCAGCCGCGGCTGGAACTGAGGTGGCCTTGGCAGAGCCAGAACGAATGATTTCATGGACTTTATATGGCTGGCAGACCAGACATTTCCCACCCTTGCTATACAAGGTGGCTGAGTGGAACCCACTGGATGGCACTTACCAACCACCTTGCAGTTAGTCCAGTGCTTATCCTACAGTGCCCCAGGGCACTTTTTTTTTGCTATTTCTTTTTTTAAAATGTTTTATTGTGGATTATATGAGAGTTTACATGAGAGAACTTTACTTTTACATTCATTCTATTGTATATCGTTTCATTGCCATGGTTCCAATCTCCTCCATGCACCATCAATCGACCAAAAGGTATACCCTACAAACCCACCACCTGCACTTCCTCCCCGCCCCCCCCCCATCCAAAGTCCCCAGCCGCTTCATCACTCCACGTCATTGTCTCTGCCTCTATCTCTATCTCGCGCCTCACTGCTTCTCTGGGTGGGGTCCCGCTCTGGGCTCTTCTCCATTGATGGTCTTAGAGACCTCCGCTCCTAGACTGGAGAGTTAACCACTCCCTTCCTTGCTACAAAGCGTCAACCCTCACAATCAGTCCTGATAACAATTATTCACTATTGTATCACAAGTGACCCTTCTGCATTTCATTGCATCAGCTCCTCCTAGACAGATTGGATAGTACTCACTGGAGATTCTGCCTTCCTCCATGCCCCCTAGCTCTAGGTTCCCCAGGGCACCTTTTAATCAGGTAACCCCCCCCCCCCGTGTCTGTTAAATATCTATGCCTTTGACTCCGCTGCGTGTCTTTTAACTCACGAAGAGCTTCTAAGTTTAGTTCCTCCTTCAACTGTATAAGAAGGCTGCCTTTCCATCGGCGCAGTCAGCTTTACGGACCCTCCACTTTACCAAGCAGGATGTTTCTCCAAGGACTGGTCCCTCGTGATAATGAGTCCAAAGTATGAGAGGCCAAGTCTGGCCGGCCTGGCTTCTAAGGGGCACTCGAGTTGTAATTCCTCCGACACAGATCTGTTTGTTCGGGGGCAGTCTATACCTTCGTAACTCAAATGCATCAATTCTTCTACATTCTTCCTTGTTAACTGTCCAACTTTCACATGCATCTAAGGTTACTGAAAATACTATGGCTCGCCTATACACAAATAAATACTTAAAACGAGGAAAGCTTATTCCAGCAACTTTACGTATTGTGGTTGCTGCGTGCCGTCAAGTCAGTTCCGGCTCACAGCGATCCTGCATTGGATTTCTGAGGAGTGGCTGGTGGGTTTGACCCATCAACCTCGTGGTTCGAAGTCCAGTGCTTACCCTACAGCACCACACCAGGAGTCCACACCAGGACTGTTGTTAAGTGCCGCGGAGTCGGTACTGACTCCGAGTCCGCTCCGACCCATAGCGACCGAGGGGCAGCTGGTGAGCGGTCCCCCCAGGACTGCAGGGCATCGGTCTTTTGAGTTGGCCACTGGGCTCGGAAGGGCCTTGGCTGTCAGATTCCAGTTACCTCACCTCGACACCAAGAGTAAGTCAAGTATTCGTCACTCAACCCTGGCCACCTAGGTTTGGGTGATCTCCGATAGGATTTGTGCCAGTGAGTTGGTATGACAGCAAAGTCCAGGAAAGGCCTGCTTTTTATCAACTACGTTGATGCTTGTCAGGCTTACCAAACACTAAACTCCTACTGGAGGATCTGGCTGCCCAGCGGCATTCCCCGGAAGGAAGTCGGAGTGCGCCGCCGCCGTCGCGCACACTCACGTATGCACGTATGGAGCACGCACGCATTGCGTCAACGCGTACCCACGCCGGGAGTAACTGAGGCCCGCGGCGCCTGGTACTGGACTTGGAGTCCTGCGCGGGAGGCCGTCCGGCTGCCGGGAGGTGAGTGTGTACGTGCGGGGGGCGTGGGGCAGGAGAGAAGGGGCCGGGAGTGCAGGGGAGGCCTGCGGGGATTGACGAGAGCCGGGGGCGAGCTGGGGGCCCGACGGGAGGAGGACGCGGCCCTCTGTGGCGGGGGAGGACAGTGACCTGGGGAAAGGCGGGGTGGGGTGGGGTGCTGAGGCTAGGATGGGGAACGTGGACGGCTGGAGGAGACCTGAGGGAGATATGGGTGAGGAGGATTTGCGGGGACAGGGACGGAGAACGGAAGGAGGACGGAGAGGAGGGGGTGCCATCTCAGTCCGAAGGAGGCTGCCCAGGCCCCAGCGGTGAAGACTGACTGGCCACTGTCTGTCTCAGATCCCGTCACGTTTCAAGATGTCGTACATGCTCCCGCATCTCCACAACGGCTGGCAGGTGGACCAGGCCATCCTTTCGGAAGAGGACCGCGTGGTCGTCATTCGCTTTGGACACGATTGGGACCCTACGTGTATGAAAATGGATGAAGTACTCTACAGCATAGCTGAAAAGGTCCATTTCCTTAGGGGGATTGCTGGTGGGCGCCTGGCAGTGAAACGGAAAAGGGAGGTGCCAGGCCGGGTCCTGTGCTCTGTGAGGAAACAGTAGACGGCTTGGGCCTCATAGTGTGATTCTTGCATGTGTGTGCTCCCCGAAATTGGACACAGTAGTTGGGATCTTTGTCTGGGGGACGTTTCCATAGAGTTCTCAACATTCCCAGAGGTCATTTCTGTTGCTAGGGTGGTGTTCAGAATTCACACCTGCGTCGCAGTGAGAACGCCCGTTTGCAGACTTGGCATGATGCTGTAGGGTCAGCACTGGGCTGCAGACTTTAAGGTCAGCAGTTAAACCAGCAGCTGCTCCGGGGATACTCCAGACAGACAGGGTCGTTCTGAGTCAGAACCGACTCCATGGCACTCAACAACAGCCACTGAGTTGGCAAGGGCATTGGAACTTCCTGGGGATAATTTAGAAAGGATGGTCATGTTTTGTTCCCTGTTTATTTATAAAACAGAACATTTATGTAGTAAATCTTTTTCTCTTTTACTGTTTTGTTTTGTTCCATTTTTTCCCCTTTATTACACCAAGTTCTCTTTAAGCACTTGATTTGAAGTTAGGAGTAATTTAAATGTAAGTAACATTAGGAAAAAGGGTTTGACGTTAGCGTCCTGGGCAGTCTGCGGCACCTGTTTGCTGACAATAAGAGTATAGTTGTCGGGTCCTTTCATATAACCTGAGAAAACTGCTTTTTCTATCACTTCCTGATTTGTAAAGTTAAAGCAGTAAGGCCCAAAACAGTGTTAAGGTAGTAACAAAATATTAGAGTCAGGATATGGTTCTATAGGATAAGAACTGGACTGCTAACTAGAGATGGGTGGCTCAAGGCCTCCAGCTGCTCCTTGGCTGCTGTGAATCAGAACTGACTTGATGGCACTTAACAACAACACTAAACTATTAATGATCCATAATGAATTTAAGAGGTCATTCATTTGAATAGAGAGAAAAAGTAATATAAACATTTTGTAAAAAGTAATCGAAACATTGAAGTAATATTTTCTTTGTTGGGGATAGGAAATTTAGGCTTGATTAAAAGAACCCCTTTGAGTAAATAGTAACAACTACATGTGTTATACGGAAAAGGAAAAATGATTTCTAATGTTTGCTATCTTCCTTGTAGTAGGGAAAGGTACCCTAGTGGCACAGTGGATTCAGTTTGGGGCTGCTCGCTGAAAAGTCAGCTGTTTGAATCCCCAGCCACTCGTTGGGAGAACGATGAGGCAGTCAATTTCCATAAAGATTCACAAGCTTGGAAACTCTGTGGAGCAGTTCTGCCCTGCAGAGCTAACTCAGCAAGCGATGCATTTTACTTAGTAGGAAGGGCATCATGAGAGAGCGGTGGTGGCTTTATGAATTCAAGGACTGTTCTTATATTTTGGAGTCTGTACTGCAAAGTTGTTTGAACCACAAGGTCGGTGGTTCAAGCTCACCAGCTGCTCCTCTGTAATCCTATACAGGGTTACTATGGGTCAGAACCAACTCAATCGCACTTAACAACAACAGCAGCATTCTTACATTTTAGTAGTGCTTATTAAAATGTGACTCAGATTCAGATTCCGTAGATGTGTGGTGGGGATCCAAGAAACTGCTTTGTAAAGTAGCAGGGAATTGTGAGGAGCTTGACGCAATGTCAGTGGAGATAAGAACAGAGCGGAGTTTAGCCTGTCCGCCATCTCCCAGCCTCTTCCTCTCAGACACCAGGTTACTAGGGAGCTTAGTAGAAACCCGGGGGATTCAGGAGACTAGCAGTTCTCTCACCAGTAGGGACCCTCCCAACTGGGGTCAGAAAGCTAATGAGTGAGACGGATGGTGCCAAGAAACTTGCTTAAGCTAGCATGAGTAAAGGTAAATACTGCTGTACTTCAGTGTAAAATTCACTAAAAGCAGTTTTTGCATAAGCAAACCATTACTGTATTGACTGAAATAATTTAGGGTATGTATGGTGGAACTTTTCACTGTTCTACCTTGCAGGTGACGGCATAAACATCGAGGGATGCCCAGATCCCCTGCCATCAATTGCGAGGCTAGGATGGATAGAGAGGGTCATGGTTCTCCAGGTCTAAGCAAAACTCAGCATGAATGCTGTTAGCTAGCAAACAGACTTTATGTGTCTTCATGTAAGTTGTAGGGACTTACACCAGACTAGTCTCTGCTTTTCTAATTCCTTTACTTTAGTCTCTAGTCTGAATCCTGTGTTCCTATGCTCTTTATGTGGTTTTGAACCTAGTGACAAAGGACAATTTGACTTGGTTCACTTTCAGTAATTTTCTTTTGTCTTTTTAATTACTGTCTTTTGCTTGCCCCAAATTTGGGTTTCTTTTCAATCAACCTTTACTCTTAAAGTATAGTTGTTCAAATTGCAAACTTGAAATACATTCAAAGACTATTAATGTTTTATTTTCTTCTTTTAGTGTAAGGGCAAAATTTTAATTTGTAATTCTGGAAGCCCTTTATGGGGAAGCACAGTGGGAATTTTGAAATTTAAGGTTGTAGTATAAAGAACAATATAACACTTTATTTAAAAATCTCCCTCTGCAGAAATGACAGATAGTGAGGGATCGTCCTCATCATGTAAGGAGCCCTGTTTGGATATCACAGCTGTTTTAAAGTGAGTAAAAGTTGCAAATGTGGAGGCTGGACTTGACTATACTCTTTCTCCTCTATGTGGTGTATTGACTTGCTGCTTATAGAAGGCTCACCCCCATTCAAGCTGGAGTATACAGAAGGCAGGAAGTTAGCCTAAAGTTACAGGAGATATGTTCCAGACTTTACAGATCTCTGTGGCTTGCTTATTTATAAGTATGGACAACTTATTGGGTGGAATGATAATATAAGTTTCCTGTTTAGCATCTGATTTTATACACAGCTTTGAAAAGAGATTATGTAATGTACAGTTCAGCTTTTTTTCCATTTTGGAGGAGCATAGTTTGGAACAAGTAATGCTTTTGGGTTCACTGTTACTTAATCCCAGATAAATAAAAATAATTGGGACATTTCATTTAAGTCCAAACAAATGGATCTTAAAATATCTGAAATCTCAGTGATATATCAGTGGCTCATGATCATGCAATCTAATAGAATGTGTATGAGGTAGATCTGTTTTTGAAATGTTTTAAGACTGATAATAGTGATTCATCTGAAGTATCACATTACCAATCAGTTAGCCCAGTGGAAGCTGATGCTCCAATAAGGAGTCTTTATCATGAGCAAATAGTGTACATATTTTTGTGGTTTGATATGGATTTGTGATTCTGAATATAAACAGCTTTGCAAATAGAGACTCCAGTTATACTCTGTCACTCACTAGCGGTGTAATCGTAATACATTGTGTCTGTGCCTCATTTTACTCATCTCTAGAAAGGGCCCTAACTTCAGGGTTGTCATGAGGACTAAATGAGTTCTCACGGAGAAAGTAGTATATTCATTGTTGAATGTAAAACTGATGATCTGCCCTGTAAACTTTTATTCAATTCACAATCAAAACCTTAAAAAAAAAGAAAAGAAAGGCTATAGCCTTATCAGTAATGTTAGGCCTGTATTACCAGTATGGATGTGTCAAAGTTGAGTTCTGTTCTCTAGGGATTTCAGTAGCTGATTTTTCAGAAGTAGCTCACCAGGCCTTCCTTCTAAGACTTCTCGGGGTTGAGCCTCCCTCCCTTTTGGTTAGCGACCTCGCATTGAAGTTTGCACCAGTCATGGGCTCCATTATTATCATTAACTGCCCTCAAATGACAAAATTGTTGAGAGTTTTTATGAGTAATTAGGGCTCGAAGTTGTTTTAGAAAATACTGTTCGTCCCTGCACTAAGACTTAGGACAAGGTTTCCTTTGTAAATCAAATGACGTAAGTTGAAGACTATTTTCTTCTCATTATAATTGCCTTATATTAGTATCTGTACAGATGTGCTCTATGGACATGTGTGAGTGAACATCTAAGAATGATATAACATCAGCAAATTATATCTTGTAACATTGTATATTGTACGTATTACTAAGGATAAGGTGCTTAAAAACAACAGCATAGTCCTGAATGCAGCTTTATTGGTTAGTGGGGGTCATCATGACTTGACTGTCGGAAGGTGGAGGCCACCAGTAAATTTATCACTCAGTTTTGTGATGGCTTTGAAGTGAATTACCTAAGAGTGTAAAAAGACAAGGAGTCTTCAAACAGTGTGTGGGGAAATTCCATTATCTGTTTGCTTTTTCCTTTTCAAAAAAGAATATTTTCCTTTACTTTTGGTAGCAGTATATCCAACCAGATGCACATCCGTTTATACTTTCGACATGAACAGTTGAGTATTGTGGGTTACGTCTGTCATCTGTGTCACCATTTTAACCACCCTTATCTTTTCATTCCATTTTTCCACAAACTTTTTGAAGTCCCCTTGTAGATAGTAGACTGATTACCCGAACTTTATGAAAAATACATTTCTGTGAATTCTTAGCTAGTTGTAGCGTTCCTCACAAAGCTATGTAACAGTAAGTTGGCATTGTGTGCTAGATTTTGGTCTAAGTGTTGTGTGTGTTACTTAGTTGTATCTTGAAGATAAATTTAGTGGAATGCAGAGGACTGGTGAAGCATTTCATCACTGACTCACCTGGAGAAAACTGAAACATGCTTATCGAACTTGTAGGTGGCAGGACTGCCAAGAGTATTTCATATTATAGATCAAAAGAAAAAAGTTCATGGGAAAATTCCATTATATTTTA
>NW_006408863.1:2369418-2372513 GCF_000296735.1 Chrysochloris asiatica | reverse complement strand
CCCATAATCTTTTCATTCCATTTTCCACAGACTTTTTGAAGCCATAAATTGATATTAGAGACTGCAAAGGATGACATTAAGTTTATACATGCTACGGGACTTAACAAAAAATCCTGCAACAGCCCGTTCTAATTGCTGCAAGTAGAGCAAGCAGAATGTTATTTAGGTATACCAGGCTTGCGCAAATAAGAAAGCTTAAAACACTATTTTAAAGTTTAAATTTCCATAGCTAAAGGGGCCAAGAACTTGGAAAAAGAGAAAAATTAGTGACTCAGTAAACTCTAAAGAAATACATATTAAACAGATACTGACATTGTTTTAGAGATGCCATGAGGATGAAGTATATAATAGTTGAGTTGGCGGTGAAAGTCAGTGTAATAGAGAGGGGTAGAACTGATATCCTTTTGGAAAACAGTTTGACATTGAATTAATAGTCTTGAGAATAGTCAGATCTGTTGTTGTTATTAAGTGCCATGGAGTTGGTTCTGACTCATAGCAACCCTGTATAGGGTTTCTGAGGTTTTAAATCTTTGCAGGAACAGAAAGCTTCATCTTTTTCCTGTGGAGCGGCTGGCAAGATCGAACCACGGACCTTGTGGCTCGCAGTCCAGTGCTTATCGTATGGAGCCACCGTGCTCTAGTCATACCTTATGAGCCAGTAGTTGTACTGAGAGTGGGATAAAGACTACTCAAGTATGCTCAATGATGGGAGAATATGACAATGAAAATAGTCACCATTTATTGGGTACTTGTGCCAAAGTGTCTCTAATACACTTTGAGTCCTCGGGGTAGCTTCCTGAGGCAAATAGTAACTTAATTTGTCTAAGCCAGGAAATGGCAGAATTGTGATTTCAACTGAGAATGCTCACTATCTAGGATTAAAAATGGTTCTGTAAGAGCTTTCTGTCAAAAACGTGGAAAGCGTATATTATAATGTTGATATTGTCGTTGCTAGTGCTGTGGAAGCAGTGCCAACTGAGAGCGACCCTGCGTAGGTTTCCAAGGAGTGGCTGGTGGATTGAAACTCTCAACCTTACAGTGAGAATATCCTACCGAGAAAAAGCACAGTGCACATGTTTTCTCCATGAGTGAGTCGAGGGAAAAGAAAGCATTTACTTTTCACTTTTTATACACTATTGATTTTGACTGTCATGTTTTCTTTTTAAATCTTCATTTTTTGAAGAAGTTAGACACTTTACAGAGGAGTCCTGATGTGATGCTGTAGGGTAACCACTAGACTGCTAACTGCAAGGTCAGCAGTTCAAATCCATCAGTCGCTCCTCGGAAACCATATACAGGATCTTTATGAGTCTGAACCGCCTCCACAGCACTTAACAAAACAAGAAGTTTACAGAAACATTGTGCAGGATGTAAAAATTTCCCATATTACATGGCTCTGCCCCCTTCCCCAAGCTTACAGTTTTTCTTATTATTAACATATGAAGGGTGTTAGAAAAGTTCATGGGAAAATTCCATTATCTTTTAATTCCATATTAATGATTTATAGTGGTACATTTGTTATAGTTGTTAAAACTGTACCAGTGCGTGTTGTTGTTAGGTGCCATCGAGTCAGTACTGACCCATAGCGACCTTACGCACAGCCGAATGAAAAACTGCTCCATCCTGGGTCATCCTCACTATTGTTGCCACGCTGAGTGAGGTCCATCAATGCTGCCACTTGGCCAATCCATCTCCTTGGGGATCTTCCTCTTTTTCTCTGACCCTCCACCTTACCAAACATGATATCCTTCTCCAGCGACTGGTCCCTTCTGACAATATGTCCGAAGTATGAGAGACGAAGTTTGGCTATCTTGGTCTCCAAGGAGCACTCTGGCTGTACTTCTTCCAAAATGGATCTGTTGGTTCTTTTGGCAGCCCATGGCACTTTCAATACTCTCCTACAACACCATAACTCAGAAGCATCAATTCTTCTATGGTCTTCCTTATTCACTGTCCAGCTTTCACATGCATATGAGGTTATTGAGAATACCATGGCTTGGGTCGGGGCACCTTAGTCCTCAAGCTGACATCTCTGCTTTTCAACACTTTAAAAAGGTCTTGTGCAGCAGATTTGCCTAATGGCAGTACATCATCTGACTTCTTGACCGCTGCTTCCGTGAGTGTTGATAGTTGATCCAAGAAGAATGAAGTCCTTGGCAACTTCAATCTTTTCTCCGTTGATAAGAATGTTGTTTATTTGTCCAGTGGTGAAGATTTTTGTTTTCATTACATTGAGATGTAATCCATACTGAAGGCTGTGCTCTTTGATCTTCATCAGTAAATGTTTTTTAAGTCGTCTTCACTCTCATCAAGCAAGATTGTGTCGTATGGATATCGCAGGTTGTTAATGAGTCTTCCTCCAATCCTGATGCCACGTTTTTCTTCATAGAACCCAGCTTCTCGTATTATTTGCTCGGCATACAGGTTGAATAAGTATGGTGAAAGAATAAACCTTGTCAAACACCTTTTTTAATTTTAAACCATTCAGTGTTCCCATGTTCTGTTTGAAGAACTGTCTCTTGGTCCATGTACAGATTCCTCATGAGCACAATTAAGTGTTCCGGAATACACATACTTCGCAATGTTGTCCATAGCTTGTCATGATGCACTCAATCAAAAGCCTTTGCGTAGTCAATAGAGCACAGGTAAACATCTTTCTGATATTCTCTGCTTTCTGCCAAGATCCATCTGACATCAGCAATGATAGCCCTTGTTCCACGGCCTCTTTTGAATCTGGCTTGAACCTCTGGAAGGTCTCTGTCAATGTATGATGTAGCCATTTCTGTGTTACCTTTAGCAAAACTTTACTCACATGGGATATCAAAGAGATTGTCTGATGATTTCCGCATTCCGTTGGATCACCTCTCTTTGGAATGGGCACAAATATGGATCTTTTCCAATCAGTCGGCCAGATAGTTGTCCAAATTTCTTGGCAGAGATGAGTGAGTACCTCCTGTGCCGCCTCACTTTCTTGAAAGATTTCAATTTTTATTCCATCAATTCCTGATGCCTTGTTCTTTGTCAATTCCTTCACTGCACCTTGGACTTCCTCCTTCAGTATCATTGGCTCTTGATCACATGTACCTCTTGAAACG
>NW_006408863.1:2258397-2368213 GCF_000296735.1 Chrysochloris asiatica | reverse complement strand
CCAATTTTCCCAGATTCATACTTCGTACATTCCATGTTCCGATTTTCAATGACTGTTTACAGCTGTTTCTCTTCATTTTGAGTTGTGCCCTATCAGCAAATGAAGGACCGGGGGGCTTTTCTCCCACGGGCTTTACTCCATTCGTGTCATCACAGTCAACTCTACTTTGAGGAGGCATCTCTTCCCCAGTCGCATTTTGAGCGCCTTCCAACCTGAGAGGCTCATTTTCCGGCACTATATCTGACAGTGTTTCTCTGCCATTCATAAAGTTTACAGTGACTAAATATTCGGAAGTAGTTCGTCACTCTTTCTTCCTAGTCTGTCTTAATTAATGTCATATGTCCAGTGTCATACAGGATAGTTTTGCTGCCCTGGGCTCTACCTGTTCATCCCTTCCCTCCCCCCGAACTCCTGATAACCACTGATCTTTTGGCTGTCTCTATAATTTGCCTTTTCCAAAATGTCATATATTTGGACTCCTGTGTTCATACGTATTCAGACTGGCTTCTTCTCATCTAACTAGCATAGTGGTTACGAATTGGGCTGCTAGCCTCAAGGTCAGCAGTTCGAAACTACCAGCTGTTCCGCAAGAGAAAGATGAGGCTTTTTGCTCCCATAAAGATTTACAACCTCGGAAACCCTGTGGAGGGTCACTACGAGTTGGAACCGACTCCACGGTACTCAACAACAACATGTGCATTTGAGGTTTCTCCATGTGCGTTTTCTCTTTTGCTCTTTAATAGCTCATTTCTTTTTTTTATCATTGCCTAGTCCTCCACTGTGGGTCCTGGTGTGCTCTGGATTGCTAACGGCGAGATCAGTGATTTAAACCTACTGGGCTCCCTGGGAAGCGTGCAGGCTTGCTATGAGTCAGAACTTCAATACTCCATTGTATGGCTATTTCTTTATTCACTCACCTATTGATATGTTGAGTGCTTCCAATATTTGGTAATTATGAATAAAGCTGCTGTAACTAGACCTGTGCATATTTTTATATGGACATAAGTCAACAGTTGCTGGAACATGGTAAGCCTATGTTTAACTTTGTAGGAAACTGCCAAACCGTCTTCTAAGATCTCTGTGCCATTTTGCATTCCCTCCACCGTTAATAAGAGTCTCTGTTGCTCAACGGTCTCGCCATCCATTTTGTGGTGTCTGGGTTTTATGTTTTAGCTATTCTAATAGGTATATACTGGTGTCTTGTTATTTTAATTAGAAAATCACTAATGACATCATGGGAAGATCTTTTTATATGTTATTTACCATCTCTGCATCTTCTTCTATGAGGTTTCTCTGTTCAGATCTTTAGTCCAATTTTTAATTTACGTTGTTTGTTTTCTTATTGCTGAAATGATAATAGTTCTTGAGTGAATTTTTGTGAAAGACGGAAGGAAGGTCTTTGTGTATGTGATGATGTCCCGTTTGGCAGCATTTGTTGGAAATCTAGTCTTTCTCTATTGAATTGCCTTTGCTCCATTGTCAAAGGCTTGTTGGCTCTGTTTGGATCTACTTGTAGCTCTCTGTCCTCTTCCCTGGCCTGTTTATTCTTTTGTCAGTACCATACTGTTTGCATCTCTGTAGTTTTTGTAAGTCTTGAAGGCAGCTAGGATCAGTCTTCCAACTTCACTATTGTATTGGCTATTTCAGGTCTTTTGTCTTTCCATATAAACTTTAGGATCCATTTACAAGTGTTCAAATACAAATAAGTAGAATATTTCTGAGATTTAGAGTCATACTTTCAGAGCAATTTAATCACTCAGCTTTAGCAACTATTAGCATTTTGTCAGTTTTGTGTCATCTCAGTGTCTCGGACATCTTTCATGCTGTAGTAGTTAAAGCAAATTCCAGACAATGCTATTTTATCCATAAATTACAGTTAAGAAACGTTATGCATATAAGTTAGTATGAACTCTCTTAGAGCACATGGATATGATATTTACAAGGAACCTTTAAAATGTTCACATCCTTTGATCTAGAGAGTATATTTTAGGCAGTTATCCTTTGGTAGAATAGTGAAGTATCTGTACAGATTTAAGAGTGTTAAAATTATAGCTCAATAATTGATACTGATTTTTAAAAATCTGGTTTATTTTCATGAAAAATTAGAAAACATTATGCCACCATAAAATAGTTTTTTGGGAAAGTGTGTGATTTCCATAAGAGAATGCTCATACTTAAGATTAGAATTCAAAATGTTGTAGTGTGATCACTGGATTTTACTTAACAATGGTTTTAAACAGTTTAAGTAGATTTTTATAGAAACGGTTCAGGCTGCCAACCTCAAGGTCAGCAGTTCGAACTACCAGTGGTTCCACGGGACAAAGAGGAGGCGTTGTGCTCCCGTAAAGATTTACAACCTCGGAGACCCTGTGCAGGGTCGCTATGGGTCAGAACCGACTCAATGATACATAAAGAAAAAAAAAAAAAAAAAAAAATGGGAAGGATTATCGTAAAATACTAACAGCACTTACCTCTGAGTGTTGAGATTGGAGATGATTTTATTTCCATTCATTTTTCTAAATCTCTGAAGAGCTTGCAGTTAATTTTTTTAATTAAAAGAAAAATTATTATATACTATATTATTTTGGAGTACTGTATCCTAGTATTTATAAGTGTTCAAATCCAAGTAATTAGAAGTTTTCTGACATCTAGAGACATAGAGCAGTTTAATGCATGCAATTGTGAAGTATTTGCAAAAATAAAATATGTAAACCTATATATGGATTACATGTATAGGTTTACAGGTTACATGAGTCCTGGTGTGGCACTATAGGATAAACATTGGACTGGTAGCCACAGGGTCAGCAGTTCAAACCCATTGGGTACTCTCAGAAACCTTATACAAGGTCTCTGTGAGTTGGAACCGACTTGATGAACACACAACATATATGGATTATTATTAGATCAGAATCATATATTTGTGGAAATTCTCTGCAGGTCTTATGTAACTTGCTGCTTGAATAAAGCTTAGCTAGTTCTCAGTGTTCCGCGGAATAACAGAAAATGAGCTGTGGGCACCAGTTGACACGCAGATCCTGATTGAGGCTGTCTTGTCCTGCATGTCAGCGCAACTGGGAAAAAGTTGGGGGCTGGTTTGAAAATTGGCCTGTTTACACAAACTGACTTTGTTTGAAGTGTGCTGTTGCAGATTGCAAGTCAGATTGATTTGTTATTTTAGGGGCTTTGTTTTTTTATCTCCTTCATTTTTAGGTTAAAAATTTTGCAGTTATTTATCTTGTGGATATTACAGAAGTACCTGACTTCAACAAAATGTATGAGTTATATGATCCATGTACTGTCATGTTTTTCTTCAGGTATGTTGCATTACCTTAAAGTTGTTACTTAGACTGAATGTCGCTTGGAACTTAAAATGTGATCATGAACTCTTTGGTGATGTGGTGGTGTGCTGTTGAGTCGGTTCTGACTGATCGTGACCTTGTACAGGGTTTCTGAGGCTGTGAATCTTCACGGGAGCAGAAAGCCCCTCGTCTTTCTACCGTGCGGTGGCTGGTGGATTCAAACTGCTGACTTTTCGGTTAGCAGCCCAATACATAGCCCACTGTACTTGCTCTGTGGATCTTTAGAGTCTTTTATTTCTGAGCAGTCGTAACACAGCATCAACAAACAGTCTTTTACAATTCTAATTTTAACAGTTACTCAGTAACAAAATTTCCTTTTGTAGAAATTTAGGTGTGGTGTAGTTGAATGGAAGCCACTTTTACTTTTAAGATAACTTGAAATATCATCTGTGGATGAAAAGATCTGTTTTAAAGTAGATGACTTTTAAAAACATATATATAGCAATATGTCACTTTGTTTGCTGTTAAGTGCCACTGAGCCAGTTACAACCCGGGTTTCCGAGGAGTAACTGGTGGACTTGAGCCACTGACCTTGTGGTTAGCAGTGCAGTACTTCTCCTGCAGTGCTCCACCCCGGTTCCATGTTGTTCAGTGCCATACCAACAGGAGCATTTGTCTCATCCTCTAGACGGAGATCTCCCAAGCTTGTCAGGAGAGTCTGGAAGATGGAGAGTCTGTATTAGCTTTCCATTCTGTGTGACAAATTGGCACAAACTTAGCAACCTAACTCAGCACCCATATATTAGCTCACTGCTCTATGGGAAAGAAGTCCAGTGGGGCAGCCCGGCGCGGAGGGTGTTGCAGACCCACTCGTGTCGCTGCTCGGCCATCTCTGTGCTGCTCTGGGAGGCCACTCACTCCTTTTGCTTGGCCCACCATCTTCAAGCTCAGCCACAGTGTGTCTAGTCCTCTCTTCACACTGACTCTCTCTGACCTCTTCTGCCACTAGGCTGAGAAAACTGAACTAAGAGATCCCATAGAATTAGCACTTGTGGCACAGTGGGCTAAATGCTGGGCTGCTAACCCAAAGTTCCGAACCACCAGCTGTTTCATGAGAGCAAGATTTACAGTCTCGGAAATCTTCAGAGTCAGAGTCAGAATTGACCCAACAGCAGTGGGTCGGGTTTGGGGATCAGGTTGGGCTCAAAGGAATAATCCAGAGGACACTCCCTGTTTTAAAGCCACTGGTTGATAACCTTCATGACACCTGTAAAATCTCTTGTCCAGGATGATGTAACTTCAGCCCAGGGCTCTGGTGTCATCGTTACTTCGGTAAAATCCCTTGTACATTGCAGTGAAACATATCCCATGGGCATGGCCTTATCACTGTCAGAGTCCCAGGGGTTAGGGCAGGAAGTCTTGGTGGGGCAGGGTGCATTTTAGGCTTTTGCCTCCCATAGTTTGCAGCCTGGGTAGCGCACGTGGTTTGTGGTGGGCTGTTAACCTAAAGGTTGGCAGTTCAAATCCACTCAGCCACTGCAGGAAAAAGGAATGGATGTCTGGTCCTGTAAAGATGCCCGCAGGAGAAGCCCTAGGGAGCAGGGTCACCATGAGTCAGAGCCTATGCCACGCCATAGCTTTAGTCTGCTCTCTGACTCCCACGTGCGTTCTGTCCCCACCATCCAGGTTCCTAAGTGTCATATCTCACTGCGGCATCAGTTAAAAATCCCTAAATTGGGTCTCAATGAGTCTCCTCGGTGTAAGCAACTAGTGCAGCTTCGGGGCTCTACCTGTAGCCTGTGAGGCTGAAGAGAGCTTAGAGTCACATGGCATGCAGTATATATAATAGCAGGCATTTTTCCATGGAATTGTCTTTTGAAAGGTCTTTGATACCCATTCTCCCCCGACCCCCCAACATCGGTAACAACAGAACAAACCCTGTTGTGTCTTCACCCAGCCCACCCCCGACCTTTTTGTACTCTCTCTTTCTCTTTGGAGGAACAAGCACATAATGATTGACTTGGGCACCGGTAACAACAACAAGATTAACTGGGCCATGGAAGACAAGCAGGAGATGATTGACATCATAGAGACCGTGTACCGAGGGGCCCGCAAAGGCAGGGGGCTGGTTGTGTCTCCAAAGGACTACTCCACCAAATACCGATACTGACCTCTGCTGCCGGGCGTCTGCACAGTCCCTTCCCTGTGGTGTATTATAAAGTATTGAGCGCTTTGGGGAAATGCTGGCAAGCATACATGCAGCTCACGGAGCTCGAGTGTCTTTTTGAAGTAAGGATTTAGTAGCCTTAAATTTTCAGTCTGACTCTGTGTTGTGTTTTTATATTGGCAAATAACTGTAAATACCTAACTCAATAAAGTACAAAGTTATATGTGTGTGTTTTAAGAAGCCTGATTGAATGGATTACTGATTTTTTTTTTTTTTTTCAAAGGGTTTTAAAGGCGCTCTGGTAGCGTAGTGGTTACAAATCAGGCTGTGAACCGCAAGGTCAGCAGTTCGAAGCTACCAGCAGTCCCGTGGGAGAAAGATGAGGCTTTCTGCTCCCATAAAGATTTACAGCTTCGGAAACCCTTTATGGGGTCACTATGAGTCGGAACCGACTCTACGGCACTTAACAACAACAACATTATGGATTGAGTGAAAGTTTATAGAGCAGATCATCAGTTTTGCACTCAAATCATATACCTTGTTTCATTACAATGATTATAATCCCCTCCATATGCCATCAGTTAACAGTATTTCCCTCTGTTCACTTTAGCTCTTTTTTTTTTTAAACACTCAGGCATATGTAATAGTTTACACCACCAAAGGGCACATTCTGCAAGTCTGCCTCCTGGCCTCCAGCTCTCAGTCCCTCTCTTTCCATGTCCCTCCAGCTGCTCCCTCTCTCCATGTCCCCATCTCTGCCTCCATCTCTGGTGTCGCTGCTTCTCTGGGTAAGGTTTTGCATTCTGCTTGTGCTCTTCTCCCTTGATGGTCCTAGGGCCCTCTGTTTCTGGACTGTAAGATTAACTACTTCCCCGTTTTTGTTAGAAAACTTCTACCTTTACAGTTGTGACAGTTGCAATTTGTCATGATACCAATTACTATTGATTCATAAGAATCTTATCCCTATCTTTTTTCACTAGGCCCATCTAGACAAGATGAAAAGTATTCAGTGGGACTCTTTCTTCCCCCACACACTATTAAACTAAACTCTTTCTTGAAACCTTGTAAGCCAGTCACTTTGTGCCTTTATCGCCCCTTCATTTCAGGTAGCCAATATCTAAGTTGCCCATCCCTATCTGCCCTGTGTACAGAGGGGTGGATTACTGATTTTCGTAACCAAAATTTATTTTAGTAATCTATAATTGGGAGGGGAATCCAGAACCTTTAGTACAGAAAGAATATACTATTAGAATAAAAGTACTTTTTGACATGGAACAAGAACTTTCATCACTGATGTCAGATGGGTCTTGGCTGAAAGCAGAGAATACCAGAAAGATGTTTGCCTGTGTTTTATTGTCTATGCAAAGGCATTCAACTGTGTGGATTATGATAGGTTATGGATAGCAATGCAAAAAACGGTAATTCCAAACTCTTCATTGTGCTTATTATGTGGAACCTGTACATAAGTGAAGAAGATCAGGAAAGGGATGAGTCAGGGTTGTACTTTCTCACCATACTTGTTCAATCTTGTGTGCTTTGCCAATACTCCTAGAGACTGGACTATATGAAGAAGAATGTGACATCAGGATTGGAGGAAGACTCATTAATAACCTGTGATATGCAGATGATACAACTTTGCTTGTAGGAAGTAAAGAGAGGACTTGGAATACTTACTGGTTGTGGTACAGTAAGTCCTTTGACATGTTGTTGTTAAATGTCATCAAGTCCATTTAGATTCATAGCAACCAGGAGCAGCTGGTGGGTTTGAACTGCCCACCTAGTGGTTTGCATTCCAGTGCTGATCCTACAGTGCCACACTAGAAGTCCTCCATTTTGTAGTATATTGTAAATCCTGCCCTGCCTGTCTGTGGTTAGGGTCCCATTTTGGAGTGAGTTGTGGTAACTTGGATTTACTTCATAAGGCTTTTCTATTCAAAGTCTTAATTCCCACCAAGTGATTGGGTGAGACCATGCAAATAGAGTGTACAGGACTCTAATGCCAGGATTGGTTAGTTTTGCCAAAAAACAACTGAGTTTTTTTCAAACTGTTTTAGTGTGAATTATATGATAGTTTACGTGGGAGAACATTAGTTTTATGTTCATCCTATTGTTACATTGCTGTGGTTACAATTCCCCTCCATGCATCATCAACCAACCAAAGGGTATACCCTGCAAGCCTGCCCCCCCGGTTGTCAACACACAGTCCCTCTCAGTCTAGAGTCTCTCCACGTCATCATCTCTGTCTCCATCTCTGGTGTTACTGTTTCTCTGGGTAGGGTCCTGCTCTCTGCTCTTCTCCCTTGATGGTCCCAGGGACCTCCGCTCCTGGCCTGCAAAGTCAACCACTCCCCTCCTTTTGCTACAAAATGTCTACCTTTACATTTCCAACCCTCACAGTCAGTCCTGATAGTAATTTTTCACTATTGTACCACGTGAGTGCTATCCCCATCTCCTTTCATCAGCCCCACCCAGACAGATTGGATACTACTCAGTGGAGAGTCTACCTTCCTCTGCACCCTCTGGATCTAGGATCCCTCTTAAAAGCTTGAAAGCCAGTCACTTCTTGCCTTTGTAAACATCCCCCATGCACATTTTGGGTAGCCAATGTCCAAGGTGCCCATTCCTGTTGACCCTGTGTATTGGGGTGGGAATGATCCTCGCTGTAAAGATTTGTTCCCTTTTTTGAGCTACTGCATCCATAGGTGTAGGTCAAGTTCATCAAATTGTATCGGATTACTCTTTTTTTTCCTCTCTTTCTTCTAGTTGCGCTCTGATCATCCAGCCATTGAAGCCAGGTTGAGTGGGTATTTTCTGCAAGTCCCACTGAGTTTTAAAGGAGCCACATCAGAAGCAAGAACAGATGATCTCAGAACCATCAAGAAAGAAGAGCATGAACTGAGCTTGAGATCCCTACCTAGAAAAGTAGCCAAAAGAGAGCAACTGTGGGCTTTCTGGCCCATCAGCCAAGTAAAGCTGTGTGCCTACACCCTTTGGCCATTTCTACTCACCTAAAGGAGCTTTATAACACTTGCCCAGAGCAGGGCATAGGCTAAGGGACCACATAACTGCGATGTACCTGCCTGCAGTCCCTACATCTCCTGCTGCTGGCCCTGAATTGGACCCTGCGCGCTTCCCTAATACAGTCCATGACCATGAGTATTGTCTGTGAGTTCTGTGTGGCCATTGTAATGGATTATTGAACCCAGCTGGGAAACACAGTGCTTTGGGAAGGATGGTGTCAGAATAGGGTAAAGAGTTGCAGGGTGGAGGCATTTCTGACCTGTGCTTCATAGGAATCAGCCTGAAGCTGATTGTGAGTTTGACTCTCCTTCCTCTTTGTGAAGCCACAGCAAGTCAAAATGGCCTCCATGCCATTTTGTAGTTCTACTTTGTGCTAATAAAGAAGAATTAGGGTGGGCTATTTCTTGAGTTGCCCCTTGTTAAAGGGTGTCATTTAAGTCACCACCTTTAATTTCCTTGGGAGTGTGGTCTGCATTCAATATGTAGGAATGCACTGGCAAAGTAAGAGGCCTTAGTGGCATAGTGGGTTAAATATTGTGCTGCTAGCTGCAAGGTCAGCAGTTCAAACCTGTCAGCCACTCCATAAAGGAACCGGTACAGAGCTGTTCTCTGTCCTGTAGGCTTGCTATGAGTTGAAATCACTCAGTGGTAGTAGGTGGCTCTGGGTTTGGCATCTGGTTCATCTTTGTCCCACCTCCGGTTCTTGGAACGTGCGCTACAGACCTGCTGTCTGACCTGACTTACTAACTTCTGCAGCCTGTGAACTGGTGGCCTGCTTGGCTAGCAGATTTGGGGTTCATCAGCTCCTGCAGCTATGTTGGGAGAGGCCTCCAGATTAACACTTAACCCATGGATTTTGAACTTACTACCTCTGCAGTCTGGTGAATCAGCAACCAGCCATCTGACCTGCCAGTTTTGGCTCGTCAGTCCCTGCAACCACTTGTGTAAAAGGAAAATAACATGTTGGTGAGGACATGGAGAAATTGAAACCCTCACCCACTGCAAGTGGGGTATAAAATGGAGCTGTTAAAAATTAAATGTAGAGAGACCGAGAAAAGAAGGTAGACTTGGCAGGAAGGGTATGCAGGCTCTATGCAGCAAGGAAAATGGGAAAGAGACAAGATGGTCCCGGAACTCCGAGCTCCAGAGGAAGGGATGGGGAAGTGGACTGAGTGCCTACTGGGGGAGAGTGAGGTGAATAGACACGGCAAGAGAGGAGATGCCTGATGAGTACCGGCAGCCAAAGGACCTGCCACAGCCATAGTGAGAGTTTGTGAAAACATGCATGTTGCAGAAACCTACATGTGGGTCACAGAGACAAAAAGGACAGTAACTGCGACCATACAGCCAAGTCACAGCCGTATCCTGTGCTGTCCCACTAGTTGGGCAAGAGCAACGACTACAACCAACATTGGCTAAATTCACTCTGGATTGAACTGTGTAAGCAGTGAACAGAAACTTATCTCTTGATCACACCCACCAGCAGGCAATTGGTGAGCATTTAAGAATACACCAACATATATTCATCTACTTAATACCAATACAACACCACAATGCCTAAAAAGTGGCAGAAAATTCCTGTTCACGTGAACAAACAAGACAAAGTAGCTCAAACAACCAAGAAGCAGAACTCAAAAATGCATTTGAGGAAGAGACACTGGAACTACCCAAAAACGAATTCAGTAGAATGATATTGGTTGTTTCTGAGCTCTATCTGTTCCCTTGGTAAATACACAAAATGGAATACTATGTAACCTTGAAGAATAATGAATCTGAAAAACACCTCATAACACGGATAAACCTGGAGGATGTCATGTTGAGCAAAATTAGTCAATCACAAAAGGACAAATATTGAATGATACCATTATTGTAAAAGCTAAAGAAAATGTTTTCATACTAAAACATTCTTTGATGGTTACCAGGAGGGAGGGAGGGGAGAGTACTTCACTGGCTAGAGGGTAGACACTTGTTAGCTTGGGTAACATACAAGGATGGGGAGGGCAGTACACTAGGAGAGGGACGGTGGCAGATGAACAATGAAGATAAAGGAAAACTCAGGTACGCAAGGGTTAAATGGGATAGAGGGAAACGGTGATTTGTACAAGACTTTGGAACAGTGTTCTGTGAGTACATACATATATCAAAATGTAGGCTGAACGGATAAAGGAGGAGAAAATGTGTACGTTTTGTCTTGTGGATATTGGTTTCCCCGGCCTATTATTTATGTGTGATAGAAATGAATAATGGAAATTATGACTATAGAAAGCTTGTAAGCCCATCCTCAACCTATAATTGATTGGGTTTGCTAAAAGGGGAGTTAGAATTTGCTCAAGGCAATAAGCTTGTTAAGCCATTGTAGAATATGGGACCTTAGGTGGAATCCTGAGCCCCATCCAGAACCTTCTGAGATGGAACTTTCCCACTTGAGAAGACATTCAGACCAACCCAGAACTGCTGGGAGAACACATGATTCTTATTGAAAGAAAGACCTGTAGAAAAAAAAGCAGACTGTTTGGCTGTTTGAATTTCAAGCCGACTGTTTGCTTGGGAAGCATCAAAACAATGCAAACCCCCTTTGCTTGGGAAACCCATCAATGCAAACCCCCTTTTAGGACTGAAACTTAAAGGGAACCTGTGAGCAGTCTATATGCTTCATTTGTGAATGGAAATGGGGGGCCGGGGAATGCAGCAATGAAGACATGGGCTGAGTTTGGCCGTGTTCCACTGATATCGGTTGACCTTGAGATGAGAGAGAGAAGAGAGAGGGCTGGCTGATCTGAGTTTAGGAAGATGCATAAACTCCTGAGTTTATGGGCCCTGACCTAGCCCCTGTGAGCAATTATAAATTGCTACAGTTTGATAAACTGGGCTTTTGCTTATGGATGCAGTTGCTGAAAATTCCAACCAGAATGGAATGATGATTCATATAAAGGAACAAGCTTGTTTGCACTGTTGATTGCTGCTGTTATTAAGAGCTGTTGAGTCGGTTCTGACTCAGCGACTGTGTATAGGGTTTCCAAGGAGCAGCTGGTGAATTTGAACCACTGACCTTGTAGTTCACAGTCCAGTGCTCATCCTACAGCACTACACCAGGAGTCCACACTGTTGATGTTGTTAAGTGCCATGGAGTCGATTCTGACCCATAGCGACCCTATATAGGGTTTCCGAGGAGCAGCTGGTGAGCTTGAACCGCTGACCTTGCAGTTCAAACAGCTTTGCAGTCTGGCGCATTAACCCACAGTGCAACACCAGGACTCCATTGTTGTTAGGTGCCATGGAGTCAGTACCGACTCAGCAACCTTATGCACAGCAGAATGAAACACTGCCCGATCTTGGGCCAACCTCACTATTGTTGCCACGCTTGAGCCCATTGATACTGCCACTTTGCCAATCCATCTTGTTGGGGGTCTTCCTCTTCTTCTCTGACCCTCCACCTTACCAAACATGATATCCTTCTCCAGCGACTGGTCCCTCCTAACAATATGTCTAAAGTATGAGAGACGAAGTTTGGCCATCCTGGCCTCCAAGGAGCACTCTGGCTGCACTTCTTCCAACACAGATCTGTTGGTTCTTTTGGCAGCCCGTGGCACTTTCAATATTCTCCTCCAACTCCATGATTCAAAAGCATCAATTCTTCCTTATTCACTGTCCAGCTTTCACATGTATATGAGGTTATTGAAAATACCATGGTTTGGGTCAGGCGCACCTTAGTCCTCAAGCTGACATCTTTGCTCTTCAACACTTTAAAAAGCTCTTGTGCAGCAGATTTGCCTAATGCAATACATCGTTTGATTTCTTGACTGCTGCTTCCATGAGTGTTGATAGTTGATCCAAGAAGAATGAAGTCCTTGACAACTTCAATCTTTTCTCCATTGATAAGAATGTTGTTTATTGGTCTAGTGGTGAGGATTTTTGTTTTCTTGACATTGAGATGTAATTCATACCAAAGGCTGTGCTCTTTCATCTTTATCAGTAACTATTTTAAGTCTTCTTCACTTTCATCAAGCAAGGTTGTATCGTCTGCATATCATGGGTTTTTAATGAGTCTTCCTCTAATCCTAATGCCACGTTTTTCTTCATATAATTCAGCTTCTCGGATGATTTTCCCAACATGCAGGTTGAATAAGTATGGTGAAAGAATACAACCCTGTCACACACCTTTCTTAATTTGAAACCATTCAGTGTTCCCATGTTCTATTCGAACAACTGCATCTTCGTCTATGTACAGATTCCTCATGAGCACAATTAAGTGTTCCGGAATATTCATGCTTTGCAATGTCCATAGCTTGTCATGATCCACACAATCGAAAGCCTTTGCGTAGTCAATAAAGCACAAGTAAACAAACATCTTTCTGATATTCTCTGCTTTCAGCCAATATTCATTGGACATCAGCAATGATATTCCTTGTTACATGGCCTCTTCTGAATCCGGCTTGAACCTCTAGAAGTTCTCTGTCAATGTATGCTTGTAGCCATTTCTGTATTACCTTTATTAAAAATTTACTCCCATGGGATATCAAAGAGATTGTCTGATGATTTCCGCATCCCCTTAGGTCACCTCTCTTTGGAATGGGCACAAATATGGATCTATTCCAATCAGTTGTCCAGATAGTTGTCTTCCTAATTTCTTGGTATAAATGAATGCCTCCTGTGCTGCCTCACTTTCTTGAAAGATTTCAAGTTTTATTCCACCAATTCCTGGTGCCTTGTTCTTTGCCAATTCCTTCAATGCACCTTGTACTTCCTCCTGCAGTATCATTGGCTCTTGATCATATGCTGTCTCTTGAAATGGTCGAACATTGACCATTTTCTTTTGGTACAAGACGCCATAGGAATGGCCAATTTAGACATTGGTTATAAAAAATGAGGGGGCTATAAAGGCATAAAGTGGCTGGCTTATAAGCTTTTATGAGTGTGCTTAGTTTCAGAATGAGGGGGTAAGGTAGAATCCTCACTAAATAATTTTCCTCTTTTCCAGAGGGAAGTGGTAAAAGGTGGTGGAGGCTCATGGTGATAGGCCTTTATGATTCAATTGTGAGTAACTGTTAGGATATATATCATAGGATATATTGTTATCATCAAAACTGTAATTATAGAAGATGTGTAACTAAAAGGGGAAGTAGTTAATTTCAGGAACAGACCATTGCAGAACCATCAAGAAGAAAGAGCATGAGTGGCAAGTGAGATCCTGTCTAAAAACACAGTGACAGCAGAGATGGTGGCATAGAGAGATAGAGCAGCTGCAGGCTCTAGACCCATGAACTGAGTAAGGCTGTGTGCCTGTGGGCAGGAGGCTGGCTTGCAGAATGTACCCTTTGGACATTCAAATGAATGTATGCTTTTTGTTTTGTATGTGTGCAACAAATAGTTTTGCTTTGTTCATTTGTGAAGTATAAGATGTAAATGGGGATTCACAGGGAGGAAGTCAGATAACTGTTGTTGCCATGAAATGAAACAAAGTTTATAATTTGTTGAATGTAAAGCTAATGATCTTCTCTGTAAACCTTCACTCAATTCACAATAAGAAGTTCAATAAATAAAGTTAATCTTAAATCCCCCTCCTCTAAATTAAATGTAGAACTACAACTGCTATATGGCTCAGTCCCAACCCTAATTAAATACTCACAAGAAATGAAAGGTGCACAAACAGAAATGTATCCACCAATGTTTATTGCAACACTATTCATGATAGTCAAAAGGTGGAGACAACGTAGCTGTCCATTAATAGATGATGGTGGTGGTGGTTATGTGCCATGGAGTCAGTTTTAACTCATAGCGACCCTGTACAGGGTTTCTGAGGCTGTAAATCTTTACAGGAGCAGAACGCCTCATCTTTCTCCCATGGAACAGCTGGTAGTTTGCAGCCCAATTCATAACCACTACTCTAGCAGAGCTGCTTAATAAGCCCTGTTGTTGTTGTTGTTGTCAGGTGCCATCGAGTCGGAGCCGACTCATAGCAACCCCATGCACAGCAGAACAAAACAATGTCCGATCCTGGGCCAACCTCACTACTGCTGCCACACTTGACGCCATCAATGATGCCACTTGGCCAATCCATCTCATTGGGGGTCTTCCTCTTTTTCTCTGACCCTCCATCTTACCCAGCATGACATCCTTCTCCAGCGACTGTTCCCTCCTGACAATATGTCCAAAGTATGAGAGACGAAGCTTAGCCATCCTGGCCTCCAAGGAGCACTCTGGCTGCACTTCTTTATAGACGATGTTGTTGTTGTTAAGTGCCATCGAGTCGGGTCCGACCCATAGCGACCCTGTACAGGGTTTCCGAGGGTGTAAATCTTTACGGGAGTAGAAAGCCTCATCTTTCTCCCGCGGAGCGGCTGGTAGTTTCGAACCGCTGACCTTAAGGTTCGCAGCCCGATTCGTAACCACTACGCTACCAGAGCTCCTTATAAGCAAAATATAGTGTAGCCATACACTAAGGTGGAGTCCTAGTGGAGCACTGTAGAATAAGCATTGGACCACAAGGTCGGTTTGAATTGCAAAGTTGGTGGTTCAAACTCACCAGTCACTACTCAGAAACCCTACCGACTCAACGGCATTTAACAACAAAAATACACTAAGAATATTAGTCACAAAAGGACAAATATCGTATGATTCCACTTATATGAAATATCTAGACGAGGCTAATGTATGGAGACCTATGTTTTTATTTGTTACCAAGAGTGGTAAACATTCTGTTTGTAGTCATCTTTGTTAAGTGGTTAGAAAAATGACTCACCTTAATTATACTCTTAGAACATTGCCTTTGTTATTTTAATCTTTTATTTTATGATGAAAATCAGAAGTCATATTACATACAGATTACTCAAAAGACCAGTTTTCATTTGATTACATGTTCAGGTGATGTCCTATGTCTTCAGGTCTGAAAAAGAAGTTTGAAAGAGGTACAGGTTGATTTACATATCAATTAACGCACAGTTTTTAAACTTAAAACCAAAGTTAGTAAAAAAAAAAAAAAAAGTACCTTAGTTTCCTATAATTATGAAAATATTTTTGTATAGAAAAGATTCTGTATACAGAAAAAAATGAATTGATTTTCATTTCAGTTAGGAAGGAGTTAATGTGGATTCAAAACTCAGTAAACAGTATGTGCTTTCTGACTATACTATATCAACATTTCTGTGATTAACCATTAGCAATGGCTAATAAAGCTTTTTCAGTATCATGCTGCCTGTCTGCATTTTAATTAAATGAAAAAGGTTTTACAGATGTTATTGTTCAACAAGGAGCCATAAAATACCAAGTTCATCAGGATATAAAAAGTGTAACATTTTGACGTCACAAACTCTCCTTCCATTCTCATATCCCAAAAGGATCACACTTGTGGGGCGTTTGCAGAACCTTGAAAACTAAGGCATAAACTGTTGACCTAGAGCAAGAGTTTATGTGCTTACTGTTGTAAGCACATCCAGACATCCAAACAGACTTAACGTTTACTTAGGTCTTTCTTTTCATTCAAAAGGCATTTAACCCAAAAATGAAACCTCCTAGCATGATGACCCTGCATAGAGTTTCTAAGGCAGAAGCAGACAGTCTCATCCTTCATCCTTAATCTGAGCTGCTGACCTTGCATTTTAGCAGTCCAGTGTTTATCCTACGTCATCACCAGGGTTCCATCTAGTAGGTTACAGCTCATAGCAACCTACACACACAACAGAATGAAACACTGCCCTGTTCTGCGCCACCCTCATGATTGTCATTATGTTTGAGACAATTGTTGCTGTCACTGTGTCAGTCCAGCTTGGTAAAGGTCTTTCACTCTTTCTTGCTGACCCTCCACTTTTCCAAGCAAGGTTTTCTTTTCCAGGCACTCATCCCTTCTGACAACATGTCCAAGGTACCAGAGACCAACTCTTGCCATCCTGGCTTCTAATGAGCATCTGGCTGTACTTCTTCCAAGACATACTGGGTTTTCTGGCAGTCCATGGTACTTTTAATATTCTCCACCACCAAGATTCAGATGTATCTATTCTCGATTTGTCTACGGTCTTCCTGATTCACTTTCCAACTCTCACATGCATATGAAACAACTGAAAATACTATAGCTTGGGACAGGCTCACCTTACGCCTTAAGGTTATTATCTTTGCTTTTTAAAACACTTTTGTTGTTGTTGTTAAGTGCCATCAAATCAGTTTCAACTCATAGCAACCCTGTATAGGATTTCCAAGACTTTTAAGTCTTCATGGGAGGAGAAAGTCTCATCTTTCTCCCATGGAGCAACTGGTGGGCTCAAACCATGGACCTTATGGTATGCAGGCAGTGCTTATCATATGGAGCCCCCACACTCTATTTTAACACTTTAAAGAAGTCTTTCCCAGTGGCGATAGTTGGTGGCTGTGTGCCATGGAGGTGGTTCCGACTCATAGCGACCCTGTACAGGGTTTCCGGGGCTATAAATCTTTATGGGAGCAAAACACCTCATTTTTCTCCCGTGGAACAGCTGGTAGTTTTGAACTGCTGACCTTGTGATTCACAGCCCAATTCGTAACCACTACGCTACCAGAGACCTTAAAGAGGTCTTTCCCAGTAGATTTGCCTAATGCAATATGCCCTTGGTTCTCTTGACTGCTCCTTCCATGAGCATTGATTGTGTATGTAAGCAAAATGAAGTCTTTGACAACTTCTGTCTTTTCTCCATTTATCATGATGTTATTTACTGGTTCAGTTGTGAGGATTTTCATTTTCAGTTTTCTTGAAAAAGCTGTTGTCTTTGATCTTCATCAGTGTTTCACGTTCTCTTCCTTTTCAGCAAGCAGGGCTTTGTCATCTGCATATGGTAGGTTGTTAATGAGACTTCCTACAGTCCTGATGCTATGTTCTTCATATAATCCAGTTCTTCTTTATCTAATCCACTTTCTCAGATTGTTTTTTTTTTCAGCATACAGATTGAATAAATATGGTGAAAGGATAAAACCCTGTCACACATCTTTCCTGATTTTAAACCATTCAGTATCCCTTCGTCTGTTGGAATGACTGCCTCTAGGTCTATGTGCAGGTTCCTCATGAGCACAATGAAATGTTCTGGAAAACCCATTCTTTGCAACGTTGTCCATAGTTTGTGATGATTCACACGGTTGAATGTCTTTGCAGAGTCAATAAAGCACAAGTAAACATCTTTCTGGTACTCTCTGCTTTCAGCCAAGATTCAACTGATGTGAGCAATTGTATCTCTCCTACCGTGTCCTCTTCTGAATCTGACCTGAATTTCTTGCAGCTCCCTGTCAGTGTACTGCTATAACTCTTTCTGAATTCTCTTTAGCAAAATTCTACGTGCGTGTGATATTAATGACATTGTTCTATGATGTGCACATTCCGTTGCATCACCTTTCTTTGGAATGGGCACAAACATGGATCTTCTCCAACCCATTGGCAGGTAACTGTCTTCTAAATTTCTGGGCATAGACAAATGAGTGCCTTTGGCACTACTACATCAGTTTGTTGAAATACTTCAATTTGTAGTTCATCAATTCCTGGAGTCTTGTTCTTTGCCAATGCCTTCAGTCCAGCTTGGACTTCTTTCTTCAGTACTATTGGTTCTTGATCACATGCTTCCTCTTAAAATGACTGAACATTGACCAATTCGGTTTTGTATGTTGAGTGTGTGTGTCCCTTCCATCATTTCCCCCTCCTCCCACCTTCCGTTGATGCGTTCTATGTCTTTCAATATTTTTGCCCATTGGTTGGTTATGTGCCATGGAGTTGGTTCCAACTGATAGCAACCCTGTACAGGGTTTCCAAGGCTGTAAATCTTTATGGGAGCAGAAAGCCTCATCTTTCTCCCATGGAACAGCTGGTAGTTTCAAACTACTGACCTTGCAGTTTGCAGCCTGATTCGTAACCACTACGTCACCAGAGCTCCTTTTTTGCCATGGTGGTGGTGGTGATTATGTGCCATGGAGTCAGAACCGACTCATAACGACCCTGTATAGGGTTTCCAAGGCTGTAAATCTTTACAGGAGCAGAAAGCCTCATCTTTCTCCTGTGGAACAGCTGGAAGTTTCGAACTGCTGACCTTGTGGTTCGCAGCCTGATTTGCAACTATGCTACCAGAGCTTTTGCCCATAGAACCCTTCAATATTGCAACTGAAGGCTTGAATTTTTCTTCAATTCTTTCAGCTTGAGAAATGCTGAGTGTTTTCTTCTCTTTCGGTTTTATAAATCCAGGTCTTTGTACATCTCCTAATATTTTACTTTGTCTTCCTGAACTGCCCTTGGAAATTTTATTTTCATCTCTTTTATTTCATCATTTCTACCAGTCACTTTAGCGTCTTTACATTCAAGAGCAAATTTCAGAGTCTCTTCTGACATCTATTTTGGTCTTTTCTTTTTTTCCTGTCTTTACAATGATCCTTTGCTTTCTTCATGTAAGATGTTCTTGATGTCATTCCACAACTCCTCTAGTCTATCATTCGTTTCCTAATGCATCAAATTTGTTCTTAAGCTGGTGTCTGAATTCAGGTGGGATATACTACAGGTCATACTTGGGTCCTCATGGAGTTCTTTTAGTTTCTCTCTGCTTCAACCTGAACATGCACATGAGCAATTGATGGTCTGTTCCACAGTTAGCCCCTGACCTGGTTTTGGCTGATGGTGTTGAGCGTCTCCATTATCTCTCCCCACAGTTGTAGTTAATTTGATTCCCATTTATTCCACCTGGTGAGGTCCATGTGTATAATCACCATTTATATTGTTGAAAAAAATGTATGTTAAATGAATAAATCATTGGACTTGCAAATTCTATCATGAACGCTCCATCACCATTTCGATCACTAAAGCCATATTTCCCAATTATGAATCCTTGCTCTTTGTTTCCGGATACTTCATTGCAACACGAGTAATCATCAATACATCTTGATTGTATGTTTGACCAATTATCATTGGTGTTAGTGGTGCATAAGTTTTGATAATAATGTTACTAATTGGTCTTCCTTGTAGGTGTCAGAATATTATACTATCACAGGCAACACTGGTCTTCAAGATCGAGCCGGAAATGCTCTTTTTGACAACGAAGTGCTGCCAATCCTCCTCCTTTTGTTGTTCCCAGCCTAGTAAACCACGTGATTGTCTGATTCCAAATGACCAATGCCAGTCCATTTCAGTTCACTGATGCCTAGGATACCAATCTTTCCACATTTCATTTTTGAAAACTTCCAATTTTCCTAGATTCATACTTCACACATTCCAAATTCCCATTACTAATGGATGTTTGCAGTTGTTTTTTTTTCTTTTTAAATTGTGCCTCACCAGCAAATGAAGGTCCTGAAAGTTTTACTCCATCTATGTCATTAAGGTCAACTTTACTTTGAGAAGACCTCTTTTCCCCAGTTGTGTTTTGAGAGCCTTCCAACCCGAGCGACTCATCTTCTTGCACTATTTCAGACAGTTGGTCCACTGCCGTTTGTAACATTTTCAGTGGCTAACCATTCAGAAGTGGCTCACCTCTCCTTCCTAGTCTCTCTCTGTCTGGAAACTCTGCTGAAACCTGTCCACCATGAGTGACCCTCTGGATAATTAAAATATTGGTGGCATACCGTCCAGCATCACAGCAACATGTAAGCCACCACATATGACAAAGTCTTAGTACAGTGGAGGTTTAAAAGGCATGTTTAGTGTCATGGAGTCAGTTCTGACTCAAAGTGAACCTGTATGGAGTTTTCAATGAGCAGTTTGTGGATTTGAACCACAGACTTTATGGTGGCAGTCCAGTGCTTACTCTACAGAACCAAATTAGGACTCCTTTTAAAGGCATTGTTGTTGTTAAGTGCTGTCAAGTTGGTTCTGACTCATAACGGCTTGTAGAGAGTTTCTGAGAAGTGGGTTTGAACTGCCAACTTGTGGTTAGCAGTTCAGTGCTTATGCCACAGCGCCACACCAGGACTCCTAAAAGGCATTAGCAGTTTTATAAACGTTTTTAGGTAGCTGATCTCGCTGCCATTTTAAATAGTTGTTTGTTCTTGTTAAATGACGTACAGTCGGTCTCAGATGACAGTGATTCTGTAGAGGGTTTCCACGGAGCGGATCATGAGTTTGAACTGCTGACCTTGGGGTTCAAATTGACCTTGCAGTCCAGTGCTTAGCCTACAGCACTACACCACAGTTGCTTTATGTGCAGTGAAGGGTTGACAACCGCTGTACTTTCTATTTGATAGCCAGTGTTTGGTGGATTTTGGACCCAATGCGAAGCGCCCACTATAGCTCTGGGTGACTGGGAAGAGAAATTTCCTCCTCCGGTGACCTAACTGGTAGCTCAGGGAGGGATAGCAGGGGTACGCAGCTAAGGCAGCATGAAGAGGAACTGCCCGACTGCACTAACTCTTGGTGTTTTCTACCTTAAACTTATCACTCTCAAGTGATTTGGGGATTCTATGGTGGGACTGTGGGAAAGGATAAAGACTTCAGGACTGGGGGGACCTACTTGATGTAACCTTAGCACGTACAACCATATTTTCCACCCTACAGATAGTTTTCTGGTGGCTCCCCCCTCCCCTCCCCCCGCCAATTTCAGCTCTTGAGTAGCAGAACACAGGTTGTATGTTGTGTTTTGTTGTTGTTAGGTGCCATCGAGTCAGTACTGACTCATAGCAACCTTATTCACAACAGAACAAAACACTGCCCAGTCCTGCGCCAACCTCACAATCGTTGCTACGTTTGAGCCCTTGGAGGCTGCCGCTGTGCCGATACATCAAGTTGAGGGTCTTTCTCTTTTTTTTTGATCCTCCACTTCTCCAGAGACTGGTCCTTTGTGACAACATACCTGAAGTATGAGAGACAAAGTCTGGCCATCCTGCCTTCCATGGAGCATTCTGGCTGTATTTCTTCCAACACAGATCAGTTAGTTCTTTTGGCAGTCCATGGTACTTTAAATTTTTCCCACTAACACGATAACTCAAATGCATCATTTTTTCTATGGTCTTCCTTATTCACTGTCCAACTTTCACACGCATACGAGGTTATTGAAAATACCATAGCTTGGGTCAGGAGCACCTTAGTCCTCAAAATGACATCTTTGCTCTTCAACACTTTAAAGAGGTCTTGTGCAGCAGATTTGTCTAGTGCAATTCATTGTTTAATTTCTTGACTGCTGTTTGCATGAGTGGTGATGGTTTATCTGAACAAAATGAAGTCTTTGACAACTTCAATCTTTTCTCTATTTATATGGATGTTGTTTATTGGCCCAGTGGTGAGGATTTTTGCCTTCTTTACATTGAGGTGCAACCCATATGGAAGGCTGTGGTCTTTGACCTTCATCATTAAGTATTTTAAGTCTTCATTTTCAGCAAGCAAGTTTGTAATGAGTCTTCCTGATATCACATTTATCCTCATATAATCCAGCTTCTTGGATTATTTACTCAGCATACAGATTGAATAAGTATGGTGAAGGAATACAACCCTGGCACACACCTTTGCTAACTTAAAACCATTTAGTGTTTCCTTGTTCTGTTCAAACAACTGCCTCTTGGTCTATGATGTACAGGTTCCTCATGAGCACAACTAAGTGTTCCGGAATACTCATTCTCAGCAATGTTGTCCATAGCTTGTCATGATCCATACAATCGAAAGCCTTTGCATAGTCAATAAAGCACAGGCAAACATCTTTCTGGTATTTTCTGCTTTCAGCCAAGATCCATCTGACATCAGTAATGATACACCTCATTCTGTGTCCTCATCTGAATCCATCTTCAACCTCTGGCAGTTCTCTGTCAATGTATGCTTGCAGCTGTTTTTGGATTATCTTTTAACTTGTATGACATATTAATGACATTATCTGATGACTTCCACATTCTGTTGGGTCACTTCTCTTTGGAATGGGCACACATATGGATCTCTTCCAGTCAATTGGCCAGGTAGTTGTCTTCCAAATCCTCTTGGCAGAGATGAGTGAGTACTTTCTGTGCTTCAATAGTTTGTTGAAAGATTTCCGTTTGTATTCCATCAGTTCCCAGATCCTTGTTCTTTGTTAATGCCTTCAGTGCTCCTCAGACTTCTTCCTTCAGTATCATTTTTCATATGCTACCTCTTGAATTGGTTGAACATTGACCATTTCTTTTTGGTACAGTGACTCTGTATATTCCTTCCATCTTCTTTTGATGTTTCTGCATCATTCAATCGACCCTGTATAGGATTTCTGAGAAGTGGCTGGTGAGCTTGAACTGCTGGCTTTGCAGATCATACCGACTTTGCAGTCTAGCACATTAACCCACAGTGCCACACCAGGACTCCATTTTGCCCATTGTTGTTGTTAAGAGCTATCAAGTCAGTTCCAATCCATAACGACCCTGCTTCCGAGGAGCAGCTGGTGAGCTTGAACTGCCAACCTTGCAGTTCAAACAGTTTTTAGTCTGGCACATAAACCCACAGCACCACACCAGGACTCCCATGTTGTTGTTGTTATTGTTATATGCTGTGGAATCGATTCCGACTCATAGCAACCCTGCATAGGGTTTCCGAGGCTGTAAATCTCTACGGGAGCAGAATGGGATCCTTCAATAGCGTAATTCGAGGTTTTAATTTTTTCTGCAGTCTCTCAGCTTGAGAAATGCTGAGTGTGTACTTCCCTTTTGGTTTTCTAACTCAAGATCTTTGCAGATTTTGTTATATTAGTTGACTTTGTCTTCTCAAACTGCTCTTTGAAATTTTCGATTGAGCTCTTCTACCTCCTCATTTTTTCCATTTGCTTTAGCGTTTCTATACTGGAAATCAAATTTCAGAGTCTCTTCTGACATCAGATTTGGTCTTTACTTTCTTTCTTGTCTTCTTAATGACCTTTTTTGCTTTCTTCCTGTATGATGTTCTTGATGTCATCCCACAACTCTTCTGGTCTTCAGTCTTTAGTATCTAATGCATCAAATCTGTTCTTCAGATGATCTCTAAATTCAGGTGGGACATGTTCAATGTCGTATTTTGGCTCCTCATGGACTTGATTCAATTTACTTGATCTTCAGCCTGAACTTGCATATGAGTAATTGATAGCCTGTTCCACAGTCTGCTCCTGGCCTTGTTTTGGCTGATGATAGATATGGAGTTTTTCCACCATCTCTTTCCACAGATGAAGTCAACTTGATTTCTGTGTACTCCATCTGGTGAGGTCCATATGTACAGTCATCTTTTACTTTGTTTAAAATGGTATGTGCAATGAAGAAGTCATTGGTCTTGTAAAGTTCTATCATGTGATCTCTAACCTTTCCATTCTAATCACCAGTAATTATCAATATGTCTTGACTGCATGTTTGATCAATTTCAGACTGAAGAAATTGATAGATTTCTTCAATTTCATCATCACTGGCTTTAGTGGTTGGTGTGTACATTTGAATAGCAGTTGTATTATCATGGTCTTCCTTGTAGGCATATGGATATTATCCTATCACAGACAGCGTTTGTCCTTCAAGGCAGATGTTGTTCTTTTTGATAACAATTATGGCGCCATTCCTCTTCTATTTGTCATTCTATTTGTCAACGTAGTAAACCTTGTGACCATCGTACTCAAAATGGTCAATAGCAGTCCAGTCCATTTCCACTCACTAAGGCCTAGGGTATCGATGTTTATGAGTTCCATTTCATTTTTTAAATTTCCAATTGTCCTAGATTCATACTTCGTACATTCCATGTTCTGATTACTAATGAATGTTTACAGTTATTTCTCTTCATTTTGAGTTGTGCCCCATCAGCTAATGAAGGTCCCAAAGTTTTACTCCATTGATGTTCTCAAAGTCAATTCTGCTTTGAGGAGAGCTGTATTCTGAATGCCTTCCAATTTGAGGGACTCATCTTCCGGCACTCTATCTGACAGTATTCTGGTGGTCATCTTCATGTTTCAATAGTCAATATTCTGGTGCTATCTGACAGTGTTCCATGGCTCTTCATAAGGTCTTCAGTGACTAAACATTCAGAAGTAGTCTGTCTTCCTCTGGAAGCTCATTTGAAACCTGTCCACCATGGTAGATCCTGGTGGGATTTAAAATGCCCAAATCACAGCAACATGCAAGCTCCCATAGTAAGACAAATGGACAGATGAGAATACTAGATTGTTTTTGGTAAGTGCCATCCAGTTCCAACTTACAGCGACTCCATATAGGGTTTCTAAGGAGCATCTTGTGGGTTTGAACTGCCAGTCTTGCAGTTAGCAGTCCAGTGCTTATCCTACAGAGCCACACCAGGACTTCCGAATGCTATATTGTTGTTAAGTGACATTGAATTGATTCCAGCTCATAGCAAGCCTGTATAGGGTTTCTGACGCCGTAAATCTTTATGGGAGCAGAAAGCCTCATCTTTCTCTCAGGGAGTGGCTGGTGTCTCGAGCCACTGACCTGTGATTAGAAGTTCAGTGTTTATTTTACAGTGACAATGCTCCTTCATAATACTAGACTTAGTATTTCAATAATTGTGTATCTCCATAAGTGTACATGGACACATATCCACTCTAGATCCTGAAACAGTATTTAATTTATCCTCAAAAAAAAAAAAAAAATCTGAAATTCCATTGGAAAAGATAAGATTTTGTTGCATGAGGGCTGGGGGGTGGGGTCCTCAGGACAACTCATGGAATATATTCAGAAATTAATGTACATAAGACTTTTTTAAATTATCTCAGAGCATGAGTTAAAATCCCAAATCTCCAATTCACTCTGAGCCTGTACTTTAATTGAAGACTAACTTGTGGAGAAGGAGTCCTGGTATGGCTCTGTGGGATAATACACTGGACCAAAACGTTTGAACCACAAGGTCGGTGGTTCAAACTCACCAGCTGCTCCTCAGGAAACCTATACAGGGTCTCTGTGAGCTGGAATTGACTAATGGCACTTAACAACTTGGTGGGTGGGGATCAAAAGGACGAATAAAATTTGATTTCTAAATTTTGTTTCTAAACTTCTAAATAGTGTTTTCATTTAAAAAGATGTGACTCTTAAGATACCACGACAGTGTTTGTTGTAGTCTATTTAGAACAGGGGTGGGGAAAATCATTTGGTGTGGTCCTGCCTAGGCAACCGCAGCTCTAGCTATCAAATTATAGCAGGCAAATTTTTAAGTCGATAATTTTGTATGGCCTGCGGATGATGTCATAGATATCCAAATGGCCCTTGGCAGAAAAAAGGTTCCCCACCCCTAATTTAGAAAATAGACTTTGTAAACTCCTGCTGTGGCACTGTAGGATAAACCCTAGACTGCGAATCACAAGGTCAGCAGTTCAAACCCACCAGCTGCTCCTTGGAAACCCTACAGGGTCACTATGAGTTAGAATTGACTAGACAGCACTTAACAAGCAAACAAAACAAGTACCTTTTTATTCCTGAAAATTTCATGTAATACAGGAAAGTAATTTCCCTCGTAAACAAATACTAAGGAGCTCTGGAGCTCTGGTAGCATAGTGGTTATGAATCGGGCTGTGAACCGCAAGGTCAGCAGTTCGAAACTACCAGCAGTTCCGCAGGAGAAAGATGAGGCTTTCTGCTCCTGTAAAGATGTACAGCCTTAGAAACCCTGTACAGGGTCGCTATGAGTCGGAACCGACTGCACGGCACATAGCCACCACCACCGAACAAACATTGGATTGAATTTTGCAAGATGAATATAATCAGAAGACATGGGAAAGATAAACAGATTTGGTGTCACTGCAATGATCTTACCACTTGTTCTTTAGCAGGACTTTGGATCCCAGCTTGTACCATTAAGTCATTTACATTCTTCTGTAAATCCTCAATACGATTCCCCATTTCTTCCAGTATAATGATAAGGATTATGAACCAGTAGAACTCACTTGGTACAGAGCCCTAAACTGTCCCTGTCCATGCTCCTGCTGACCCTAACAAAAACAAACTCCAGGCCAGAAAAGATGATGTAAACAAATTGTAGTTTTTAAATGGAAGAAATCAAAGATGCCTGTGCAAATTGATAACTTCCTCTGAGGGCTTTGTTTTGTTTTTTTCTTGTGCATATTTAGGCTTTGGAGTCCTGATGTGGTGCTGTGGGTTAATGCACTGGATGGCAAAGTAGGTTTGAACTACAAGGTTGGCAGTTCAAGCTCACCAGTTGCTCCTTGGAAACCCTATACAGGGTTGTTATGGGTCGGAATCGACTCAACGGCACGTAACAAGAACGTATTTAGGCTTTCACCTTGAGAGTTCAATGTGAGGACGTGTTAGTGCTGTAACGCTGGACACAACGTAAGGGATGTGAGATAGGGTAAGTTTTAGCCAAATTCTAATGACGATCTAACTATAATCAGGAGCTCTGGTAGCGTAGTGGTTAGGAATCGAGCTGCAAACCATAAGGTCAGCAGTTTGAAACTACCAGCTGTTGCTGGAGAAAGATGAGGCTTTCTGCTCCCATAAAGATTTACAGCCTCAGAAAGCCTGTACAGGGTCGCTATGAGTCGGAACTGACTTCACGGCACAGAACCACCATGTAACTATAATGGAAATTATTTTTTAAACCAACTTTGCTATTGTTTAAATTGATTACACTTCAGAATCTTTCCACACTATGGGGCCACATCTGCAGTATCAGAAGTTGCAAATAAATGGCTTATATGCAAATATACCGATTTTCAAGAAAAACAATGAGGACTGTTTTGTTTTGTGTTTTTCATTTATATGAATGACCCCTTATTACTTGATTCTCAGAGGTCCATTTTGAATGTTTTGAACATAAGCTGCATCCCACAATTGATGTACAGTTTTAATGTCATGGGTTTGCTTATTTTTTGGTAAATATCTAGGTAGTAAAATCTTTGTCATTTCAACTATCTTTATATGTACATTTCAGTGATATTAAATATGTTCAATTAACCATTTCCAAACTTTTTCATTCCCCTTAGAAGTTCAATGTCTCCTAACAGTGTGTCACACACAGTTTTAAGGAAACTTTTAGTGGTATAGAATTAACTCAGATTGGATGTTTATGTTGTATCTGGATTTGCTCAAACTGTAAACATTCTATTCTAATTCTGTTTGATTTCAAGTCTCTAAGACAAACGTGAGTTGCTAAAGGTAAAACAGTGGTCGGGGAGACGCATAGCTAGTATTCTTTGTTGGGGATCTTCACTTTTATATTTATAGATTTCTAACTATTATTAGAAAATATGGCGAAGATTAGAGTTCAGGGACTCCTAGTGTGGCACTGTGGGATCAGCACTGGACTGCGAACCACAAGGTCGGCAGTTCAAACCCACCCGCTGCTCCGTGAAAACCCTATGCAGAGTCACTTCTCAACAACAGCATTATAAGGCAGATCTCCCAGATTTAGGACATTTGGAAAAGCTCCATTTGGTGGGGTTGTATGTTGGTTTGCTTGCATTTTACACTTGCCATCCAGATGTCTTCTATTGTTTGCCAAAAAGAAGTCAGGCTCAGGTGAGTGGAGATGCCAAATCCAAATGCAGGTATGAATACTGCGAAGTCCTAAGGAAGCAACTGTCCACTAGATAGCAGACAGCAAAGGGTACTCTAACTTCATTCAACAGCTAAAACATCACAGTATTAGCTACAAGCAAAGGATATTTCTGAAGTTTAATGTTGTAGTCAGGGCTTGAAAATGTTCTTGAAGTTCTTGAAATAAATTTTCTGCCTGGAAAAAAACAAATAAAAAACAATCATGAAAGGACAGATACTGTATGAGACTACTGGTGAATTGGGCTGGCAAACCTCAAGGCCAGCAGTTCGAAACTACCAGCCAGCCATTCCATGAGAGAAAGATGAGGCTTTCTGCTCCCGTAACGATTTACATCCTAGGAAACTCTGTACAGGGTCACTATGTGTGGGATTTGACTCCACGGCACATAACCACCACCACCACCACCGATGTGGCGCAGTGGGTAATGCGTCAGACTGCAAAGCTGTTTGAACTGCAAGGTGGGTGGTTCAAACTCATCAGCTGCAATGCTATACAGCGTAGCTATGGGTCGGAATCGACTCGATGGCACTTAACAACAACAACCTGTTATAAAAAGTTAAGAAAGGGTTTTCTTGATAAAAGAAACATTACCAGAGATGGGAGGGAAGGGGAAATTATTCACTCCGTAGAGAGGGTGTTGTTGTCCGACCCATAGCGACCCTAGGGTGTCCAAGGAGCAGCTGATGAGCTTGAACTGCCCATCTTGCGGTTCAAATCGACTTTGCAGCCCAGCTTATTAACCCTCAGCTCTACATCAGGTTAGGGGTAGAGGGTGGACACACGTTAACTTGGGGAAAACAATATACACGAGGGAGGACGGCGCAGGTAAGACGAAGGTAGTGGAAGACACGGAGACGTGCGAGAGTTCAGGTGAGCAGAGGTGAATGCTCTTGACTGACGGTACAATCGGTGTAACGACGCCAAGTGGAGCATTTGTTGGATGTGGGGCTGCTGCTCGGTTCTGGAAACCTTCATTCAATTCACAATAAGAAAGGTTTAAAAATACGAATCCTACAATTGACTGTTGATGTAGGACATTTTACAAGCCATGTAACAGACACATAATATAAGGCGAACTGAATCTTGATGATCCGTACACGAATAAACAAGCCCGACACTGCTTCACACAATACGACGTCTCTGCTAAAACGAAACTCCGCCCGGAGCTAATAGGAGAAAAGCCTTCAGTCACCTGGGGAGCTAGACCCTAGGAGGTGTCTCCTCGGCTACACTTGTAGACATTGGTTGGGGAGCTTGCTGAGTCACCCCGAAACCCCTGGGTCGTCCTTTTGGTCCAGTCTCCCCGGGGCAGAACGCCCAGTGCACCCCCTGTCCCCACCCCTTGCTCATCATCAACAGGGAGGCAAGCTGTTGGGTGAAAGGGATTCTCGGCCCTTCAGGGGGATGGGGCCCCAAATCTGTTCCCTCCGAGCCCCGTCCTTCCGCCCCCCTCCCGCAGTGGTGCGTCTGGGCGGAACCTGGGTCTGTCCCAGCAATGAACAGAGGGGACGTGAGCGCGCCCGCGCCAGGTGACCCTCAGGCCGCACTCCCTAGATCCGTTTTGAGGGGCGGTCGCACGCGGGGGCGGGGCAAGGACTGGGATAGGGGGAATCGGGTAAGAGGGGTCTCCACTCACTGCGTCCCAGAGCAGCCTCGCTGCGGGGTCCAGCGCCCGCGTGTCCATGGCGTCCCGGAGTTACTACGAGCGCCAAAGAGGCAGGCGGCCGGGACTAGGAAAGCCAATGTCTCCCGAATGGAATATTCATGAGGGCTCAAAAGGCTCCAGGCAATGACGTTGGAAACGTGCCCAGCAATTAAAAACTATAAATGAATTCCTGGGCTGGAGCAAGGCCACCCACACTCCGGAGACCCGTCCGAGGGGCCCTCCGCTAGATCCCTAAACCTAGGAGGGTGCTAGAGTGCACACACCCTGGGGAGCGGGGTACCTGCGGCACACTGGGTGGGGGAGAGGACAGGTGTACCTACAGGTTTACTGAAAGGAGGATGTATGGATGACGGCGAAAGGGGGCGGAGGTTGTGGGTAATGTGGCACACAGGGGGAGACAGGAGGTGGGGCAGAGGAACGTAACTGGTGTACCAGGCGCCTGCCTTCCGCCTCCGCCTTGGTCTTGGTCTTGTGATGGGCTGGGATCCTGCGAGGGGAAGGACCCAGGCTGCCCATCCGGTTCTGCAAGTCATCTTGGAGTCCTTCATTACCTGTGGACCATCAGCTGCTTGGTTTGCTTTTCCTTAGATCAGAGATGGAGCCTGCTCCCACACCAACTGGTTAGTTGGGGTTGGCTTCACATAATGAAGAAATCGAAGCCTCCTTTGCTGTTTGTCTACCCAAGCAACCCACACAGGTCCAGATGTGCGTCTGTTCTCAGCGTGCCATGACTGGCCAGTCCCAGATTCTGTCCGTCTCTGGCTCTCTGCCATTGTTGTGGGTGTCACCTTTGAAATTCAGAATGGTCATACTTTGAAACCAGTTTCCCACACATCCCTAACACTGGCCTCCTTGGAGATCTTACACAACTTCTCACCTGCTGTTCTCTTTATGGCCAGCACTTCGGTTTCCTGTAAGTTGTAGTTGTGGCTTATTCTTCATGGGCAACAGCCAAGGGCCCTGCTGTGGCCCTAGTGAATCTCTCTGGGGTGCCCCAGGACCCTCAGCCAACCAGCTCAGGACAACATGGAGGCTGGTTGTCTGAATGTGTGGTTACCCAAACACCATGAGTGCTGCGGAGATGCATTTTGAAACCCCCAAAATGTCACTTGACATTCACTAGGATGGCTATGGTAAAAAAAAGGACAGCAAGAAGTATTGTGGGGGATTTGCAGAAATGGAAGCCTCACACATTACTGCTGCAGCCACTTTGGCAAACAGTCTGGGAGTTCTTTAGAAAGTAAAACACAGATTCACCATCTGGTCAAGCAGTTCCACTCCTAGGTATATACTGGAGAATTGAAAACATGTCCGCACAAAAACGTGTACACAACTGTTCATAGTATTATTCACAATAAGCAAAGAGTGGGAAAAGCCCACAGGTGAGTGGATAAACCCAATGTGGTCCAGTCACACGATGGAGTAATACTGAACCATCATACAAAGGAATCAAGTTCTGATGCTACAATGGGCATGAACCTTGAAACCAAGTTACAGCACCCTCAATCGGCCAATCTAAACAGACATTAAACGGATGGTGTGTATTTAGGGAAAAGGACGAGTGACTGCCGATGAATATGGGTTTCTTTGAGGGGAGGATTGTTCAAAAATGAGAAAATAGTGATGATTGCACAGCCCTGTGAGTATGTGTACTAAAAACCATGGACTTGCACATCAAAATGGATGGGTTTCTCTGACATGTTAATTATGATGAATGATAAATGCATGGCCAACTTTTAGCATCTGTCTCTTTCCACCACCTCCAGCTCTGAGAGGGGCAGGGATGGGCCCCGGAGTGTGAACCATGGTGAAAGGAAAGGTTCAGCGAGGGCAGGGTGGGCAGGGTGGGTCATCTGGGCTCTTTGAAGAGGATGTGCTGGCAGCGATCTCCCAGAGGGGCCTGCAGGGGGTCCATCTTCTCTCTGAGGAGGCAGCACGGTGGTCTGCTGAGAAGAGAAAGGGGGAGGGAGGGGTGTCAGAACCGGAGTCAGAAGTGTAGTGCTCTCTCCGCCTATGCAAAGACATCTCAGCCCAAGGGCAGGGTCAAGATAGTGTGGGCAGAAAGGGCCAGAAGGGCCCCTATATCCCCTCCCCCACCCTCCCCATAGTCACATGGTGACAGAGGAGTGGAGCCGGGTGTCCTTCATTGGCCTCTTTTGAGGATGACATGGATGCTCGGTCCTGGGACTCTGAAGAAGCACACACACACACACACACACACATCTGGGTGTCTACCTGAGGTCTGAGGGATCTGGGCAGGGTGCTGTACCCAAGGCCTGGAGTTTATGAGTGAGGGATGGTTCATCTTACAAAGTAGGACTTGAAATTCTCTGGTATAAAAATACATCTTCCCAGCCTCAAACCCCAAGGACTAGGAGAGTCTCGTGTCTCTTCCCCTCCCCTTGGTATTTTTTTAACACATATTTTACTTTTCTCAGCTGAATTCGCTGGCCCAATGGAACTACTTAGAAACTTACTAACCTTGAGCACTGAATCTCCTCTGGAGAGACAGGCAGGGCCTGTGACCGACGGGTAGGGAAGGCAGGGTGGACAAGTAGGGGTGGAGTAGGGGTGTTCACCTGCACTGAGTCAGGAACCAGGTTCTTGTCCCACCTGACTGGTGTGAAATTGCTGGAACTAGCTTCAGGAAATAAATATCCTTTACTGAAGCCAACTGAACTTGCTTCTGAAAGACAGTCCTTGTTTTCATTGTATAGGACACAAGTTTAACACAAACTAAAGTAGACCTTGTAAGGTTTGGTCAATATTTACATAGTTGACCTACAGGAAAAATACAAAACAATAAGGGCAGTCTGACTGTTAACAAGAACAAGCAAGTTGCTTGCCCAGGAGACATCAAGGCAAGTGGTCAGGTCCTCTCAGTGCAATTCCTCTTCCAAGACTAAGACGCAATGGAAATACACGCTCTAATTGGCGACCATGCACATCACCCATAAGGGGAAGTGACTGAAGAACATCAATGAAGCGGTGAGCTAAGCCCTGCATCGTTCAGCAGACTACTGTGAACCCGGGTGGAGCCCTGGTCGGCCAGCAGTGAGGCAAGACTTGGGGACTCATGGGCTCAGAGTCAATGACACAGCCACAAAGGACTAGAGTGGAGAGTGAAGCAGCCAGCTTATAAGAAGAGGGCGGACAGACGCAAGAACACCCACACTTGCAGATGATACCCACTTGACCTGGCTTCAATGACTAGATGAACAGAGCTCAACACGAAGAAGAAAGAAGAGGGAAAAGGAGTCATCTGATACAATTTGATAAACTTGACTTACACCTATAAATACAGTAGCTCAAAAGAGGAAACTAATCCCTGCTGCAAGAATTATTCCCACCCCCTCCACACAAAGAGTAGACAGAGATGGGCAACTTAGACATTGGCTACCCAAAATGGGGGGGAGGGATACAAAGGTAAGAAGTGACTGGCTTACAAGCTTTCAAGAGGGAACCTAGATCCAGAGGGCATGGGGGAAGGTAGAGTCTCCAGTGAGTAGTATCCAACCTGTCTAGGAAAGGCTGATGAAATGAAATGCAGATGGGTCTCTTGTGATGCAAGGGTGAATAATTGTTATCAGGACTGATTGTTAGGGTCGGAAATGTAAAGGTAGACATTTTATAGCAAGGAGGGGAGTGATTAACTTTCCAGTCTAGGAGCGGAGGGCCCTGGGACCATCAATGGAGAAGGACAGAGAGTGGGACCCTACCCAGAGAAGCAGTGAGACCTGAGATGGAGGCAGAGAAGATGACGTGAAAAGATGAAGTGGCTGAGGACTTGAGATCCAGAGAGGGAAAGGGACTGTGTGCTGAGGACCGTGGGGGCGGGCAAGCTTGCAGGGTATACCCTTTGGTTGGGTGATAATGTATGGACGGGATGGTAACTATGGCCATGAAATGATGTATGATAGAATGACTGTAAAACTAATGTTCTCCCATGTAAACTATCACACAATACACAAATAAAACATTTAAAAAAGATATATTTAGATAGTTGCCTTTTATGTAACTTTAGGGAAAATTTTTATTTCAGAAGACTTTTCTGGAGTTTCCTCTTTCACTCAATGCTGGTGATTAACACTAAGAATGAAATTATAAGGGACCTAGACCACGTGAAGCACAACCTCACGACCCTGAGACCTTTAGAACTAGATGGTGCCTGGCCATCACCACCGACCATTCTGTGTGGCGTCACAGTGGAAGGTTCTGGACAGAAGGGAGAAAACTGTGCAAACAAATCTAAAATCATAATGAAGACCAGGCTTACCGATTGGCTAGAGACTGGTAGAACCTCTTGAAGGTCCTTAGTCACCCTTCAAGTCTGGAACTAACGCATCCATGGCTCAACTTTCAGCCAAATACCTGACAGGCCTAAAAAGTGACCAATGTATGAAATCCTCTGAACAAGATCAAAGCGGCAGCCTTTGCCCAAGAATAGGAGAGCAGGAGGAAGGGAAACAGTAAACACAGGGAGGGAACGGGAGAGTGCAGTTACATGTGAGGGTTGCAATCAAGGTCACAAAACAAAACATGTCTGAATTGTTGGATGGAAAGCCACTTTGCTCGGTGAATTTTCAGCTAAATCACACACACACGTTGTTGTTAAGCGTTGTTGAGTCGTTTCTGACTAATAACGATCCTATATAGGGTTTCCAAGAAATTGCTGTTGGGATTGAACCGTTGACCTTGTGATTCAAACTGACCTTATGGTCCAGCACTTATTCTACAGCGACACACCAGGACTCCAAGTGTTTAGAACAGTTCTTTGTTGTTGTTATTGTTAGGTGCTTTCAAGTTGGTTCAGACTTGTAGGGACCCTGTAAGGGTTTTCGAGGAGTGGGTTTGAACTTCTGGTGGTTTTGAATAGCTGATCTTGTGGTTAGCAGTCCAATGCTTATCCCACAGTGTCACACCAGGACTCACATGCACAAAACTACACAGCACCAAACTTAATTCATATTCTACTTACCTAAACCCACAATTCTATTAATGGAATGGTCTCAATTCTTACATTAAAAAAAGTTGGGATCAATCCTGTGTACTCTTTCATTACCAACTGGAGACCAGCTCAAACTGTCAAAGGGGCCCCAGATTTACAGGAAGATCAGAACCAGAGGGTAGGAGTAAGGAGTTCATGAATGCGGAGACTGTAATCAGCAGACAACCCTAAATGTTAGCTCTTGGCTCGATGTGGTTTTTCATAGAATGACTCTGCCTTCCCATGTAGGAGGTGTGTTTGGCTGAGGATGAAGGTAGAATGCGAGTTTTCCTCACTTGATGCCACCAAGTAACCCTGAAGTCATAGCAAAGAGGGAACTGGCCAGGATGAACTACCCTTGAAGAATGTCAGAGTGTTAGAAAGCTGTAGAAATTAGACAGGCAGGGGAAGAACATAGAGTCTGAATAAGACGAGAGACCCATATTTATGTCATCAGAGACACAGACACACCAAACAGAAGCTAAGAGATGCAATTAGTCCAAAGGACCAATGGGCGGCAAGAACCACTACGTCCACTACTTTCAAAGCAGAACTAGATGGAGCCCTCTGCTACCCACAGACACTGCTCTGACTGGAGTTGCAATAGGAGGTCCTGGACAGAGAAGAAAAAATGTAGAGCAGTATTCAAAATCATCCAAAAGAGCAGACTTACTGGTCTGATAAAGACTGTGCTCCTTAGACACCCTTCAAGCCCAGAGCTGAACCTTGTAGCCAAACAGTAGATGTATCAGTAAAGTAAATAATTATACCCGTGAGGGACATAGTCCTCCAAATGACCAACCACAGGACATCAAAACAGCAGCATTTGACCAAAACAAAAATTAGAAGGCAGGAAGGGACAGAAAAGAAGGGCATGTGGAAACAGAATCCAGGGAGGAAGGGGAAAGCGCTTTTACACTGAAGAGATGAAACCAATGTCACACAAAAAATGTGTATGAATCGTTGAATAGGAAAATAATACGCTCTGTACACTTTCACCCAAACCCCAATAAGTAAATAAATAAAAACAGAAGCATAAAACAAAACTTCAGTAAAACGGAAGCTTTGGTGGGCATAACCAAGTGTGAGGTCAAGTTCCACCGTGCCACACACAGGTCAGTGGAAGCCCTCTGACCAAGAAAGGGACACCTGCTGCCCAGAATCGGCCACCTGCCATCTGTGCTCCTGGATCGACTTCATTTCAGAACTAGTCTTTCCACTTGTGTGTGTTTGAAGATTCTCACTAAAAAATCCTCTAAGAAAAAAGACCTCTTGGGGGTGGGGGTGGGGGTGTTATAGAATTGGGTATACAGATTTAGGTAGAGGTTTTTTTTGTTTTTGTTTTTTGCTTCTTTTTATTACTCTAAAATAGTTGTAATATTTTCATAATTTTAAATTTCTTTCTTAAATGCAAGTAATACAGTATTTGTTGTTAAGTGCCATCGAGTTGGTTCCAACTCATATTGACTCCGTACAGGGTTTCCAAGGAGTTTGAGCTGCTGACCTTATGGTTAGCAGTCCAGTGCTTATCCTCTAACTTCACACCAGGACTTCACAATCTGACACAATGACCTTTGAGTCATGAGGACCTCCTAAGATGAGTAGATGCCAAGCCCTGGGGAATGTTGAAAAGCACTTCGGGGCTGGGCCGCACGTTAGCAGCTTTGAAAGTCCCCTGGGATTTCAGTGTTGACCAACTGGTTTAAGGATTGAGGAATGACAGAAACAAAGGGAAACTTGTCGGTTTGTCATCCTGTGTGTTGCTAGGATGCTAACAGTTGTGCCGCTGGTATATCAAAACCAGCAGGGTCACCCATGGTGGGCAGGTTTCAGGTGGACAGGAAATAAAGCAAGCCTGCTGGTATGTTTCCCAAAACTAACCACAGACGACATTATGAATCACAGTGGAGTAGTGTTCCACACGGTGCTGGGCGATGAGGCTGGTGAGCTGGAAGACATTACACAATGGCCACAACAATGAACTCAAACAGGCCAGTAATTAGGAAGACGTTTGGCACCATGAGTCACGGCCCAGCCAACAGCAATGAACAAGGCAGCAACTATTTGCTCTACTTTTGATTACTTCTTTAAAGTGTTCAAGAGCAAAGATGTCAGTTTGAAGACTAAAATGCACCTAACCCAAGCCATGGTATTTTCAATAACCTCATGTATATGTGAAAGTTGGAGAATGACTAAGGAAGACCATAGAAGAATTGATGCATTTGAGTTATGGTGTTGGAGGAGAGTATTAAAATTACTATGGACTGTCAGAAGAATAAACAAATCTGTGTTAAAAGAAGTACAGTCCGAATGTTCCTTAGAAACCAGATGGCCAGACCTTGTCTCTCATACATTGGCCATGGTGGTGGTGGTGGTGCTGCCGAGTCGGTTCTGACTCAGAGACCCTATGAACAACAAACGGAACACTGCCTGGCCACAATGGTTACATTTGAGTCCATTACTGCTGTCTCTACGCCAGTCCATCTCGTTGGGGGTCTTCCTCTTTTTCACTGGCCCTCCACTTTACCAAGCATGATGTCCTTCTCCTCCAGGGACTGGTCTCTCATGGCCAAACCATAAGAGATGACGTCTCTCCATCCTGGTTTCTAAGGAGCACTGTGGCTTTTCTTTTTCTGAGACAGATTTGTTCATTTTTCTGGCAGTCCATGATGCTTTCATTTTCATATGTTGTTGTTAAGTGCGGTTGGCTCGGTTCCGACTCATAGCAACCCTGTATAGAGTTTCCGAGGAGCAGCTGGTGAGCTTGTATGTTTTGGGTCAGATGTATTTTAGCGACGTCTTTGTTCTTGAACATCTTAAGAGGTCTTGAGCAGCAGATTTGTTATTGTATTAACAATACTTCGTTTGATTTAGTGGTTGCTGTTTCCATGGGTGTTGATTATGGATCCAAGCTGAATGAAGCCTTTGATAACTTTGATCTTTTCTCCATTGATCATGATGTTATTTATTGGTCCAGTTGTGAGGATTTTTGTTTTCTTTACAGTGAATTGTGCAGTCCATACTGAAAGCTGCAATCTTTGATCTTCATTAATGTCTTAAGTCCTCTTTGCTTCCAGTAAGCAAGGTTGTACCAACTGCCTATTGCAGGTTCTTAATGAGTCTTCCTCCAATCCTTCTTCATAGAACCCAGCGTCTAGGATTATTTGCTCAGTATACAGATTGAATAAGTTTGGTGAAAGGATACAATTCTGGCGCACACCTTCCCTGACTTAAAGCCGTTCAGTGTCCCCTTTGGTTTTGTTCCAATGACTGCCTCCTGCCTCTTATTTTCCCTCCTGCATAGTTTATCAAAATAAAAACAAGGACACGACAGGATTTAAAATACTTGAACAGATGTGGATAAAAATACAAATGACATGAAAGCACCTTACTTATTGTTTAGAAAGTTGCTCCCTTTATAGCCCCACAGCAGGGAAGCCAAATCGAAGAGGCACCTTCTGGGGCCTGAGGGCTGGAGTTGCTGCATCAGCACAGCTAATGTCCTCACACTTTTCCTTAGGTGGGGTTCTCATATTGTAACCTGAAAGTCTCCAGCTGCATCTGCTGACTCTGCCTGATGATGCTGCAGGAAGACATTATAACTAGCCAGGAACTGACCCCCTTACCCCCCCTGACAACGTCTGCCATTTAAATACTATCGTGTCTTCCACTGGTATGCAAACTCCTCAAGAGGGAGATTTGCCTCTGCTTGCTTAAAAGTATATTCCAAGTAGCCAGAACATCGTTGTAGTAGGTGGTCAGAAATGAAGAATTGAATGAGGATGTCATATAGATGGAACACACACTGGGCATCCTTGAGAATTGGAACAGAAATTGGTAGGAATGACATGGGCCTTTGGCACTGACACCATCACTCATCATGGAGAAAGGAAGAGGCTTAGTGATTTATAGTGAAGTAGTGTTACAATAAAATGTGCAAAGATCTGGAATCAGAAAACCAAAAAGGAAGAACACGCTCAGCGTTTCTCAAACTGGGGGAACTGAAGAAAAAAATTCAAGCCTCGACTTTCGTTATTGAAAGATTCTCTGGGCAAATTATTGAAAGATGCAGAAAGCATCAAGAAAAGATGGAAGGAATACACAGAGTCACTGTATCAAAAGGAAATGGTTTATGTTCAACCGTTTCAAGAGGTAGCATATGATCAAGAGCCAATGATACTGAGGGAGGAAGTCCAAGGTGCAGTGAAGGAATTGGCAAAGAACAAGGCACCAGGAATTGATGGAATCAAAATTGAAATCTTTCAAGAAAGTGAGGTGGCACAGGAGGCACTCACTCATCTCTGCCAAGAAATTTGGAAGACAACTATCTGGCCGACTGATTGGAAGAGATCTGTATTTGTGCCCATTCCAAAGAGAGGTGACCCAATGGAATGTGGAAATCATCAGATAGTATCTTTGATATTCCATGAGAGTAAAGTTTTACTAAAGGTAATACAGAAATGGCTGCAAGCATACAGAGAACTTCTAGAGGTTCAATCTGGATTCAGAAGAGATCTTGGAACTAGGGATATCATTGCTAATGTCTGATGGATCTTGGCAGAAAGCAGAGAATATCAGAAAGATGTTTACCTGTGCTTTATTGACTACGCAAAGGCTTTCGATTGTGTGGATCATGACAAGCCATGAATAACATTGTGAAGTATGGTTATACTGGAGCACTTAATTGTGCTCATGAGGAAGCTGTACCTGGACCAAGAGATAGTTGTTCAAACAGAATATGGGAACACTGAATGTTTTAAAATTAAGAAAGGTGTGCAACAGGGTTGCATTATTTCACCATACTTATTCAACCTGTATGTATGTAATCCGAGAAACTGGGTTCTATGAAGAAAAACGTGGCATCAGGATTGGAAGAAGACTCATTAATAACCTGTGATATGCAGATGATACAACCTTGCTTGCTGAAAGTGAAGAGTTCTTAAAATATTTACTGATGAAGATCAAAGCCCACAGCCTTTGGTATGGACTGCATCTCAATGTAAAGAAAACAAAAATCCTCACCACTGGACCAATAAACAACATTCTTAACAATGGAGAAAGGATTGAAGTTGTCAAGGACTTCATTCTTCTTGGATCAACTATCAACACTCATGGAAGCAGCAATCAAGAAATCAAATGACATATCGCATTAGGCAAATCTTCTGCACAGACCTTTTTAAAGTGTTGAAGAGCAAAGATGGCAGCTTGCTCTTTGGAGGACTAAGGTGTCCCTGGAATTTTCAATACCCTCATATGCATGTGAAAGTTGAACAATGAATAAAGAAGACTGTAGAAGAGTTGATGCATTTATTTGAGATATGGTGTTGTAGAAAAATACTTACAGTCCCATGGACTACCAGAAGAACAAACAAATCTGTGCTGGAAGAAGGACAGCCAGAATGCTTCTCGGAAGGCAGGATGGACGGATTTGTCTCTCATACTTTGTACATATTATCAGGAGGGACCAGTCACTGGAGAAGGATATCATGTTTGGTAAGGCGGAGGGTTGGAGAAAAAGAGGAAGACCCCCAACGAGATGGATTGGCCCAGTGGCAGTGGCAAGGAGCTCTAGTGTAGCAAGCCTGTGAGTTTGGCCCAGGACCGGGCAGTGTTTCATTTTGCTGTGCACCTAATAACAATGACTAATTAATAGGAGTCTTGGTGTGGCGCTGTAGAATAAGCACTGGACTACAAGGTCAGTGGTTCAAACCAACAAGCTACTCCTCGGAAACCTTATATAGGGTTGCTATGAGTCAGAACCCGCTGGAAGGCACTTCACAATCAGTGGCTAATGACCATGAGCATGTCTTTATATGTTTGTTGGCCGCTGGAATGTCCTCCTTGGTGAAGTATCTGTTCATGTCCTCTGCCCCTTTTAAAATTAGATTATCTGTCTTCTTCTTGTTGAGGTGTTGAGTGTTCTATACATTTTAGAGTAGCCCTTTGTTTGATATGTCATTGCCAAACATTTCCCCCTGGTTTGTGAGCTATGTGTTTACTCTTTTGGGGAAAATCCTTTGATAAACGTAAGTGTCTAATTTTTAAGAAGTCCTAGTTATCTATTTTGTTTTCTGTTTGTGCATTTTGTTACGTTTGATAGTATATTTATGCCATGTATCAGAGCCCCTAATTTGTCCCTATTTTTTCATTGATATTTATAGTTCTCGGCTGTGGTGCCTTGAATTAACTTGATATGGCCTTTCTATTCAGTGTATTAATTCCCACCAAGTGATTGTGTGGTGGTGTGCTGTGGAGTCAGTTCTGATTCATAGCGACCTTATGTAGGATTTCTGAGGCTGTAAATCTTTACAGGAGCAGAAAACCTCATCTTTCTCCCTTAGAATGGCTGATAGTTTCAAACTGCTGACCTTGAGGTTAGCAGCCCGACTCATAACCACTATACTACCCGAGTTCCTTAAGTGATTGGGTGGGACCATGCAAATAAGGTATACAGGACTCTAAGGCTGGGGTTAGTTTTGCCTGAAGCAGGAATGAACAATCCCAGGACCATTAAGAAGGAAGAGCATGAGGGGAGCCTGAGATCTTTACCTAGAAAAGTGACAATTGCTGAGGTGAGGGCACGGAGAAACAGGGCAGCTTTGGGCTCTAGGCCCACAGACTGAGTAGAGCTTAGTGCCAGCAGGCAGAAGACTGGCTTAGAGAATGTGCCCTTTGGGCATTCACAGACTGGCTCCAAGAGCAGGGCAGAGACCAAGGGACCACATGGCCAAGAGACAAAGACAAGAGTGAAACATCCCTGCAGTGAGGCAGACAAAAGACATTCCTTGAGAACTGCTGAGTTTTTCAGATCCTGAATTGTACACGCTTCACTTCCCTAATAATCCCCATAATCATAAGTGTTGTTATGAGTTCTGTGTGGCCACTGCAATGGACTGTCAAATCCAGATGTGAAGCAGAGTGCTGTGGGAGGGATGATTGGGGTCAGAACAGGGTGAAAGCATGTCTGACTTTCGCTTTATTTGGAATTACCTTTGGACTGGTTTTGAGTTTGATTCTCTTTCCCTCTGAACCCCAGGAAGTCAGATATGACCCACATATGGTTTTTGCATAGGTTTTACATTTAGGTCTTTAACCCACCTTGAGTTCATTTTTGTATATGGTGTAAGATATGGGTCTTGTTTTAGTCTTCTACAAATGGATTTCCAGTTTTGCCAGTAACAATTGTTAAATAGACTCTCTCGTCTTTATTTAATGTATTTTGGCCCATTGTTGAAGATCAGCTGGCTGTAGATAGACTAATTCACTTCTGGGTTTTTAATTCTGTCCCGTTGATCTCTGTGTCTTTCATCGTAATAGTACACAGGCTGTTTTGACCACTGTGCCTGTGTAGTAGGGTTTGAGATTGGAAAGTTAGAGGCCTTCTACTTTGTTCTTCTTTTTTAGTAGGCTTGGCTTATCTGGGATCTCTTTCCTTTTCATGTAAAGTTAGTGACTAGTTTTTCTATCCCTTAAAAGAATATTGGAATTTGGATTGGGACTGTATTATATCTATAGATGGCTTTGAGTAGTGCTGACATTTTCACAAGGTTAACTCTTCCTATCCACGAACATGGTATAGTCTTCCATTTCTGTAAGTCTCTTGGCATCTTGTAGTAGTGTTTTGCAGTTTTCTTTGTGTAGTCTTTTCTCTGGTTAGATTTATTCCTAAGCATTTCATCTTTTGGGTGGCTGTTGTGAATGATATGTTCCTGATTTCCTTTTCAGAGCTCTCTTTATTGATGTAAAGGAATCCAATTCATTTTGTTTCTTGGTCTTATATCCTGCCATTGTGCTGAATCTTTCAATTAGCCCCAATAATTTTCTTTCCTGAGCCGTTGTCATTTTCTAACTATAGGATCCTATTACCTGCGAATAGAATTTTACTTCTTCTTTGCCAATTTGGATGCCTTTAATTTTTGTCTTACATCTCTGGTTCAAGTTTCCTGCACAATATTGAATAGGAATAGTGATAAAATGAATCCTTGTGTGGTTCCTGTTTGCATGAGTAATGATTTCAATTTCTGACCATTGAGAGTGACATTGGCTATTGGTTTTGTGTACATACACTTAATTATGTTGAGGAATTTCCCTTTACTCCTATTGTGTTGGGTGCTATTATCAGGAACGGGTGTCATAAGACTTCTCTGCATCTGTTGATATGCTCATGCAATTTCCCCCCTTTGTTTCATTTATGTGGTGGATTAATTGTTTTTTTGAATTTTGAACCATCTTTGCTTACCTAATATGAATCCTACTTGGTCACGATGATTTTTGTTTTTAATGTTGTTGGGTTCTATTGGCTAGGATTTTGTTGAGAATTTTTGCATCTATGTTCATTAGGGACATTGGTCTAAAATTTTGCATTTTAGTGATGTCTTAGCCTGATTTTGGTATCAGGGTTATGCTTGCTTCATAAAATGAATTCAGGGGTTTTCCATAATTTTCTATAATCTGGACTAGTTTGAGCAGAGTAAGTGTCAACTCCTATCTGAATGTTTGGTCGAATTCACCAGTAAAGCCATTTGTAAAGCCATTTGGGCCTAGACTTTTTTAAGATAGTGGGTTTTTTTTTTTAGTGATTTGATCAATTTCTTCTTGTTAAAGTCTTCTTCAAATTTTCTACTTCAGTTGCAGTAGGTAGGTTGTGTATTTCTCTAGAAATATTTCCATTTCTTCTAGATTAAAAAAATTGTAGTATTGTTATTATCCTTTTTAGTTCCGTGTCTCTATTGTGATGCCACTGATATTATATTTTTGGGTGTTATATGAATCTTCTCTATCTTTCCTTTTTTAAGGCTTGTGACTGGTTTTTCATCAGTCCTTTCAAAGAACTGATTCTTTCTATTTCCTTCTGTTTTCTATTTCATTAATTTCTGCTCTAAGCTTTATGATTACTTTTATTCTAGTGTCTTAATTAAGGAGCTCTGGTAGCGTAGTGGTTACCGATCGGGCTGCGAACTGCAAGGTCAGCAGTTTGAAACTACCAGTTGTTTTGTGGGAGAAAGACGAGGTGTTCAGCTCCCATAAAGATTTACAGCCTCAGAAACCCTGTACAGGGTCGCTGCGTCGGAACCGATTCCACAGCACACAGCCACCACCACCAGTGTCTTAATTTGTTCTTATTCTAATTGTTGGAGATGTTGGATTCTTTCTTCTTTTTGGATGTGTGCATTTATTGATATAAATTGCCCTCTGAGCACTGTTTTTGCTGTGTTCCAAAGGTTTTGCCATGTTGTGTTTTCATTGTTTGATTCATGGAATTTTATTTGTTTTTATTTTTCTATTACCCACTTTAAGAAGGGTATTACTCTATTTCTATGTATTTGATTTGCCCCCCCTTGATTTTCCTATTGTTGAGTTCTAACTTTATAATGTTGTGATATGAGAAGATGCTTTGTAGAGATGTTTTCAAATGTATTGAGATTTGCTTTGTGGCCTAACATATGGTCTATTTCGGAGGATATTCAATGTGCACTTGAAAAGAATGTATATTGTACTGTTGTTGGGTTCAGTGCTCTGTACATGTCAAGTTGGTTGATTGTGCTGTTTCGTTCTTCTGTGTCTTTGTTGAATTCCATTCTAGTTCTGTCTTTTATTGAAAATAGTGTATGAAAATCTCCTATTCTTGTGGATTTCTGGTGTGGCACTGTAGGATCGGCACTGAACTGTGAACCACAAGGTCAGCAGTTCAAACCCACCAGCTGCTCCTCAGAAACCCTATGCAGGGTTGCTGTGAGTCAGAATGGACTCTATGGCACTTAACAAACAACTAGTATTGTGGAGTTGTTTATTTCTTTCTTCAGTTCTGTTAGAGTTTGATTTATGTATCTTGAGGCCTTTCACTGAGAGCATAGATATTTTTTTCTGTAAAGTCTATTTCATCAGACATTAAAATTGCCACACCTGCTCATTTTTGATTGCCATTAGCTTGATATATTTTTTGTCAAGTTTTGTCTTTGTATGTAAGGTGTGTCTCTGGTAGACAGCATATTGAAGGATCCTGTTTCTTATCCATTCTGCTATTTTCTATCTCTTGACTGGTGCATTTAATCCATTTACATTCAGTGTAATTATCAGTAGATAGGAATTGATTGCTATCACTTTGTTGTGTACTTTTGGTGCTGATGGTTTCTTTGTTCCACAAAATGTTCTGTGCTGAGTTCATTTTGTTTGTGGGTTCTCTTCTTTTTCATTTCTGTAGTGTGATGTTTACTAAATCTTTCTAATTGTCCTCTTTTTAAATTTTCATGTGAAGGTGTCTTAATATTCTTTGAGGTTACCCTAAAATTTATTAAGTTTTCCCTGTTTAAAATTTTATCTTAAAATTTACTTGACTTCCTTGCCATTTGTGAGTTCTGTATCTACACTAGTCCCTCTTTTTGCTTCATAGCTGATTTCATTATAAATTGATATCTCTGGTTCCATATTTTCAGTCTCATAGGTTTTACCAATTCTATTATTTGGATTGAGTTCTGTGTGGTGTTGTCATGTATGTTAATCTCAGATTGTGTGCTATTGTTGATTCTCAATCCAAAGAACATATTTTAGTATTTTTTTGTAATGTTGGTCTGGTTATTGCAAAAATTCCTTTGAATTCTTTTTACTTGTAAAGAAAGAAGGAAAAGAAAGAATAAACAAACAAAGAAGAAGAAAGAATTATATAAGATCATGAAACAACAAAAGGAATAAAACAAAACAACAAAACCAGTGTACCTGATGGCCCCAGAGAGGAGAAAACTCTGGAGCTTCTGCCAACCAAGGAGCTCACATGGAAGGTGCAGGATGTGGCTGCAGAGTTCTTGGCCCTAAGATAGAGTTCCTTTCGGCCTAGGTGTTGTCTATGTTCAGGGCACTGAATCCTGAAGTAGTTTGTGGAGGCCCTTAGGAAGCTGGTTTCAGTGTGAGGACCAGAGGATACTTGGGGGTGATGTTTTGCCAGATGAATGGTTTGATGGGACCGAAGGTTCTGTAGATCTGGAGCTCAACCCGCCGGAATACAGGCACCATGGCAGCACAGCCGGTACTCGCCTCATACTGGTACAGTTTACAACCGCAGAACTCCCAGCTCTAGGAAAGCAGAGTCTGAGTTGGGGTGTCCAGGGGTTGGGGCCGGTCACACCTCTGGTCACCACCGGGCTGCCTTCTGCTGCCAAAGCTGTGCACACACGTTCAAGACGCCTGCACCGTGGTTGGTAATCCCACCATTCAGCAACCTCCCCTGCTCAGTGTCTCCTCTCAGTAACTGTCCAATCCACATCTTTAACTTTCCTCGGACGCTCAGGATTCCAGAATGATCATCTGTGTTTCATTTGGTCTCCCGTACCTTTGTTGTAGAGGGTCTGGGTAGTGTATTTTCCTAGTCACCATCTTGCTGGAAGTCCTCATGTTGCTTGAAGATTCAAGTACAGTTAAATCCTTGACAACTTCAATTTTTTTTTCTTCCATTTATTATGATGTTATTTACTGATCTAGTTGTGAGGTAAGGATTTTAATTTTCTTTATCGTGAGGTGTCATCCATATTGAAGACTGTAATCTTCATCAGTAAGTGCTTCAAGACCTCTTCACTTTTCAGCGACCAAGGTTGTGTCATCGGTAAATCGCATAGCTGAGGCCATAAATCTTTATGGGAACAGAAAGCTTCATCTTTCTCCTTCCAAACAGTTGGTGGATTTGAACCGCAGACCATGTGGCCAGAAGCCCAGTGCTTAACCCATTACATCACTAGGGTTTACGACACACATTTTGGGGGACATAATTCAGTCCATAACAGCAACCTACAGAATGGGACAAATTTTTACAAATATCTGCTAAGTGTCCACTATGCAGAATAGACAAACAGGTCCTATGACAAACAACCCAATTTAAGAATGGACAAAGGACCTGAGTAGACATTTCTCTAAATACGATTTATAATTGGTCCAAAGACACATGCAAATATGCTCTCGGGATTTTGGAGTTTTCACGTTCTCTCAGTTTTTTTGAAGATGGAGTTTGCATTTCTGTTTATCATTCACTTTGCTTTTGAGTGGTTTCCAAGAGAAGCAGGGGAAATACCGGTCCTGATCCTACGGTGCATCTGAACTTGCTCAGGGCCTGCAGCTCCTTCCCAACCACTTCTTGTCTTTCCTGTTTCTGTGACTTTCTTCCATGATGTTGTCTTTTACTTTCATGGTTTTGTCATTAATTGGAAGTAGTGACAGTGTCCATACCAACCTCTTTTTGGGCACCATCGGAGTCACACCACTGGCTACATCACAGTCTTATTCTAAAAAGGTTGAACTACTGTTTAAGGGCTCGAAGGCAGCGTAGCTGTGTTCAAAGGAGCTGAGCAATAAAGATGTCACCCTTGACCTTGAAAGACCGCAGGGCTCTGTCTTAGTCTGCTAGGGACTGAAGAGGACCTGGGAGAATTTCTGCTCAACTGTCACAACCATCTCAAGGTCAAATCCAAGTTCACTTAGACAGCTGTGGATTGCTGGACTGAGGTTCACTGGCCAGAGTGACCTTCAGTTTCTAGCCAGGGGCCTCAGCTCAGGGCAGCTTCTTCACCTGAGCGGGCCAACGGGAAGAGTCAGTGGTGCATGGCAGCCACACAGCAGCCAGAGTCTTTTGTGACTAAGTGCCCTCATTTTTATAGTTCTCTATTTGTTGAAAGCCCTCAGTAGGCTCAGCTCAGTTGCCCTGGTGATGCAGTGGTTGAGCATTCGGCTGTTAACCAAAAGGTAATCAGTTTGAAACCAGCAGCTGCTCTCAGGGGAAAGATGTGGCATTCCAGTTCTGTAAAGTTTATGGCCTTGGGGCAGCTCTCCTCTGTCCTCTGCAGTTGCTAGAAGCTGGAATCAGCTGCAAACAATAACAAGTTGGCTATTACATAAGAGTGCAAGTCCGTGGACCCTTTCCAGAGGCAGCCTCTCTCCATCTTCACTAATGCTGGGCTTGTCTGTCAGCCTTTGTAAATGTAATCACTGCTACGTGCTGTAGCTAACGGTGCACTAGTGAATACGAAATGCCTGGCTCCTGGTTTGTGACCTTTCCCTGTTTCCAGGGTGCAAATACGTCCACCATGGCCAACTTCAAGCTGCTCCCAAGCCAGCCAGACAGGGAACCTAGGGTGCCTCTTAGAAAGAGTCCTTAGGAAAGCAATGACTGTCTCAAGGACAGGGGTGTCTTTGCTTAGCCACTGTGTCACCAGCCCATGGACCAGTGCCTGGGACATACACAGTGGGCACTCAGTAAATGTTCATTGAGTGGAATTTTCAGCAGTGGATATTTCTAGGAACTAGAGTCCTGGTGTGGTGCAGTAGGATAAGCACTCGACCTCAAGGTCACTTTGAATCACAATGTTGGTGGTTCAAACTCACCAGTCATTCCTTGGAAACCCTATAAAAGGTCGCTTTGAGTTGGAACCAACTCGATGGCACCTAACAACAACAACAACAATAGTCCTGGTGTGGCACCGCAGGATAAGCACTGGACTGCAAGGTCTGTTTGAACTGCAAGGTTGGCGGTTCAAACTCAACAGTTGCTACTCAGAAACCCTATACAGCGTTGTTATGAGTTGGACACAACTCAAAGGCACTTTAACAGCAGGCGCAGTTTCCCCACTTCCAGGACCTGTGATGGGCCCAACTGAGGCCTTCATGTGGTCCAACCCCAATATCTGCTACTTGACCTCCTCTCCAAGTATGAGACTGGGAGCCCAGGGGACCTCTTGGAAGGTGAAAGTATTAATCACAAGACCTTGCCCATGTTACATTGTGTTTACTATGAACAGGTCACTCATAAGAGTTCTGGTTTATGGTTTACTTCCTTGTGAGATGTTCTACAAGCTACCACATTTTACCCACCTAGCATGACTTTTCCCTGGGGGTCGAGAACACCAGCCCCTGAGAGAGGCTAGAACCATAGTTTTGAAGAACTACACATGTGCAACACCCTAGAATAAGCTTTGATGACTACCAGAGACCCTGTTGAGTCCTGGTGTGGTGCTATAAGATAAGCACTAGACCACAAAGTCAGTTTGAATTGCAAGGTCGGAGGTTCACACTCACCAGTCGCTTCTCAGAAACTCTCTACAGAGTTGCTATGAGTTGGAACCGACTTGACGACACTTAACAACAGCAACAACCAGAGACCTTTACAATGGAATCCAACTTGAAGAAGTGCTGCCCGTGCACCCTGCTAGCATGGCCCTCCTAAAGGGCCACTTCCCAGATATCCCTGCCTATCTGTATGAATAAACATGATGACCTTTCCCCACTTAAAACTTTTTTAAAGTCTTTGTTTGTGGGAGATGGGGATTAAATGTTGCATTATAGTAAATCTTTGCTCATATGGAAATACTGCCTCGCCTGACTATTTGTAATAACTAGAAGGCAAAGTAGGGTGGAGGTGGGATTAGTACTCCCGGTAACAAAGAATTTGGGAAACTGTTTCTGGCCACACAGTGTTCAGGGATAACAAGGGACCATCTACTCACTCCACTGGAACTGAGAGCATTTAGCTGGGTTCCTGGAGGTGCTTCCTCATGTACAGGTGACCCACAGAGCACAATGGCCAATTATAGAACAGCAGAGGCACCAGGCTGACCTCCAACATGTCCCAAACGCCTTCACAGCCTGCCACATAATCCAGAGACAAAAGGATGAGCAGTGGGTACCCTCAGGGGCTCCTGAGTAAGGAGAAAGAACCTCCCAAACAGAGAGAATGAAATATTCTAGAGGCTCTAGAGCTGGTCAGAGTCTGTCAAAGATTTCATTTTGTTTAGCTCCACAATTAGCACTCACAGAAGCAGCAGTCAGAAATCAAACGACATATTACACTAGGCAAACATGCTGCGCAAGATCTCTTTAAAGTGTTCAAGAGCAAAGACGCCAGTATGAGGTCCATGGTGGTATGCCTCACCGAAGGCATAGTATCTCAATATAGCCTCATATGTATGTAAAAGTGGGACAATGAATAAGGAAGACCACAGAAAAACTGATGCATTTGAGTTATGGTGTTGGAGGAGAATATTGAAAGTACCATGGACTGCCAGAAGAATAAACAAATCTATGTTGAAAGTACAGCAAGAATGCCCCTTAGAAGCCAGGATGACAAGACTTCATATCTCATACTTTGGACATGTTTTCAGGAGGAACCAGTTCCTGGAGAAAAATATCATGTTTGGGAAAGTGCAGGGTCAGCGAAAAAGAGAAGGCCCCCAATGAGATGAATTGGCGCAGTGGCAGCAGCAATGCGTTCAAACGTAACAATCGTGAGGTTGGCAAAGAACCAGGCAGTGTTTCGTTTTGTTGTGCATAAGGTCACTATTAAATGCTTGCAGCTGTTTCTGTATTACCTTTAGGAAAACTTTACTAGCATGGGATATCAAAGAGATTGTCTGATGATTTCCGTATTACATTGGGATGGGGACAAATACCGATCTCTTCCAATCAATTGGCCAGATAGTTGTCGTCCAAATTTCTTGGCATAGATGAGTGAGTGGCTCCTGTGCTGCCTCACTTTCTTGAAAGATTTCCACTTTTATTCCATCAATTCCTGGTGCCTTGTTCTTTGCCAATTCCTTCAGTGCACCTTAGACTTCCTCCTTCAGTATCATTGGCTCTTGATCATATGTTACCTCTTGAAGTGGTTGAACATCAACCATTTCCTTTTGGTATAGTGACTCTGTGTATTCCTTCCATCTTCTCTTGATGCTTTCTGCATCATTCAATAAATTGCCCAGAGAATCTTTCAGTAACAAAAGTCGAGGCTTGAATTTTTTCTTCAGTTCCCCCAACTTGAGAAATGCTGACCGTGTTCTTCCTTTTCGGTTTTCTGATTCCAGATCTTTGCACATTTTGTTGTAATATTTGACTTTGTCTTTTCGGGCTGATCTTTGAAATTTTCTGTTTGCTCTTGGACCTCCTCATTTCTTCCATTTGCTTTAGCATCTCTATGCTGGAGAACGAGTTTCAGTGTCTCTTCTGACATCCATTTTGACCTTTTCCTTCTTTCTTGTCTTCTTAATGACTTTTTGCTTTCTTCATGTATGATATTCTTGATGTCATCCTACAATACTGCTGGTCTTTGGTCTTTAGTGTTTAATGTATCAAGTCTGTTCTTCAGATGATCCGTAAATTCAGGTGGGATATATTCAAGGTCAGATTTTGGTTCCCATGGACTTGTTTTCATTTTTTTCAGTTTCAATTTGAGTTTGCATATGAGCAATTGATGATCTGTTCCACAATCTGCCCCTGGCCTTGTTTTCACTGATGATATGGAGCTTTTCCATCGTATCTTTCCGCAGATGTAGTTAATTTGATTTCTGTGTATTCCATCTGGTGAGGTCCATGTGTATAGTCTTCTCTTATGCTGTCTAAAGAAGGTATTAGAAATGAACAAATCATTGGTTTTGCAGAATTCTATCATGCGATTTCCAGAATCATTTCTATCACCAAGGCCATATTTTCCAACTACTGATCCTTCCTCTTTGCTCCCAGCCTTTGCATTCCAATCACCACTAATGATCAATACACCTTGATTGCATGTTTGATCAATTTCAGATTGAAGAAGTTGGTAGAATTCTTCTATTTCATCCTCACTGGCTTTAGTGATTGGTACATAAATTTAAATAATAGTGGCATTAACTGGTCTTCCCTGTAGGCACATGGATATTATCCTATCACAGACAGTGTTGTATCTCATGACTGATAGGGATATGTTCTTTTTGACAATGAATGCAACACCATTCTTCCTCAATGTGTCATTTCTGGCATAGTAAACCATGTGTTTGTCAGATTCAAAATGGCCAATACCAGTCCATTTCAGCTCACTAATGCCTAAGATATAGATGTTTATGCGATGTTTATGCTAGAGAACTTCCAGAGGTTCAAGCTGGATTCAGAAGAGAACGTGGAACAAGGGATATCATTGCTGATGTCCGATGGATCTTAGCTGAAAGCAGAGGATACCAGAAAAATGGTTACCTGTGCTTTATTGGCTGCGCAAAGGCTTTTGATTGTGTGGATCATGACAAGCTATGGACAACATTGTGAAGTATGAGTATTCCAGAACACTTAATTGTGCTCATGAGGAATCTGTACACAGACCAAGAGACAGTTGTTCGAATGGAACATGGGAACACTGAATGGTTTAAAATTAAGAAAGGTTTGCAAGGGGGTGTATTCTTTCACCATACTTATTTAAACTGTATGCTGAGCAAATTATCTGAGAAGCTGGGTTCTATGAAGAAAAACATGGCATCAGGATTGGAGGAAGACTCATTCACAACCTGCGATATGCAGATGATACAACCATGCTTGCTGAAAGTGAAGAGGACTTATTTACTGATGAAAATCAAAGATCACAGTCTTCATTCAGTATGAATTGCATCTCAGTGTAAAGAAAACAAAAATTCTCACTGCTGGACCAATAAACAACATTCTTATCAATGGAGAAAAGATTGAAGTTGTCAAGGACTTCATTCTTCTTGGATCAACTATCAACACTCATGGAAGCAGCAGTCAAGAAATCAAAGGTCGTATTGCATTAGGCAAATCTGCTGCAACAAGACCTTTTTAAAGTGTTGAAGGGCAAAGATGTCAGCTTGAGGACTAAGGTGCCCCTGACCATGGTATTTTCAATCTCTTCATATGCATGTGAAAGCTGGACAGTGAATAAGGAAGACTATAGAAGAATCGATGCTTTTGAGTTATGGTGCTAGAGGAGAATATTGAAAGTGCCATGGGCTGCCAAAAGAACCAACAGATCTGTGTTGGAAGAAGTGCAAGCCACAGTGTTCCTTGGAGGCCAGGATGGCCAGTCTTGGTCTCTCATACTTCGGACATATTGTCAGGAGGGACTAGTCACTGGAGAAGGGTTTCATATTTGGTAGGGTGGAGAGTCAGAGAAAAAGAGGAAGACCCCCAGTGAGATGGATTGGCAAAGTGGCAGCATCGATGGGCTCAAACATGGCAACAACTGTGAGGTTGGCCCAGGACCAGGCAGTGTTTTGTTTTGTTTTACATAGGGTCGCTATGAGTAGGTATTGACTCGATGGCCCCTAACAACAAGGTCGAGTCCGAACCAACTCGATGGCAACTAACAACAATAGAGCTGGGGAGAGAGGGCAGGGCTAAGTAGAACTCCTTTTATCTTCCAGCTTTGCCAGCGTCCTTTTCGCTGAGTTGATGCGTTGGGCGTTCACGTTGGTGATGATTCAGTGCCAGCCTCATGGAGCAAGCAAGAGTGAAGGAGGTTAAGCGATCACTGTTGCATTTCTGTCTTTAGGGGCCGTTCCAGATAATGCTCAGGCTTGTATGAGTGTTTCTAGGATTCCTTTCACACCAGCTAAGCAGGAAGCAGAAGGGCTGAGTTAGGGTTAGGGGAAGGATCGGAGAAGCCACTCAGGCGGCGGCAAGCCGGGGCTTTTCTCACCGGGTGACCTTCCTTTGTGATGCTTGGGTTTTGCTGAAGCCTTGGCGCGAGGTGTCTCGCTGGGCTCGAGGTCGGGAGCTGGTATGGGCTGGAATTTGAGTCCTCGGCACCCAGACACTTCCCTCCGGCTCCACGCGCTCCCTACCTACCAGAGCGCTTTCCCTTCGCCGCTAGCGCTCAGAGCCGGAGGGTTAGGGTCTCAGACCCCAGCAGCATGGTGCGGAGTGATGGTGGACGTTCCCGCATCGCAGGCCCGGGTGCAAAGGCGTTCTTGAAGCGTCCACTCCGCCGCCGCCCCTCGGCCCCTCTTGAGTTTCTCCTTCAGAACGTCCAGTCGTGCGGGACCCGAGGCCGAGCTTACTCCTCGGCAGTGAATATTTCACATGTTTTCACGTCAAAGATTCTGCTTCTAGGTATGGCGGCGTCTGTCTCCCAACCCTATAGAAGAATCGAAACCTCTTCAAATGTGAAAAACATGGGAAATGCTCACTAAGATTCGGTAAAGTAAGCCCATGCTTACCTGGTTTATTGGGTAATCTGCCCCTGGCGGGCCGGGCGTGGACACATTCTGAGGCCGGTCCCTCACGACTCTAGCCAACAGCGCTCCGCAACAAGGGGGACTTGTACCCGCTGGACCTCCCGGGCCCCGCTGCCCGGCAGTGGGGATGACCCTCGAGGGGACGGCTGGGCGCTTAAGGCTACAGCCCCAACTTGCAGCTGATTGCGGGCTAGGAAGGTGCCTCCGACTTGGTCCTTTGCTCCAGGTGGACGCATTTGGACAGCCCCGCACCCGGACACCTGAAGACCGGTTTGCGCGAACATCTGGCCCCGATCTTACCCTGTGTGAACCTCCCGGCCCGGGACCTCACTGAAGTCCGTCGCTCGCTAGGACCCAGCGGCTCCGGTCCGCTTCCTCGGAGTGGGAGTGGCTTAGGCTTTGTGACGCCACGCGAGGCGGGGCTCGGTCAGCGCGCGGCGGCCTGACCCCGGCGGACAGACAGACGGGACTGCAGCGGAGCCCGTGGGTGAGGGTTCCTGGTGCGCTGGGGTCCAGGGCGCGCTGGGCACGGTCAGACCCCGAGCCTCCAGTGGGTCCCAAGTTCACGTGTCGCGGTGCGTCCCCTTCCAGCTCTCCGCGCTACGAAGAAAGGCTCTGGGCGCCGGCCTCCGGGCGCCCCTGCGCCGCGCTGCAGCCTCTGCCCGCGGCGGGTCCTGGGCTGGCTTCCTGGCGCGCGGGCGCGCGGACGGCGGTCACCAGTCCTCAGCTCTCACTTTCTCCCCGTAGGCCCGTTGGCGGCGATCCGTCGGTCCGCGTGGCCATGTGGAAATAACGTGTACCTTGCGGGGCTCGGCCAGGTGCGCGGCGCCTGCAGCCGGCGCCCAGGCGCGCGATGGAGGCGCTGGGCATGGACTGGCTGCTGGAGCCGCTGCACCAGCTGGTGTCGTGGGGCGCGGCTGGCGCCATGGTCTTCGGCGGCGTGGTGCCCTATATCCCTCAGTACCGGGACATCCGCAGGACGCAGAACGCCGATGGCTTCTCCACCTACGTGTGTCTGGTGCTGCTGGTGGCCAACATCTTAAGGATCCTCTTCTGGTGAGCGCGCCCGGAGGTGGGTGGGGAGTGACTACTTCCTGCGGGCTGCCTTCTGCACTTATCCGGGTGAGGAGGTGGTTGCTGCGTGTAAATTCCGACTCAGAGCGACCCCATGTGACACAGTGGAACTGCTCCGGAGGGTTCCCTAGCCTCTCAGCTCGCCAGGCCTTTCTCTGGAGCAGTTGCTGGGTGGGTTTGAACAGCCAACTTAAAAGTTAACAGCTGAGCTCTTACCGTTTCCACCACCAGGGCCCCTTCAGGATTTGGTGGTGGTTGTATTGTCAGAGTTAGCTACTAGGGACTGGTGGGTTTGAACGGCCGACCTTGGGGTTAACAGTCCACACCAGGATTCCTCAGGGTCAGGTTCTTCCCCACAGAACGATGAGTGTAGGAATCTCAAGTGTCCTTCCATTTCTGTGTCTTCAATTGCAGCCTCTCACACCCCATGTTCACTTCATAGGGACTTCTCTGTGTGATGTTGGCCCCCAGACTCAGAATTCTTTTCCCAGTGGTGGGAGTAGGGGGTGAACAGGAAAACAACAACAAAAATGAACAAATGATAATGACAGAAAGTGGCATCCAGGTAGTAAGGCCTCTCTAGAAAGCCCCCCCCCCCCAAACAAAACAAAAAACCAAAACCAACAACAACAAACCAGAGGCTCTGTGTGGCTGCCTGGGAGGTGTCTGGACCCCTAGCCCCTCCAGGACTGGTTTTGTTCTACTAGGGTTGTGTGTGTGTTTAATAGGAAGTCAGCTTTCTGCATACTACTTATGTTGAGGCTAGCTTTCCTTCCTCCTCTCAGGCCAACTTCCTTATATTATTTACTTCTGCTAAGGAGCTCTGGTCGCGAAGCCGCAAGGTCAGCATTTCGAAACTACCAGCTGTTCCACGGGAGAAAAATGAGGCGTTCTGCTCCTGTAAAGATTTATAACCTCGGAAACCCTTTACAGGGTCACTATGAGTCGGAACCGACTCCACGGCACTTAACAACAACAACAACAACAAGGACCTAGTATGGTGCTGTAGAATAAGCACTCCACTACAAGGTCGGTGGGTCAAACTCACCAGCTGCTCCTGGCAAACCCTAGGGTCACTATAAAGCCGAACCAACTCAATAGCACTCAACAACAAAGACATTGAAATTCATTGGAACAGTTGCTGAAGCCATAACGGGGAGGGGGCAATTTTCAGTGGACAGTGAAGAGTGGTCTTAAAGCTGCATTTCAAGGCCCAAACATCTGGGATGTTTCTTTTTTGTGTTCCTATACACAGTCGCTAAGGAGCTCTGGTAGGGTAGTGGTTACGAATCGGGTGCTAACCTCAGCATCAGCAGTTCCAAACTATCAGCTGTCCTGTGGGAGAAAGATGCGGCTTTTTTGCTCCCATAAAAGTTTACAGCCTTGGAAGCCCTGTATAGGGTCGCTATGAGTCGGAACCGACTCCACGGCATATCACAACAACAACATACAGGGTCGCTATGGGTCGGAACCGACTCCACGGCACTTAACAACAACAAAGGGAAGCACAGGCCCTTGACAACGCAGCTGTTCTGAGGACAGACATGGGAGGATTTCAGACAGATACTGACGTGAGCGTTGCTGCTTTGTTTTTTCTTTTAAATGATTTATGGTGTTTTTTGGGGAAAAAGGTACACATCAGATTAGGCTCCCATTGAGCAATTTCTGTATTATTCAAGGAGCCCAGATAGTGAAGTGGGTTTTACTAGTTGGGCTGTAAACTGCAGGGTCAGCAGTTCGAATCTGGAGGCACGTTGAGGGAGAAAGATGAGGCTTTCTACTCCCATGAAGACTTATAGCCTCCGAAACTCCTGAACAGGGTCACTGTGCCCTGGAACGGACTCCATGATACACAGCTACCACCACACATATTGTTCACTGGCTTGGGCTAATGTGGCAGCATTCTCTTAGCTCCATTCTGGTGGTTCTGTTTATATTAATCTAGCTTCCTTGTTCCTCTTTGCCTTCGCTTCTCTGGTCTAGGGTCAGATTTGACCATTAGGGCTCAGTTTTCCTGGTTGTTTAGAGTAGTGCTCCCTTATGGATAATATTGTTTATTTTATGAGCCATTTTGTCTTTTGGCTGATAGGTGATTACCAGAAATGGCTTGATTTCCCAGTTTTAAAGGTTCCCTAGGGCAAGCCCCTCTAGTCTCTACCAGTCCAGTAAGTCTGGCTTTGTTTTTGGAATTTGAGTTTTGACTTGCATTTCCCCGTTTTATATAGGCCCCTCTGGTTTGTCCCTGATCAGCGTGGTTGGTAGTGGTGGTCAGGTGCCATCTAGCTCTTCTGGTCCTGAGATGCCTTGGGTCTTTAGTACTTCTGTAACATAAATGCTACAAATGGATGCAGCTCTAACCATCAAATGTGTTCTCTCAGGCTGGGAGGCTACAAATCCAAATCCCGAGCATTTCTTAGCTCCCATGTCCAGGTGTCTTTCTCTGGGCCCCAAGTCCAAAGCACACACTCCAGTCCTGGCGCTTCTGTCTTGGTGGTACTAGGCCCTCCTTCTCTGCTTACTTCTCTCTCCTTTTATCTCTTGTCGGATAACAAGTGTTGATGCCACACCCCTGGGACTGTCCCTTCATCCTTACTGGTTTATCACCTCATATCACATCATGGGGATCCTCACATACCTGCCAAACCGCTGTCAAGGCTGATACAGATTTTGGAGGCCATAGTTCAGTCTATGGCAGTAGTAAGGCTGTGGTTACCTTAGAGACCAATAGTTGTAGCTTACATGGCCCCTAGCAACCTTTTAAAAGTCCAGATGCTACTCACCAAACTAGGATATAGAACATTATCTTTATGAGCTAGGTTATTAAAATGGACGGAAGTGCCCACGAGGTTAGCCCTCAAGCCCAGTGAAACAATCTCGAGGTATTTGCTTATGTCTATGATGTGTCTTACCAGGCTGCTCCTGTTTGGCTTCTGTGCACCTTCTTTTGATTTTTGGGTCACCTTTTTGAATAATCATGTATCTTCTTCTTTTTTTTTTTTTTACATTTCATTGTGATAAAATACATATAACAAAAAATTTGCCATTTTTACACATCTAATTTGGTGACCTGGTATGCTGCTGTGGGCTAATGCATCAGACTGCAAAGTCATTTGAACTGCAAGGTCGGTGGTTCAAGCTCACCAGCTGCTCCTTGGAAACCCCATACAGGGGAGCTATGGGCTGGAATCGACTCGACGGCACTTCACAACAATTATTTACACTCACCACTTGGTACTACAGCACCGCTGTCCACTTCTAAACCTTTTTTGTCACCTGACGAGCAGTTTAGTGCCTGTCTGAAGCATCCCCCCCACTCCCCCAGCTCCTGGAACCACCAGGAAACATTGGTCTGTTGGACAGACCTCACAGAATGGGCGCATACGATGTTTGCCCATATGTGGCTGACGTAGGTCCCTGTGTAGCACAAACAGATTGTACTTGGCTGCTAAGCAAAGGTTGGCAGTTTGAATTTAACCAGCAGTTCCATGGAAGGAGGGCCTGTGCTCTCCTTCTGTCAGACATTGGTGGTGGTAAATGCCGTTTAAACCACCCTTGTGGTCCAGTGCCACAAACAGTATGGTCTTGGTTCTGCTGCACCACGTGGGGCCTCCATGAGTTGGAATCAATCGACTTGATGGGCAGTGAGTTTAATTTTTTCATGTCTGACTTTTTTCAGTTAGCACAGTGTTGTTTTTTAAAAGTTTTTATTGTGAATTGAGTGATAGTTTACGTGGGGGAACATCATGGCAATGTTACAATCCCCTGCATGTTTCAGCATTCAACTGTATCTGCTTCTATTCCCTCGGGGGTTTTTTGTTTTTGTTTTTTTTTTTTTGATGTACACCAAAACTCTCAGGGATATACAAACATTCAAATAGCCAAAGGGCACACCCCCACCCCCAGCCACCAGCACACATCCCCTCTCCCTCCATGAGTCCAGAGTCCCCAGCTGCTCCATCTCTCCATGTCATTTTCTCTGTCTCCATCTCTGGCATCACCGCTTCTCTGGGTAGGGTCCCACACTCTGCTCCTGCTCTTTTCCCTTGATGGTCCTAGGGTCCTCCGCTCCTGGACTGTAAGATCGACCACTCACCCCGTTTAGCTACGAAACTTCCACCTTTACAGTTGACTCTACACAATGTTTTCAAGGGTCACTTGTGTGTGTATCAGGATTCCGTTTTTCTTCACGGTTGAGTCATATTCCACTGTGTGTGTTGTTGTTGTTAGGTACCATCGAGTCGGTACTGACCCATAGTGACCTTACGCACCGCAGAACGAAACACTGCCCGATCCTGGGCCAACCTCATGGGTGGACCAAATTTTGTTTATCCATTCATTTGTTGATGGGCAAGGCTTGTTTCCACTTTTACTAATTAGTTTTAAAATCTACCATATTGAGGTTAGTGTGTATTCATTGAAATGCACCCATTTTAAGTATAGAATTGATGAAATTTTGATGGATGTTCCCACCGTTCAGATGCAAGTTCATAAACCCTAAAGTTCTTCAGGCTTCAGTCCAGGCCTGGCCTTGGCAGCTGCTGATATCCTTTGATCTGTGTTAGTTTTGCCTGAGAATTGGTGAGATCTTAAAGTGTTCCAACCCTAATCCCAGAGCATTGGATGCCAAGGCTAGGTTTACCTAATGCCTTTTCTTCTGAGAACATTCTTAAGTATCCTCCCGGGGTTTGTCCCTGTGCCAAGACCACTGCTAAAGGGGGGGGGGGGCGGACGGACAGAGGGTGACTATTTTGTTTAGCTGGAAAACCATACTTTGACGCTTCCTTCCCTTCCTCCACCCATTTCCCCTTTGTGGGAGTCCCAGCTTCCTGAGTGGCCGGTACCGGACAGTGTCAGCTACCTCTTCTAAAGTGGCCTTAATTAGGCCTGTGATTGAGTAAGAGGAGCCAGCATGTAATTGTGACCGATAATGTTGTTTACTGTGTGCACACCGGGGAGGGCAGGGTGGAGGTGGGGAATGAGAGCTCCGGCCTGGAGCCCAGCCACGCCCTCACTCTTAGGCTGTGAAGAGGCACTCTGCCTAGGTTTCTGAGATACATTTTCTCCAAAGCAGTGGAGAATGGCCTGAGGTTGGCTTACGTCCCACTTTGGGAGTTCTGCTCAGACGCCTCTAGTGTGTTTATCACTCAGAATTGCTCACTGTCTGGTTGAGAAGGTCAGAGAGTTAAGACAACTTTATCTGTGGTCTCAGTGGTGCGTCTGGGTTTAGGCGGTGACTGGCCAGATGATGTTGCATCATGGATTCTGATCTTCCTCCCAAAACCTATCGTCTAAGGAAGCCTGGGGTTGGACGGCAGCCTCACATGGAATTCTGGAGCGCCTTTGGTCCCTGCCCCACATTGGTGCTTACATGGAACCAGCATCCTAACAGTGCTAGGTCCCTTCCAGTCAGCCTTCCCTGACACAGGACTCACTCCTTAGAGTGGAGTGTTTGATGCTGGTCTGTAAGGCTGGGCACCATCTAGGACCCTTGTAGCAATGAAGGTCCTCTGAGCCTACTCAGTCCAATCGCCGCTTGCTGGAAGGGTAATGCAGATGAGTCTGTATTCCTCTCTCTGGAGCGCCTTTTCTGGTTCCATCCAGTCTTCATGGTTTAGCAGCCTATTTGATTCAGTGGATTTTTTTTTTAAGGATTTTCTATCTACCAGGTACTGGTCTAGATGTTGCAGTTTTTTGTATGTTTTTTTTTTTTAAATGTGATTTAAGTGATAGTTTACATGGAAGAACTTTAGCTTTACATTCATCCTATCGTATTTTGTTTCATTGCAATAATACCCTCCATGCATCATCAAACAACCAAAGGGTACACCCTGCAAGCCTGCCCATCGCACCCCCCCCACCCCCCAGCTGTCAGCATACAGCCCCTCTCCCTTCCTGAGGCCAGAGTCCCCAGCCGCTCCATCTCTCCACCTCATCATCTCTGCCTCCATCTCTGGCATCACTGCTTCTCTGGGTAGGGTCGGTCCCACACTCCTCTCCTCTCCCTTGACGGTCCCAGGGACCTCTGCTCCTGGACTGCAAAGTCAACCACTCCCTTCCTTTTGTTACAAAATGTCTACCTTTACATTTGCAATACTCACTGTCAGTCCTGATAGCAGTTATTCACTGTTGTACCACATGAGTGCTATCCCCATCTCCTTTCATCAGTCCTGTTCAGACAGATTGGAAACCACTCAGTGGAGATTCTACCTTCCCCCGCACCCTCTGGAACTAGGCTCCCTCTTGAAAGCTTGTAAGCCAGTCACTTCTTGCCTTTGTAGCCACCCATTTTAGGTAACCAATGTCTAAGTTGCCCATCCCTGTCAACCCTGTGTATGGAGGGGGTGGGAATGCTCCTCGCTGTAAAGATTTGTTCCCTCTTTTGAGCTACTGCATCCATAGGTGTAGGTCAAGTTCATCAGATTGTAGCGGATTCCTCTTGTTTTCCTCTTTTTTCTTCATCCAGTCGAGTTCTGATCATCCAGCCATTGAAGCCAGGTCAAGTGTGGTGACACTTCACTCTCTGCTCTAGTCCTCTGTGGCCATGTCCCTGTCTCTGGGCCCAGGAGTTCCCCGGTCTTGCCATACTGCTGGCCTACCAGGTCTCAACCCGACTTCACAGGAGTCAATTGAACGAGGTCGGACTTAGCTCACAATTTCATTGCTGTTTTTCCCTCACTTCCCATTATCAGTGACCAACGTGGTCACCAGCCAGACCACATGCCTGCTCATGTATTCCCCTTGAGTCTTAGTCTTGGAACGGGGTTTGCCCTGCGGGGACCCGACCGCTTGCCTTGATGGCTCCTGGGCGAACAGCTTGCGTGTTCTTGTAGTCAATCAGACTGCTGTTATTTTGTATTTTTCCAGTCGGTCTTTCTTTCAAGAAGTATCTTCTGTTCTTCTAGCTGCTCCAGGCTGGTCTGCTTATCCTTTCCAGTGGAGATTTCCCACCTCAGAAGATTCTGGGTGGGGCTCAGGATCCCACCTATGGTCTTATGCAAAGCAAAGGCTCCACAGGAAGCCTCCTTCCCTGTAGATGTTGCAGATTTTACACTTCAGCAGAAGGGATGTGTGTACTATTCCGTCCATTCATCCATCTGTCTGTTCACTCATCCATCTGCCATCTAGCTATTATCCTTCATCCGTCCGTCCATCCATCCATCAAATCTACCCATCCACTCACCTACCCACCTCTACTTCCACTCACCACCCACGCATTCACCTGCACATCCACCCATCTCTCCACCCACACATAGATACCTATGCTATAGGGGTCTTGGGACATGGAAGAAAGAGAGTATGGAGGTGGGGGCTGTGGCAGGGGTCTAGGTGAGAGGGAAATGGTTGTGGCAGACATGGTGGACTTAAACTCTTGAGCAGTGTTTCCCAAAGTTGGTTTAAGACCCTCAGGACTCCAGTCGAGTTAGGGCACATCCACATTCTGCCCCCTTTTGGGAGCTCTGCTCTGCACAGCATTGGAGAGGCTCTGGGTCAGCGTTAACTTTGTTTAACTTGGGTCTCTGAAATGTATATAACTCCAGAACCTTTTGTTTCTCAAGTCCTTTTGCAAACTAGCATCCGCAGATCATGCTGTACTGCGTCAGAAGTCTGGAGAAGGGCTTGTGACTAATGTGCACAGGCTTTTGATTAAGTAGGGGAGGTGGGGATGTACAGGATGCATGATGGGCTTCCAGCACAGACTCATATACACTCACTGGAATCTCAACCAAACGTCCACATTCATAAACAGGATGTGAGCTATCCAGCATCTTGACATTTGCTGGCAAGTCCTCAGAAATGTAAGTATGGAAACACAGTAGCACTGGGTAGTAACATTTGCTACAAGGCAGATAATCTGAGTGTTGCTGGGCAGTGGATACACATCTGTTCTTGACTTGAGTGTTCTTGTGGCTCCTTTGGAGACATAGGAATGCGCTGGCTTATCTAGAAACTTATGAAGAGAAACGGGGACCTGACTCAACAGTGCCAGTGTGCTTACCTCCCTGTGGGTCCACACCTGCATCTGATAGCATGGGCACCTGGGCTCTGGGAGGAGCTATGTTAGGGTTGGAGAAAAAGAGGAAGACTCCCAATGAGACGGCACGGCCCAGCCCTCCACCTAGACGGGTGACACTGGAAAGAAATGAAATCACTTGATAAGTAGAAGGAGGGGAGGTGTCTTTCTATTCAAAATGGATTTTTAAAAGTACTCATGACGCTGAACTTGGTTTCGTAGTTATTTTATCCGTTGTTTATCTTTTGGGAAACCCATGCCCTTTGAAATCTTGAACTTGCCCATCTCCATCCTGAAGTTGGTTAACTATTTACCTGTGTTTCCCATGCTTGCTTGCTGCTTTCAGTGGCTCACGCTGTATTGTAAACTTTGGATACATCTGGGTTTGACTTTTGCCTGTGGCATCAGGGAAACCCAAACCTTGCTATTTTGCCTCAAGTTATTTTTTTGCTTCCTTTGAATTAAAAAAAATACAGAAGTGGTTATCTGTGCAAAATGGCCAGAATTCTAAGTGGTGAGCCTTAGTCCAGAAGTTGGTGGGAAGAGTCCCTGCTGGCCTCTTGGAGACTCACTCACTTTTATCTAGATGTTCTTGCTTGGGGGACTGCACCCTGGGGAAGCAGGGGCGCTGGATCCTCTGATGCTCTGTCTCTTCCTTCCTCCCCAGGTTCGGAAGACAGTTTGAATCTCCTCTCCTGTGGCAGAGCATAATCATGATCTTGGCCATGCTGCTGATGCTGAGAGTCTGCACCCAGGTACGGGTGGCCAACGAGCTGAACCTCAAACGCCGCTCCTTTGCAGGTGGGTGAACGCGGTCATAGTTTTGCAAGTGAGATGGCGCCTGTTTCACCTCTTAGCTAAGCAGCTTTCATTTCACCTAATGGTCCTGTTATCTCGAGCCGATAAGGGTCTCAGGAGGTCAGAGTGTTTTCATTTATTTTTATTGTGTTTTGGGTGAAAGTATATAGAGCAAATTCCTTTTCCATTGAATCATTTAAACACATGTTATTTCGGAACATTAACTGCAATCCGTTCAATGCAATGGCACTCTTCCTCCTTCCTCCCTGAATTCTCAGCTGTGTGTTTTTGGGCACCTGCTGCCCTGTTGGTCTCGTGATTGATGGTTCTGAGGAGTATTATTGTTCACTTTGTAGACCTGTCTGTTACCTGGCTCACTTCCAGGTTGGAAAGGTTTGTAAAGGCCACCAGTTTCTATCAGAGCCCTCAGTCTGGTCTGTTTCATGATTTTGAATTTTGTTCTCTGTTTTCTCCCACTCTGTCCAGCACCTGCTGTCCTCATCAGACTAGAGCCGTCAGTACTTGTAGCTGGACACTATCAAGTTCCTCTCATCTAAGGGCAGTGGAGGCAGTGGTTCACATGGTCCACTTGTCTTCTGGCTAATTATTTACTTGGGTCTTTGATTTTCATAACTTTTCTTCCCTCTGAATGGGGAGAAACCAATACTTGCATTTTAGATGGCTGCTCACTAGCTTTTAAGACCCCAGTCACCGCTCATTACAGTAGAGGGTAGAACATTGTCTTTGTGAACCGTATACCAGTGGACTTAGCTGTCCCTTAGACTGTGGTCCAAGGTTAAATTACTTTAATTGCAAATTTTATAATATAGTCGAGATAATAGTTTTGTTACTGTAATTTGGGTAAGTTATTTTGTGGTTGTTGTTAGGTGCCATCAAGTCAGTACCGACTCATAATGACCCTATGCATAACAGAAGGAAACACTGCCCGGTCCTGGGCCAACCTCACAATCGTAACTACACCTGAGCCCATCGCTTCCACCACTGTACCATTCCATCTCATTGGGAGTCTTCCTCTTTTTCTCCAACCTTCCACTTTACCAAACATGATATCCTTCTCCAGTGACTGGCCCCTCCTGATAACATGTCCAAAGGATAAGACAAAATCCGGCCATCCTGGCCTCCAAGGAGCACTCTGGCTGCACTTCTTACTACACAGATCTGTTGGTTCTTTTGGCAGTCCATGGGACTTTTAATATTCTCCTCCAGCACCATAACTCAAATGCATCAATTCTTCTACAATCTTCCTTATTCACTGTCCAGCTTTCACATGCATAAGTTATTTTGCCTGGGTAAGTTATTAACTAATCTTAAATGTATACTTCTTTATTAGTAATTACAGTCACATGCAAACTCTTAATTAGGGTAAGAAGGGCATATTTCTTTTCTGCTTGTGTTTCATCTTGATCATGTTGGAGAAAGAGTGTATATGGCTTTTACATTCTCTTGTACCCACAAGGCTTAGCAAACTGGAGTCTTTCTCACATACTTGGTGAAATATATGTTCAAAGTTACACAAGATCAAGGTTTCCATATTTTCTGGAACGTGTCTCTGACTTTTTGGTTGCAGCTCTGCCTAGTGTAACATTCTGTGTTTGAACCAATCGCCAGTGAATATCTTCTGTGCATGGCATCCAAGAGAGCTTTCTTCTTGACTTTGTCTGAGATTTGGGGAGGGGGCTGTGTTTTAATCTCAGCTGTTCCCTCCCTAGAGTTTGTTTTTTGGGGGGCATCTGTGCATTTCAAATCTTGCTGAGGAGTTTTGCATTCTTGATCATGATTTACTCTCCACCTGAAAGGATTCTTTCCCCTTGTGCATGCTTAATTATTATTATTTTTAACTTTTTTTGTGTGAATTGGGTGAAGGTTTAAGACAAGACCATCAGCTCTCCATTCAGCAAACTATGAACCCTGTTTCATCTCAGTGACGACAATCCCCTCCCTGCAACAACATTTATCCTACTTCTTCCTTATGGCTCCCCCCTTACAACTTACAGTACACCAATGAACAAGGCAACAATATCGATGGGCATTTACAAAACAAAAATATATATAGTCATTTAAATGTCCAAAGGACACATGCTGCCAGCCAGCTTCCTGCCCACCAGCTCTAGGAAGGGATCTCACGCTGCATCACGCTCTTCCTTCTCGATGATCATGGGACCATGTGTTCCTGAAATGAGAGACTCCCTCCTTTTAGTTACACATTTTCTGCAGTTGTGACAATCGCGTGCTTCTGATTTTAGGGTGAGAGGAATGTATGCCGTTTCAGCCGCTGCTGAGTACCTGGTACCAATGTGAGGTGTCCAATGTCATTAAAGCTGCGAAGATTTCTGTGACTACTCTCTGGTGTGTTTCTGTTGTGTTCCCCCAATCCATACCCTTTCCTGTTCCCTCTGTGTATCTTGTTTTGTCCCTCCCTGTTGGGATACCAGAGATGACGCTTGCTACACCACAATCTGATCTAGCCCAGGAAGCAGCATTTTTGAACCTGTCAGGAGGCTGCTTGTGTTCATACAATTCTGCTTAAATTTTGACTTGGACTTTGATGGCTTCCGGCCCTGCTCTCCCTCCCCTTTGTGGATGTGACCTCATAATGTGGGGAGCAGGCCCTTAGGGAGGAAAGGCTGAGAGGACAATTTGTAACCTGCCCTCAGGCTTGGAGTCATGAGAGCAGGTTGTGTGACTTGATTTGAAATAGTAAGCTAGCTGATACAATGCCATGTGTAGCAAGTGTGCAGGCCTGTGGGAACACCCTGGTGTGGTGGTGTAGTTCTGGAGGGAACTGCTGACAGACAGTCCAGGGCTGATCTTTGTGTAGTGTTGACTCTCAGTTGTTGGCTTGTGAAGGTTGGATCTACACTGCCTGGGGCAGCTGACACACAACCTTTAACCCTTTAGCTGCTTTTGTTGCCTCCGAACGAATCTCATGCTTCGTTTTTAGCTGCATTCTGTCCCTTTGAGACGGGTGCTCAGAATTAATCCAAGTCAAGAATGTTCTGGTGCTTTGGGGCTGGTCCTGCTGGGCTCTGAAGTTGGGGACTTGGTGGTTGCCAGAGTCATGTGCATTCCTTCCCCTTTCCATGGACACTTCCTCATTACATGTGCTCTGAAAAGAGCTTTATGGGCAGCCTTCTGCTTGGGTCCTTTCTGACCCTGGGGCAGAGAGGCACAGTGATGTGGTAAAAGCATCCAGGGATGAAGAGTGGGAAGTATGGCAGCAGGTTCCTGGGGCAAGGTGCCTCGGGGTTTGTGGTGCTCCTTGTCAGCATGGCCGAAGTTAGCCCCGTGCCTTAGACGTGAAATGCAATACAACAGCTCTTGTCACTTTGGCTCCAAATGTTCTCCTTCTGTAGTGGTGCACTTTCTATTAATACTAGTTTTGGAGAGAAACAGTTGAGAAAGTGAGTTTTTCAGTGCACAGAAACCAAAACCATGTGGTCTTTCTGTGTGAAGGTGTTTTTTTTTTTTTTTTAAAAAAAAAAAAACAAAGAAATCGGAAACATCTGGAAAACACAGTTGCTTATCAGTGTTAAAAACCAGTCTGTTTTTGTCTTTTCTCCTCTTCCTTTCTGTTTCTCTGTCTTTTTAATGTACCTGCAGATAGTAAGGATGAAGAGCTCAGAGCCCCCCTCAGGCGGTCCTACCTGGGTATGTACCACATTGCATGAGGCTTCCACTCAGAACATGGTCCATTTCATCGTCTTCAGCTCTGCTCCTTCTCCCGTGCCGCTGCCACGTGCCTGCCTGAGCCCCTGCATGCACGTCTTCACAGCCCCGTGGCGCGCAGTGTGTTTAGTGACTAACAGCTCACAGCCTTGCTCACTCTGTTCCAGCATGATGTAGTTCCAGAAACCTCCTTTTCCTTGTGTGTGTGTGTGTGTGTGTGTGAGTAGTTTTCAGATTACAGGTTTCGCCACTTTTGAATTTATTCCAAAATAACTGATTCTTTTTGATGCTATTGTAAATGGAATTGTTTTCTTGATTTCATTTTGGGTTGTTCATTCCTGCTTTGTAGAAGTACAATTGGATCTTCAATATTGATCTTGTATTTTACAATCTTGCTGAACTTGTTTATTCTGATAGCCTTTTAGTAGATTCCTTAGGATATCTTTTACAAGGTTTTGTCATCTGAGAATAGAGATAGTTTTACTCGTTCTTTTTCAATCTGGAAGCTTTTTTCTTTTCTTTTTCTTCTTGCTTAATTACCCTGGCTAGAAATTTTAGTGCAGTATTGACCAGATAAGGAGCTCTGGTAGCGTAGTGGTTACGAAACGGGCTGTGAACCGCAAGGCTAGCAGTTCGAAACTACCAGCTGTTCCATGGGAGAAAGATGAGGCGTTCTGCTCCCGTAAAGATCTACAGCCTCAGAAACCCTGTACAGGGTGGCTATGAGTCAGACCCGACTCCACGGCACACAGCCATTGACCAGAAGTGGTGAAGGTGGGCATCTCTGAATTGTTGGTGATCTTAGGAGGAGAAACACATTTAGACATTTTGATATGAATTGTGATGTTAACTGTGAATTTTCAATACATGCACATAAACCGAGAAGCTGGATAATATGAAGAAGAAGGTGGCATCAGGATTGGCGGAAGACTCATTAACAAACTCTGATATACAGATGCTACAACCTTCCTTGCTGAAACTGAAAAGGACGTAAACTACTTACTAATGGAGATCAAAGACCACAGCTTTTGGTATGGAGTGCACCTCAATGTAAAGAAGACAAAAATCCTCACCACTGGACCAGTAACCAACATCCATATAAACAGAGAAAAGATTAAAGTTGTCAAAGACTTCGTTTTGCTCAAATCAACCATCAGCACTCCATGGAAGCAGCAGTCAAGAAATCAAACGACATATTATTGCATTAGGCAAATCTGCTGCACAAGACATTTTTAAAGTGTTGAAGAGCAAAAATGTCAGCTGAGGACTAAGATGTTCCTGATCCAAGCCATGGTATTTTCATTAACCTCATATGCATGCGAAAGCTGGACAGTGAATAAGAAAGACCATAGAAGAGTTGATGCTTTTGAGTTTTGGATGAATATATTGAAAGTGCCATGATATGCCAAAAGAACCAACAGATCTGTGTTGGAAGAAGTGCAGTCAGAGTGTTCCTTGGAGGCCAGGATGGCCAAACTTCGTCTCTTGTACTTCGGACATAGTGTCAGGAGGGACCAGTCACTGGAGAAGGATATCATGTTTGGTAAGGTGGAAGGTCAGAGAAAAAGAGGAAGACCCCCAGCGAGATGGGTTGGCAAAATGGCAGCATCAGTGGGCTCAAGCGTGGCAACAATTGTGAGGTTGGCCCAGGACCGGGCAGTGTTTCGTTCTGTTGTGCATAGGGTCGCTATGAGTCGGTACCGACTTGATGGCACCTAACAACACCAACAACAATTATGGTCTATTACTTTGCTTGATTTCACTTATTGAGCCAAGTTTACATTCTTGGGAACAAGGTCTACTGGGCCATGGTGCATAACCCTTTTTATATGTTGCTGGATTATGTTTGCTAGGATTTTGTTGATGATTTTTGTGTCTGTATTCATAAGAGGTATTGATCTGTATTGATCTATGATGTCTTTGTCTAAGTTTAATATTATGATAATATTGGCTTTGTAAGATGAGTTGGCAAGAATTTGTGAAGTATTGATACAAATTCTTCTTTAAATATTTGGTAGAATTTGATGGTCTTTTCTTTGCTATACATTTATTATTATTATTGTTAACTCCGTATCTTTACTTCTCAGAGGTCCATTCAGACACTTTGTTTCTTCTTGAGTAAGTTTTGGTGTTTGTCTTCCTAGCAATTTGCCTTTCTAATCTAAGTTACCTAATTTGCTGGCATATAATTGTAGAATTCCCTTATAATTCCTTTCATTTTATGTAAGGTTAGTAATGATGGCCCTGATTTCATTTTTGATTTTAGTAATTTGAGGCTTTTTGTCTTTATCAGCCATGCTTCTTATTAGTCTGTTGTTGTTGTTCCGACCCATAGCGACCTGTATAGGCTTTCCATGGAGCAGCTTGTGAGCTTGAACCACCGACTTTTTGGTTCAAACTGACTTTTCAGTCTAGCGCATTATCCCACAAAGCCACACCAGGACTCCTCTTATTAGTCTAGCTAATGGTTTATCAATTTTGTTGATGCTTTCAGAGAACCAACTTTTGATTTGCCTGATTTTCTCTATTGTTTTCTTTATTTTATTTATTTTGCTCTGTTATTTCTTTCTTCTGCTTTTCTTCGGGTTTAGTGTGCTGCTATTTCTCTATTTTCTGGAAGTGGAAGGCTAGTTTAATGACCAGAGATATGTTTTTTTAAACATTGGTGTTTGCAGCCATACTTTCTCTCTAAGCTCTGCTGTAGTTGCATCCTATACGTTTTGGTGTAGTGTGTTTTGGTTGTCATTCATTTCAAAGTATTATCTAGTTTTCCTTGACATTTGTGCATTGAGTCATTTTTTATTTAGGAATAAAATATTTCAATGTTAATGTGTTTCTAAAATTTCCTTTTGTTACTGATTTCTAATTCTTACATTATTATACATGTTATGTCTATGTATGTTACAAATCTACTATCACACAATGATAATTACTACTTTTTATAATTTTATGGCTTCTATAAAATTGGAAAGACAGAAGGCTAGCAATTATATGAGGGTCCTTCAAAATGTTTGGGAAAAAATGGAATGAAAAGATAACGAAAATTTTGTACAGATTTTTTATACAACCCCATATATTTATAGTTTGTTACGCTAACCTTATTTACCAGTTCTGGCTATCTTCATTACTTTCTGTGAATCACTTGTCATTTATTCCAGTGCGGCTTAGTACCCACCTACCTCCTCTGTTGCTTCAAATACATAGCGTTTGTGTATGTTTCAGGCCTGACAATAATAGTGTTTTAGGCAATTGTTGTTTAAATCAGTTAAGGGAAGAGATATGGACTTTTCTATTCTGTTCTGTAATTACCAGCACTTATGTTCTGTCTTGTTTTCATGTGGATTTGAATTACTGTTTGGTGTCACTGACTTCCTTCATGAAAAACTACTTTATTACTTTCTGTAAGGTAGGTCTGTTAGCAATAAGTTCTCCCAATTCTTGCTTCTCTGGGAATAGCCTTATTTTGCATTCATTTTTTAAAGAGTTTTGCTAGATGTAAGAATCTTGGTTGACGGTTTTTTTTCTTTTCAGCACTTTGAAAATGTTATCCCACTGCCTTCTGGACTCCATTGTTTCTGATGAGAAGTCAGCTGTAAATCTTACTGGGGTTTCCTTGTAAGTGATAAGTCATTTTTCTCTCGTTGGTTTCAAGACTTTGTCTTTTTATTTGGCTTTTGACATTTTGACTATGATGTGCCTGAGTGTGTATCTCTTTGGTTTATCCTACTTGGAGTTTGTTGAAGTTCTTGGATGTCTAGATTAATATTTTAATCAAATCCAGGAAATAATAACTTTGTTATTATTTCTTTGAGTATTTTTTTCTATTTCTTTCTCTCTCTTCTCTCCTTCAGGTACCCTAATTATAAATATGTTGAGACAGTTAATTTTGTCTCATATTTCTATGAGGCGCCATTTATTTTTCTTAATTCTATTTTGTTCTTCAGGTTACATAATTTCTACTGACCCGTTTTTACGTTTGCTGATCCTTTTTTCTGCCAGCCCAGAACCATCACTGAGCCCCTCTAGTGAATATTTCTTTTCAGTTGTTGTACTTTTCAGTTCGAGAATTTCCTTTTAATTCTTTTTAGAAATTTGTATCTCTTTGTTGACATTTTCTATTTGATGAGACAGTGTCATCTCCTAACTAACTCTTTCTGCATGGTCTCGTTAAGTCTTTGACCATGTATAGAACAGCTGTTTTGAAATCTTTCTTTGATAAGTCCATTGTCACTAGGCCCTCAAACCCACCTTTTCTTTTCTGCTTCCCACCCTCCTCCTTTCTGTGTATGGGACTCACTTCCTGTTTCTTTGCCTGTCTCCAAATTTTTTGCAGAAAGCTGAGCATTTGAGCAATGTTTTGTAGCAACTCTGAGTGTTGACACCCCACCACTTTGGGGAGTTTGTTGCTTGTTTATTAGTTTAGTGATTTGATTGGACTAGCTCATGATGTCTTTGTTACTACAGTCTACAGTCGCCAAGTCTCTCCTCCTAAGGGATGACTGTCTGCTCTAGCTGGATTTCTCCAGTCTTTCCCTGGTCTCCTTGTTAAGCCTCTGACTGGTGTGCCTTTATTGGTATCTTAACCAACTGTGGAACTCCAATTGAACTCATTGCTGTTGAATCAAAGTCTGACTCACAACAATCCTATGGGACAGAGTAAACTGCCCCGGAGCGTTTCCAGGGCCAAACATTTTTGTGGGGGTTAGACTGCCATATCCTTCTTCTGTGGGCTGGATGGTGGGATTGAATTGCCTACCTTCCCATTAGCAGCTGAGTGTTTAACCGCCGTGTCACTTGCTCGACTATTGCTCTATCACTTTAGACAACACCCTGGGTGTAAATTGCTCCACTGTCTGATCCAATTTGAGTTGGGCTGCTTTAGTCTTCGAGGGAGTCTTTGACTTCAGGAGAGCTCTTCATAGCCTTCCCTTTGCCTGGTTCTCTTGATTAAACTTTTCAATGGTCTCCTGACTTGCTTGTTGCTGTGTGAAGGTACTGTTGTTGTTGTTACTTGCCGCCAAGTCAGTTCCGACTCCTAGCGGCCCTGTGTAGGGTTTCCGAGGAGCAGCTGATGCGTGTGAACCACCAACCTTGTGGTCCAGTGCTTACCCTACAGCCCCACACCAGGACGCCTTGTGGAGCTCCTAGGTTCCGCTGGATTGTTCACCATCCATGTTTCCATTGTTGTTTTTGTCACTGCTCCTAAGTTGGAACTTGCCCATGCAATCTTACAGATAAAGTTAGTTCCTTTAGGGGGAGGGATGGCTCTCTGTTTTGACTCCCTCCTTCCAGGTGGAGGTGCGAAATCTCTGAACAACTGGACACAGCAGCTGGCTTCACTCAAAGTCACACCTCTGCTCTACAAGTGGGCTTGGAGGGGCTGTAGCTGTTGGCCTTCTTGACTTGCTCCTCCCATTGTGGAACCTCTACTCTGTGACTAAGCTGGGGCAAGGGTGGTTGAGGCCTTCTGTTCTCTGCCTGTCGCATATGGGGTTGAACTTCCACCACAGTGAAGGCTGGGTAGAGGAAAGGACCCCAGACCTCTCATGGTTACCTGGTGTAGAACAGGAGCTGGGCTGGGGAGTGAGCAATGCTGACAAGCTGCCTCTACTGGGAGAAATCATTGCCTGATGGTTGCAGCTGAGGCAAGAGGGAACCCATCTTCCTGACTTCACCCACAGAGGAGAGCTTTTACCACACTGAGCTTTGAGGGTGGGAAGAGGGAGCTAGTCTTGCTCAAATGCCCCAGACTTTTACTGAGATTCAGTTGTTGTTGTTGTTAAGTGCTGTTGAGTCGGTTCCGACCCATAGCGACCATGTACAGGGTTTCCAAGGGTGTAAATCTTTACGGGAGTAGAAAGCCTCATCTTTCTCCCGCAGAGCGGCTGGTAGTTTCAAACCACTGACCTTAAGGTTCGCAGCCCGATTCGTATAGCTTTTCCTAAATAAATATTTCTCCATTTGCTATTGGCAATTGGAATTGCCTAATGGGCAATTTCCAGCAACTTTAAATGGTGTTTTGTGTGTGTATTTTTAATTTTTTTTTAAATGTTTTTCACCGCTGTGGTTGTTTCAGTGTGGAGAGGGTCTGTGTGGTTCTCACCACCATTCCAGAATTGTGAGGGCTGAGACCATGAAGACTGTTTCAGGTGAGGAGACTCACACTGTGTGCTCTTGTGTAACAGCTGCGTCGCTGAAGGGAGCCAGTGGTTTTTGTGTCAAGTGTGTGATACACAGTGAGGTAGGTGTCCAGTTGGATAGATAACTGCTTTCCTTTGTCAAGTGGTTTACAAGTCGGTAGGCTTAAAGTTTCTCTTTTAAAGTGAAGGAACTGTTTTGATTTGGGAGAAACTTACTGATTCCAGTGCTATTGGGGTCCAGGCCTTTCTGGTACTGTTTCTGCTCCGCATGAGTGTCTAAGGATTTCAGGAGGCGTGTCCTGTTGGTCAGAGCGGCAGCCCCTAGGATGGTGAGGGACGGCAGGGAAATGCTGAGCCTCCCAATCTGTCTTTGCTGCAGAGACTAACAGGACCTGGGGGTACTGAGATGTAGAAAGGGAGGAGTGTGGTTGTTAAATGTTTCTGAGTTGGTTCCGACTCATAGCGACTGTGTGTAGGGTTTCCAAGGAACCGCTGGTGGCTTTGAACTGCCTCCTTGCTGTTAGCAGCAGTCCAGTGCTTCTCCTAGAGCCCACGAGGACAAGAGTGGGAGGGGGGCTAGGCTACTGCGCGTCAGACCGTGAGGGAAGTCCTGGTTCATCGTCTACACAGCACTGGTCATAGTAATGGCACCAGCTAGCTGTTGTGGACTGAGTGTGAGGGGCCTGCCTTGTCTCCCTGCTGGTGGGGCTATTTGCTTGGCAGTGGCCACCCTGCCTGCCCAGCCCCTCACGACTCCCTGAGACCTGCAGGCACTTGTAGTCCCCTTAGTGTGTTTTTGGGGAGCCGTCTCTCTCAGCATCCCTTTGCCTGAGGATGGGATTGAAGCAGCAGCAGGGAGTGAACTTTGCACTCAAACTTTGTAACAGTGGTTAATGCCTTCTGTCTTCAGGGGCCAGGCCCACACCCTCTTCACCCTCTGAAGCACCCCCGTGCTCCGCACTCTCCACCTTCCATGAGCACCAAGGTACTCCCAGCCCTGTGGGCAGTGCCGCACTTGCACCTGGCTCTGCCTGAGCTTGGACCTGCAGTGTCTGGCTTCAGTCCTGCCCACAGTGCCCGGCATGTGCTCACTGACCACCAGGAGTGGTTTGCCCAGGCTCTGGCAAGTTGGGACTGAGACTGGCAGTCAGGGCTGTGCCCAAGGAGTGAGGCTGACCCACATTTTCCAAGGGAGGGTCCCCTCTGTTGTGCAGAAAGTGCTTTGATAAAAGCCCTAGTCAGAACCAGGGTTTTGGAGAAAGGGATTTGATCGGCTCATTTTCTAGGAAAGTTGACTCAAAAAATTTAGTTAAAATTTGAAACTGTCACAAAGTTACAGAAAGTGGGACTACAGTGCACATTTTTGAGAGGCTGCAAGATGGCGGGCTAGGCAGAAGGGTGGAACGGACCCTCTCAGTGAAGATTGTTGTTTTAGTTGTGAAGTGTCAAGTCGGTTCCAACCCAAGGCGACCCTGTATAGGGCTTCCAAGGGGTGGCTGGTGAGCTTGAACTGCTGACCTTTGCAGTCCAGCGCGTTACACCCCAGCGCCTCCCCAGGACTACGGAAGGTAGTCCTGGAACTCGGAGATTCCCATGAAGGGGTAGAGAAATGGACTGAACACTTGCTAGGACAGAGAGCTGAGCAGCCATGGCAGAATAAGGAGAGATAGGTGACCAGATGGGCGCAGCCTTCTTGAACTTTTGTAAACAGCTTCAGAGACAAGAAAAGTTATCAGGTTGAAGAGACAAAGATGGGGCTTTTCTCTTGTTCCCTACACTCCCCTGATGAGGAGAGGCGAGGCTGGCCCCACCCTTGTACGCCCCCAGGGAAGCTCCTACTGTCCCAGCAGTCAGAGGTGCACAGAGGGGAGCCTCTCAGTTGTGGTCCCATTCAGGAAGGGGCCCTGCTCCAGATCTGCAGTCAGCCCCGCTCAGCCCTGGGCTAGCCTCACTAGGAGAAGCAGCCAAGCAGATACGGAATCAGGAAAGAAACTGCTGATCAGTGCCAGCGCGCAGGCCAGCCACGGTGTGGTCATCTTAAACTCTAATGGGCGACTTTGAAGGCAAGAGCCTTAGTGCTTATTAGTAGACAGAAAGGGGCAGAATTTTTTTTTTTTTCTTTTCTCCTTGTACCCCACATAGCCCTGGTGACCAGAGGTGTGGCTGTCAAAATCACGCCCTTAAAGTGTGGGCAGCACCAACCTAGGCACCTGGAATCAGACTTGGGCGATTCTAGACCCTCAGCTCCCCTCTGGGATGGAAATGCCCTGATCTCCCAGTTGCTTTGGGGTTTGCACAAACTACTGCTGTCATGGGTGCCCAGAACAGACAACACCTGACCCTACAGGAACTCCATCTAGGGTTAAGGGTTAGTGACTCATTCCTTTCCCGGCCATGGTGTGAGGTCAGTGACTGGCTGGAGACCCCACAATTCCTGGCTCTCTGGGTCTGGCACCCCGCCTAGTGTTTGGTTTTTTCCTTTCATTGTTTTTCTTTATTCTTTCTCCCTCCCTTTTGTCTCTCCTGTCTATCTCTCCTTCATTTTTTCTTTTTTTCTCTTTCCCAATTACTGCCGCTGCTGTCTTTTTCCTTCTTTATTTTTTTTACCCCTCTTTATTGAATTTTGTTGTTTCATCCCTCTGGCTTCTTTGGCTTTCCCTCATTCCTTTCCCTATTTGTGTTTAGGTATTTTTTCTCTTTATATTGTTGTAGTTTCCGCTCCCTCTATACCTTGTAGCTCGTTTGGGAAGATGGCTGCTGCCTGCTGCTGATTCTTTGGTTTAATTGTTGCCTCTCTGCTTGAAAATGGCCTTTCAGGTGTCTGAGATCGCTCCTTTGCAAATCATTTGTCGTTTCCTGTCTCCTCTTGCTCCCATGGTCTAATTGTGTAAGTATGAAGCTTAGAAGTTTCAAATTACCTGTCTCTCTCCCTTGGTTTAAAAATAAAAGAGAAGGAAAATATAGAAACTAAAGTCCTTGCTGTCTTCCCAGAAGGAGAGGTGAGAGCTATTTTGGTCCACTGTCATTGGTGTCTTTTGAGGCCCTTTCCTCTGTGGGGTATCTGTAATGTGACATTCCCATGAATGAAGGCAAACTGTCCTTGGTGATTACCTTCTACTCCCTGCAGACACTCCCTGCCTGTCAGCTCCCTGGGCTTCCTCCTCATCCTTCCTGATGCAGGCCTTGCTGACGTACACCTTCCCTGTGCGTCTCCCAGGATTTGACCAGCCTGTATGGACGCATGCACATTCAGCTTTATCCTTGGTGGCTTGGTGGAGGGATGTTGCTGCCCCCCCCCCACCACTGTTTTCAGTCCTTATCAGCTGATGTGCTTGCCTCTCTCTGAGGGGTCTTCAAAAAGTTTGTGGGAAATTGGGATGAAAAGTTAACGGAATTTTTTCAAGCCCCCTTGTGTGGAAATTTAGTTTCATAATTTCTGCTTTCTGTGACTGTACTGAATTAGTGTTTGTGAGATCTTACTGAAGCACCAAATTCACCAATTGGGGTATAGATTAGGGTGGCTGGCAAGGAGAGGCTTCATCTTAGCACCCATAATGGGACCAGGTGGTGGGTCAGTTCTGGAGTAACTGGGTGCCTCCGGGTTGAAGGTCGGTGCATGTTCCTCCTCACCTTTCTTGTTGTTGTTAAATATCGAGTTGATTCTGAACTATAGCGACCCTGTATAGGGTTTCCAAGGAGTATCTGGTGAGCTTGAACCGCCAATCTTGAGGATCAAACTGACTTTGCAGTCCAGTGCATTAGCCCACAGCACCACAGAAGCATACCATCCTTAGACGGGACCTTTCCTTATAAATTGGGGCTCCAGCACCCGTCTAGTACTGAGAGCTGCTCATGATTTGTCCCTGCCGGCCCCCAGCTCTGCACACAGCACGTGCGCTCACTTGATGCGAGGAGCAGGACCAGGAGGTAGGGGTGGTCGTGGAGATGGAAGGGCTGGCAGGGCCCTGGCATTTAGTCTCTGAGCCTTTTCTGCCGGGTGAATGTGCATTCATGGGGCCTGAGATGGTCTCCTGTGCAAACCCACGGGGCAAGGGCTCCTCTGTTAGTATGTTACGGGAAGTGGGGTTCCCAGGAGGTGAGGATGTGGTGACTCCAGCCCAGGTCCTACATGCAGGACGCGGACTGGCCACAGGGCGGTGCTGTGAGCTTGAAGAAGACCCGGTCTCAGCGGTAGGCACTGCCTTGAGGGTTCTCGGGCTTTTCTTCTGGAGAAGAGCGTCCTGGTAGAGTCTTTGGGGATCAGACCTGACCCTCCTGGTACCTCCCTCCGGTGACTTGTCACGTGTTCTTGGGTAAAATTCCTGGCGGGGGTTAGAAACTGCCCTTTCTTCGCTGACTTTCCCAGCTCTGTTGTAGGGACTTAATTTGGGAATTCACAGGCACAGAGTAGATGCCCAGGATGTCCGTGGAAGGTCCTGGGTCTGTCCTCCCCAGATCTACAGCTTTGCTTGTTGTTGGTACTTTATGGAAATTGTGATTTATAAAAGTTGATGAATATTACACAGATGTTCAGTCTCAGGAAGGTCCAGGGAAGGACAACCCAGCATTTGGTGTCCATGGAGGGGATGGGGGTCCTGAGCTCCCCCTAGGCTAGAGGCCGTGGGACTGGAGTCTAGTTTCTAGGCTGGGAGCCACATGTTTAGGGGCCTGGGTTCCCAGGCTGAGGCCTGAGCGCTCTGGGCCTGGGTTCCTAAGCTGGGTGACTCAACACTCAGGTCTGCAAACATCTCTTCTCCTGCATTCAGAACTGTCACGCCCCTGCCCCCCCAGAGTTACCTGAGTGGACAGCGCTGGACTGGGCAGTCAGGGTTCTTTCTGGGCTTTGTTCTTGCCTCCCTTCTCAGTGATTTGCCAAGAGTTGTCCATTATGTTTGGGTTCATTTCTGGACTCTGCTTTGTTGCATTGATTTGCTGCTCTGTCCTCTGCTCCTGTCCTGGAGCTGCCTGGAGCTGGGAGATGAGGCACCTGTCCTGCCCCTCAGGGCTCAGCAAACACTCAGCTCTTCCTTACGTCCTCGCCAGCCACAAAGTTCCTGGTCTGGGGTTTGAGCAGAGCAGAGCAGAGCCTTCTGTATGTAGTCTATCAGCGTCTGCTGAGCCCAGGTGTTTTGTTTTGTTTTCCTACCCGCTCTATTGAAATAGAATTGGCATACAACAAGCTGTACATATTTAAAGTGTATAATTTTGATAAGCTTTGACATATTCATATAAGCATGCAACTGCCACCCGGATTTAGGTAATGAACATATCTGTCACCCCAAAAGTTTCCTCTAACTACCCTGTCCCACAGGCTCCCCGTATCTTCTCCCTATCGTTCTACGTTCATTTGCGTTTTGCGTTTACTAGAATTTTTGTGTAGATGGACTCATACGGAGTGTGCTCTTTTGTATGGCTTCTGTTACTCATTGTGATTACTTTGAGATTTGTCCGTGCTCTGGGGCTATCCGTAGCTCTTTCCTTTCCATTGCTGAGTGCTATTCCGTGATACGGCTCTTCCATCATTTTTTTGTTTAGTCACTGGTTGATGGATTTGGATTGTTTCCAGTTTGGGGCTGTTACAAATATCGCTGCTGTGAACACTTGTGTACAGGTCTTTATATGAACATGTGCTTTCTTTTCTCTGGGTAAATACCTACGAGTGGACTGCTGGGATCATATGGTAAGTGTATGTTTAACTTTTTAAGAAACTGCCAAACTGTTTCCCTAAGTGGTTTTCTGCCGTTCACCCCACCAACAGTGCCTTCTGATTTTCAAATAGGTGTCTGACAGCGTACCATTGTGGTTTTAATTTGCATTTTACCAATGACTAATAAATGAACATTTTTTCGTGTTTACTTTTTTAGCTTTATATCATCTTAGATGACTTGTCTAAATCTTTTGCTAATTTTAAAATTCATTTTTTTGTATTTTTATTATTGAGTTGTGATAGTTCTGTATATATTAGATACAAACCTTTATCAGATGTATGATTTACAAATGTTTTTTTCAGTCTGTGTTTTTTTTTTTTTTTTTATTCACTTAATACTATATTTTTAAAGCAGTAGTTTTTACTGTTGATGAGATCCAGCTTAGAGTGGTTTTTTTGTTGTTGTTTTTTAAGTGGATCTTGATTTTGGTGTTATATTTAAGAAATCTTAGCCTAACCTAGGGTCTCAAAGGTTTCCTTCTAGAAGTTTCGTTTTAGGTTTTACATTTAGGTCTGTGATCCACGTTGAGTTAATGTTTGTTTATGGTGTGAGGGATGGGCCCACGTTCACTGATTTTTGCATGTGGGGATCCAGCTGATGTTTCATCCTTTGTTAAGAAGACCATCTTTACTCCACTGAATAACCATTACATCTTCGTTGATAATCAGTCGTCCATGTGTGTGTTGGTCTACTTCTGGACTCTGTTTGATTGCATTTATCTGTCTTTATGCTAGGATCCCTGGTAGCTCATCAGGTTAAATGTTGATTTGCTAACCATCAAGGTTAGTGGTTCGAACCCACCAGCTGCTCATCAGGGGAACTGTGAGGCTGTCTGCTGCGGTAAAAATGTATTTGCAGTCTCGGATACCTTGAGGAGCTGTGCTCTGTCCTATAGGATGTTTATGATTCGTAGTCGACTTGATGGCAGTACGTCTGGTTTCTGTTTTCACCTTTAGGCCAGGACTTACCACGTTGTCTTGATTTCTGTCATTTTATAAATCTTGAAATCAGAATGTGAGCATCCTCCAACTTTGTTCTTCCTATTCACACTTATTTTGTCTCTTTTAGAGCTTTTGCATTTCTCTATGAATTTTACAATCAGCTTGTTAATTTCTACAATAAAGTCTGCTGGGATTTTGATTGGGATTGTCTTGAATCTATAGATTAATTAAGGAAGAAGTGACACGTTGACAGTTATGCAGAGCAAGAGTTAACAGAGCAGCAGACCGCACAGAGCTATCCTTGAAGAGATCTGCTTGTGTGGTTGGCAGTTGGCTGGTGTCTGGGAACTTGGATTTCACAAACAGCGATGACCTGGATGAATGTGTCCTTTTGCATCCTTCACTCTAGGTTAGGACTGCCTCTCAGCTGGGCTTTCCCTGGGAGGCAGAGAAACGAGGCCTTTCTGCTGCCCACACCTCACCCTTCCAGAGTTGAGTCTTGGCCTCTCCTTGTCCTTGTGCTCTGTGGTGGATTCTGGCTGTCCCCTGTGGCTCTCTGGAGCTCTCCTCCAGTGGTTTGCTGGTAGTCAGCCTGTGAATGGAGGCTAGGTAGACTGTGTTGCAAGCTCCTTAGGACCTGTTACCATGACTTTGATTATGAGGCATGGGACTAGCCTGCATGAGCTGGCAGACTCTGAAGGTGCTGGGCGTTCATTTCACTTGGTAAAGGCCATGACCACTGGGAGACTACTAAGGAGGCCTTTCTACACCAAGCCATCAGAGCGCCGTCACCATGGAAACTTGTTCAGTCATCAGTAGCGGGCCATTCCTATTGACGTCAGCATACATTCGTCGTCTCCTCTCAGATAATGCAATAAATGTCTTTACAACAGACATGAGCACTGGTTTCCCTTTGGCCAATCACCTGTGTTGACTTGGTGCTGTCCCTGGTGCTGACACGGTTCTACTGTTTTAGGAACTGCAGCATTTCCTGTGATAGGCCGGGAACAGACTTCTGGGAGAGAGTGTTGATTATGATCTGCCCTCCCTTCCTGGTGACCCACCCCTAAATAATCTTGCTCCCCACCCCTCCTGTTTTTGTAGTGAACTTCATCCTTATCTTTAAAGAACAGCTGCAAGTCACCGCGTTAGTCCTCCTTGTGGTCTCTCTGATGGCTAGCAAAGTGCTGCTTCACGGAGAGCATTTGCCTCTTCCTCTCTGTGGCTCCTGCAGACTTTAGTAGGCCTTCATCTCACTCATGTGGTTCTGCTGAGGTGGATGTGGCTCCTGAGGATGGTCTGTGTCCATAGCATGGAGGACCTGACGGTCAGGACCAGACCTGCGTGGTTTTCTCACCACACTCGGGTTGACGACAGGCCCGGGTTTTTGTGTTGCCATGCCGAGCCCTCGTGTGGACACACTGGGGAGAGAGTTGAATTATTCTGTGCCTCTGGTGATTGTGAGCATCCTGCCTCGTGATGCTGTTGTGTTGTGTGTGTGTGTTCAGGAGGAGTGCCTGTCTGCATTGTGCTGCTGCTGTGAGGTGTGGGGATGAGATGCTGCCACCTGGAAGAAAATGACAAGAGGGTCTGAAGACCGAGGTCGTCCTATGTGTGGGGCTGAGCTGATGTGGTGACATGCAGCAGTAGCTGGAGGCCAGTTTGCAGGACAGAGAAGGGCTCAGTGGCCTGCTATGTTCAGGTTTCAGGATGAGTGAGTTTAAAAGATGCCTTAGGCTTGAAAAAAGGGGCTGGAACAAAAGAAAAAATTAAAGCTTGGTTTTTACATTTATTCCCTGCTGGAATGATAATATTTCAGATGCACTGTTCTAGATGAAATATGTCATTTCATCAATATCAGTCTGATTTCTTCCCTTTCCGAATGTGCCTCCTAGAGAACTGACTTAGGCGTGTTGCGCTCTCTACTCTGTGAGGCCCAGCGCTCTGCAGCTTGCTCACGGCCTGTCCAGAACACACTGCCCTCAGACCCTGACACCGCCTCTCTGGTCTCTCGTCCCTCAGGGCCTTGCTGTGATCTGTGCTCTGAACGGAGTGATGTGTGGCATGTTTTCACCACTTTGCCCCCTTAGCTCACTTGTGGGCGCTCTGAGCACAGGAGCCATACTGACCTGCCGCAGGGAGCACCACTTCCTGCCCGTACAGCTGGACTTCCTGTTCATGCAGCCTCTCTTGCCCACTTCCTCCTTAGTGAAGAAGTTGGAAGCTATAAAACTGACTTCAGTTTCCTAAGTGCCAGCTGGATACCCCTTACCCCCTCCCCAGGACAGTGTCCTTCCCAGATCCTGCTGTCCCAGGTTCCTGCTGGGTCCCTCCGGTTGTATTCTGTGTGTTTCTCTCAGATAACCGCACACACATACACGCACATGCACACACATACACCCTCCTCCCTCCCTCCTCAGCCTGCTCACAGACCCTCTCTGGCTGCACCCTCTTCATTGTCCAGTTGTGGAGGGGACTGTCCCAGACCTGGAACCCCACATGACATCTTTGTGTGACCTTGGTCCTGTACCGCGGCTCCCTGTCCATGCCCTGGGCCCTGGGCCCCCAGGCTGATGTCTGAACTGCAGCTGAGGAGGCACATGGCCGCTCCCTGTCTTGTGTGTAGTAAACCAGCGCTACCCTGACCCGGAACTGATACCGTGCCCCCACCCAGCTCCCTGCAACCTCAGCTCCTCACTGACGCCCCCACAACTGGCAGCTGTTATCCGGGATGTGGAACAGACAGAGCAGGTAGCCGGTGTGGGGTGAGACAGGTGTGCATTTAGACAGTGGACAGTGGGCCACCTCCAGCCCTCACCCCTCACTCAGACGTTTGATCCGTGCCCACGTCCTGGACCCTGCTGGCTTTCCCGCAGGCTTCTGTCTGCTGGTCTGAGCTCTGGTCCTTCTGGGAGCCTCATTAGTTCACTGCTTACAGTGAACTCTCAACTTGGCTGTCTGTCAAGCAAACTGTACCCTTATTCCACGACATAACTCCGGGCCATCTGCACTATGGCACCTGAGTTTGCTAATATACCTCTTCATTGGAATCTGTGAGATGGTCAAGGCCATTCATAGACCTGGCCAGACCCGCGAAAAAACGTGAGTGCCTGCCAGACCTCCAGACACACACAGGGCAGTGTGGTGGTCATGGCTGTCACCCCACAGACAGGGCGGTGTGGTGTTCTGTCACCCCCCAGACACACACACCACACACCCACACCCCACACCCCCCCCCACACACACACGGCGGTGTGGTGGTCATAGCTGTCACTTCCCAGACACACACACATACACACGGCGGTGTGGTGGTCATGGCTGTCACCCCCCAGACAGGGTGGTGTGGTTTCCGCGGCCAGCACAGCCCGTCACGGCTGTGGTTGGTAAGAACCAAGCGTAGATGGTGAATGGCTCCGTTCCTTTGTGATAAATGCTCTTCACTAAACTGAGCTCGCTGACCCTCAGGGCTGCCCCAGGAAGTGGGTGCTAGCCCTTCCCTTTCCACTGCAGACACAGATTGCAGGGTGGCTCTACCCAAGGGCAGGGGTTCCGAGGTGGGCAGTGGCTCCATCATGCCTGTCCAGATGTGAGTGGTTGACCATGTTCACCCTTTCCCTGCTACCCTAGACTTCGACCCTCACCATTTTTGGCATTGGAGCAGTTTCTCGGACTACGTGCAGTGCATGCTGGCCTTCTCGGGCGTGGCGGGTTACATCACCTACCTGTGCATCGACTCGGCCCTCTTCGTAGAGACGCTGGGCTTCCTGGCTGTGTTCACCGAGGCCATGCTGGGCGTGCCACAGCTGTGTCGCAACCACCGCCATCGTTCCACCGAGGGGATGAGGTAGGAGGCTCGTGAGCAGACACATTAGGGTGGCGGGTCCCATCTGTGGACTGAAATCCTCACACATGTAGTTAAAGACCCTGCACCTTTGAGCAGCTTTGTAGGGTGGTGGAGGACAAGGCAACAGATGGAGAGAGGAGAAGGTACCCAGCCTGTGCAGAACCAGTGTCTCCAGACAGGAGGGGATGTGCAAGGAGCAGAGCTGACAGCCTTGTGTGCAGTGACCTTAAATGCAGGAGTGCTGGGTCTGAGCTAGAGCCACCTGTCAGCATGCCTCACTCCTGGTTCGTGTGCTGTCTCTATGGACAGATTCTCCCCTCTGACTGAGGCCCACCTGACCCCCGTTCCCCCAGCACCCCGATCCCCTCAAGTCAGAGCCCAAGGGTGGGGCACAGATGGGCGTCTTCATGTGTCCCTAAGGTGGCTTGAAGGTGGCCCTGGGGTGCCCCACCCTAATGGGGATGCTCAGCCATGAGGCGATGCTCTGTGTTTGGAGCATACCCCCTTAACCATGTCTGGGACACTCAGCAGTGTGGAGCATCTGCCAGTGGGGTAACCTGCCGATGGTCTAATCCTTGGGGAGTCTGGAGGCTCGGCTGCTCCTCCTGGAAGGAGACGCTGTGATGAAAAGCAGGCAGGAGTGGCCTTGTGAGAATTCACCTTGAAAGGAGGGATGGCCGCATGGCAGGTTGGGGGAGCAGTGCCCTCTGTCCCAGTTCTGGCCTCAGCCCCTCCAAGCCTGTTGCTCCCCTACTGTGCATCAGGGTGACCTGAGTGTAGAGAGACAGAGAGTAAGTCTAGGGAGGACGTCAGAACCCCTGGGCTGGTTCTCCATCCCTGCATAGGAGTGTTGGTTGGTCGTTTATTCTGAAGAAGGACCCTGGGGCTCTGTTCACACAGGGTGGTTGGTGGCCACAGCCTCTGTGGGGTGCAGCTCGGAGCCAGGCAGAGACATGGCTCAGACCCTCCAGCCTCACTGCGTGTTGCCTTTACAGTGGACTTTCTACTTTCTGGGATTTGAGTTGCTGCCCATCAGCCTCCACTTGAACTTTCAGAGTCCCTGGGGAGCCACATTGCTGGGGTGGCACTGAGCACAGGGTGACACATCGTGTCACTGGTCAGCACGCTGTATATAGTGGACACTCTGTGGTGGTAGACACAGCTTGGCGATGGTCTCTGCAGTGCTGACTTCTCTGGATATGGTCCAGCCCCTCCTACCTGTTGCCCACCTGTGTGCTCTGCCACGCTGCCTTCGTGTGTCCCCATTGGAGTGTTGTGAGTCCCAGGCTGCCGCAGGCCTCTCCCTCAGTCCCTGACAAATGCAGCTCAGGGTCTCTCAGCCTGTTGAATTAGTCTGACTCAGGAGGCCCATAGGAGACACCCCAGCCAGCTGTCAGAAGGCGCATCGGGCAGTACCAGGATCAGGTGGGACATGAGTTCCTTGTCGTTACCGAATGTGAGTCTGATGGAGTATGTTCTTCCTGTTTGAGGTCCTCCAGCGTGTGGAGCCTCAGGTTTCAGACATGTTTTTAAGACACGTAAACCTGTATAGAAGTGGTGATCTGAGCCCAAACGATGACAGGAAGCTTTCTTCTCCTTTCCTCGAGGATCTTGTAACTCCTGGTCTGAGGTGGGAGAGGTATGTGTCTCAGCAGGCCGGGTCAGTCCTGTTTACAGGTTTTGTAACTTTCATCGACTCAGGTTAGACCTCATTCTGGAAAGCTCTGCCTCGGAGTTTGTTTAAAGGATGCGTACCTACACATGCACCCCTGTGTGCACACAGCGCCTTCACGTGCACGCGTACACCTTCTCTGCTCTGAGCAGATAGTCCTGCACTGTGATATCTTCTGAAATATGTTACGTGGCTGTAGCTTCTGAACAGTAATAAAAAATAATAATACTTTTGGGTGAAAACCTGTTATAATAACTACTTACTGCAGCAAGGCCTAAAAGGCAAATTCTGTAAGAATATTTCCAGTCTTCTTCCTCCGTTTGGTGTAAGTTTGGAAGACTATTTCCTCACAAGCAATTCTGGGAGAGCTGGGGGTGGGGGTGGGCGGGGCAGTGTGCAAGGTAAGAGGAGGTCACCTGCTTTAAAACTCCCATCATATCATCAGTCACCCTGGCTCAGTGTCTGCATGCCCCACCCCTAGCAACTCCCAACACCCCATCTATGGCTACTGCTCCCCCAGGTAACACCCCTGGAGAAGACTCAGCCAGGCCTGTCTGTGCCCGAGATGGGGGCCCTGCACCCCAGTTCACACCCTGCCCCATGTTTCTCCAGATTAAGCCAGAACCCAGCAAACTTCTCTGCTGCAATCACCAATTCCTGTTGTACACTTGTTTTTTGTTGTCTGTGGAAACAGTGAAGATGGCTGAGGTGGGCTCTCTGCAGGTTTCCCAGTAAGAAACTCCAACCTTTTCACTAGTCCTTCCATGGCACCCTCTGCTTTCCTCCTTGACTGCATACTCTATTTCATGGCTACAGAGAATTCAGCTCATACTGACAATTAAGTGATTTATTAAGGCAATAATCGGCTACATTTCAGAACCCCTGAGGACGGGCTTCCCTGGGCCCCTTCAGGATAGGCCTCTCTGCCTTCAGCTGCCCCACCATCACCACTGACTCAGCTGCAGACCCCCTTCTGGACCTGTTGCCACCTTCAGTGTTACAGCCTTTGTTGTTCTTTAAAAAAGTTTTTATTGTGAATTATTTGATAGCTTACATGGGAGAACATTAGCTTTACATTCATCCTACCTTATTTCATTTCACTGCAATGATTACAGTTCCCTGCATATATCATCAAACAGCCAAAGGATACACCCCACAAGCCTGCCCCCCAGCCAGCAGCCCACAGACCCTCTCCCTCCCAGAGTCCAGAGTCCCCAGTCACTCCATTTTTCCACGGCATCATCTCTGCCTCCATCTCTCTAATCGCTGTTTCTCTGGATAGGGTCCCACACTCTGCTCTTCTCCCTTGATGGTTCCAGGGTCTTCCGCTCCTGGACTGTAAGATCAGCCATTCTCCTCCTTTTGTTACAAAATACCTACCTTTACATTTACAACAATTGTAATCAGTCCTGATAGCAATTATTCACTGTTGAACCACAAGAGTCTTATCCCCACCTCCTTTCACCAGACCTATCCAGACAGATTGGAAACCACTCAGTGAAGATTCTACCTTCCCCTGTACCCTCTGAAATTGGGCTCCCTCTTGAAAGCTTGTAAGCCAGTCACTTCATGCCTTTGTAGCCCTCCCATTTTGGGTAGCCAATGTCTAAGTTGCCCATCCCTGTCAACCCTGTGTACCAATAGGGTGGGAGTGATCCTTGCTCTAAAGATTTGTTCCCTCTTTTGAGCTACTACATCCACAAGCATTGGTCAAGTTCATCCACTTGAAGTGTGTTACTCTTTTTCTTTTTTTGTTCCTCTTTTTTCTTTCTCTAGTTGTGTTTTGATCTTCCAGCCATTGAAGCCAGGTCAAATGGGTACTATCTGCAAGTATGGGTGTTCTCATGCATATGCCCTCACATCATATCAGCCAGACCCTTCACTCTCCACTCTAGTCCTCTATGGCCATGTCCCTGTCCCTGGGCCCAGTAGTTCCTAGGTCTCGCCATACTGCTGGCCAACCATGTCTCAACCCAGGTTGACAGGAATCGATTGAGCGTGGTCAGACTTAACTCAGCAGCAGGACCACATGCCTGCTCATGTATTCCCCTTGAGTCTTGGTCTTGGAAGGAGGTTTGCCCTGAGGGGACCTGACCACTTGAATTGATGGCTCCTGGGTGAACGACTTGCTTGTTCTTGTAGTAGTCATTTCATTCAGTCATTCAGCCGTTACTGTTTTTGATTTTTCCTGCTGGTCTTTCTTTCCAGAAATATCTTCTGTTTCTTCTAGCCATTCCAGAACAGCCTTTGTTTTAAGAGGGTCTTGTCTCCTCTCTTTCTGTGGCTTCTCTCCTTTCTTCCTCCTTCTCTCTGCTTCCTGCCTCAAAAGCTTCTGTGGGGTTGGCTGCATAGATACACAAACTCCTCACCAATTTCAAGGCCTTCCACCAGTAAAGTGACTGCTCCCTCCCGCTAGGCAATAGTTAAAGTGAATGAAGGTAAATACTGTGAATTGTTGGTACATGGAGGGGATTGCAACCCTGCATTGAAGCAGTGCATGGTTTGTTGATATAAAACTGATGATCTGCTCTGTCAACCTTTACTCAATTCACAATAAAAAGTTAAAAAGGAGAAAGTAGAAGATGGAAAGAATACAGAGTTACTGTACCAAAAAGAAATGGTTGATGTTCAGTCATTTCAAGAGGTAGCATATGCTCAAGAGCATTGATACTGTAGGATGCACTGAAGACCTTGACAAAGGACAAGGCTCCGGGAATTGACAGACTACAAATAGAAATCTTTCAGCAAACTGACGCAGCACTGGAGGCATTCTGTGCCAAGGAATTTGGAAGATAGCTTCCTGGCTAACAAATTGGGAGAGATCCATGTTTGTGCCCATTCCAAAGAGAAGTAACCCAACAGAATGTGGAAATTATTGGGCAATGTCATTAATATCACTTGCAAGTAAAATTTTGCTAAAGCTAATTAAAGAATGGCTGCAACAGTACATTGCCAGGGAACTTCCAGAGGTTCAAGCCGGATTCAGAAGAGGCCGTGGAATGAGGGATGATGTCGTTGCTGATGTCAGATGAATCTTGGCTGTAAGCAGAGAATACCAGAAAGATGTGCTTTATTGACTGTTTCAAAGACTTTTGACTGTGTGGATCATAACAAGCTATGGATGACAAATAAGTGTTCCAGAACAATTAATTGTGCTCATAAGGAACTGTGTACATGGACCAAGAGGCAGTCATTTTAACAGAACAAGGAGACACTGAATGGTTTGAAATCAAGAAAGGTGCATGCTAAGGTTGTATTCTCTCACCATACTTATTCAATCTGTATGCTAAGCAAATAATCCAAGAAGCCAGATTATATGAAGAAAACTGTGGCATTAGGATTGGAGGAAGACTCATTAACAACCTGCCATATGCAGATGATACAACCTTGTTTGCTGAAAGTGAAGAGAACTTAAAGGTTGCACCTCAGTGTAAAAAAAACCCTTACCACTGGACCAATAAATAACATCATGATAAATGCAGGAAAGATTGAAGTTATCAAACACTTCATTTTGCTTGTATTCCACTGTCTACACTCATGGAAGCAGCAGTCAAGAAATCAAAATGACATATTGCATTAGGCAAATCTGCTGCACAAGACCTCTTTAAAGTGTTCAAGAGCAAAGATGTCAGTTTGAGGACTAAGGTGCCAAGCCATGGTATTTTTAATTGCCTCATACGTATGGATTCCTGATGTGGTGCTGTAGGATAAAGCACTGGACTGCAAGGGTGGTTTGAACTGCAAGGTCAGTGGTTCAAACTCATCAGCCACTCCCTGGAAACCTACCCCATACAGAGGAAGACCATAGATGAATTGAGCATTTGAGTTATGGTGTTGGAAAAGATTATTAAAAGTACCACGGACTGCTAGAAAAGCAAACAGATCTGTGTTGGAAGTTTACAACCAGAATGAGCCCTAGAAGCTAGGATGGCGAGGCTTCATCTCTTATACTTCTCATATTATCAGAAGGGACTCGTCCTTGGAGAGGGACATCATGTTTGGTAAAGTGGAGGGTCAGTGAAAAGAGGAAGATCCTCAACCAGATGGATTGGCACAGTGACAGCAGTGGGCTCAAGCTTAAAGACTGAGGATGGCACAGGACCAGACAGTGGTCAGCCCAGCCCGGCCCTGCTTTCTGCAGCAGTGGGCCGGACCGACTGGAGTTTACATTCCTAGGACTGAAAGAGTAATTAATTGTCGGTTTCTGATACTTTGTTACTAGAACTGACCCGCAAAGAAACAGATAACCTGAATAGTCCTGTAACTACTAAGATTCTGAGAGATGAAGCTCCTCACCCTGACCTGGAGCTGAGGCAGGGAGGGTGGATCTACACTGGGGCTGTGCATGCCCCTTTTCTGTGGAACATCTTTGTGTCAGCAGGTTGGCACCTCTCTGAGGGTCGTTGTGTGCAGGTGGGCCTGTAATTATGACCTATGTCTTGTCTGCTCAGGGGGCCCTGACCCTGGCAGCCTTGTCCTGGGGGTGCAGCACACATCTCCTCCGTCTCCATTGTCGAGTTTAATTAGCCAGAAAAGATTTAGCCTGCCAATGCAAACATGTCTAATTTAGACACATTTCATGCAGAAAAGTACATCAGGCTAACCTTCACTACTTGGCAGGCTGTCCTCTTCAGTGCTGGGTGCAAACCAGAGCTGTGTGTAGAACACAGGCAATAAATGGCAATTGGTCTTAATTGCTCCCCTGCGGTTTTGTGCATCTTTAGGACTAGTCTGATGGAGGCGCTGCCGTGTAAGCTGTTTGCAGGGAAGATTTGCAGGGCTCTCAGTAAGGGAATCACCTGAGTTATCAGTAAGATGGTTTAAGCTCTCTTGGTTCTGCTGTGTTCAGGGGGAGTTCTGGCTGGAGAAGCAGCGGGCGTGTGGTTTACACCCTCAGCCCCCTACCCCTACATGCAGGGTGGGGTGCTCAGGAGGCCTTGTAGATGTGGCCGTTGAAGCCCCTGTGGGGAATGCCATCCAGAATGGATCTGTAACCCGGCCCCCTGTCACATGTGGGCTGCCTGGGAGGGCTCCCACACAGAGCTTCTGAAACCAGCCCAGGGAGGTGTCCAGCCGTGTCTCCCACACACCACTACTTCCATCCGGGCCTTGGGACCGCATACACACTGCTGTGGACCACTCCCCTTCCCTTGGGAGTTGAAGAGCTGTACTGACCCAGAGCCTCTGACCCCCATGGCCTGGCGGCACCACCCTAACCTCTGTGTGTCTCTGTAGCATCAAGATGGTGCTGATGTGGACCAGCGGTGACACCTTCAAGACTGCCTACTTCCTGCTGAATCGCGTGCCGTTGCAGTTCTCCGTCTGCGGACTGCTGCAGGTGTTCGTGGACCTGGCCATCCTGCTGCAGGCCTATACCTATGCCCGCCGGCCCCCAAAGCCCATGCCCCACCCTGCCCACCCTGTCAGTGCCAAGGCGCTCTGATGCCCACTGTCCACTGGGGCCATGGGGCTCCTGGAGAGGGTGGGAAGAGTCAGGGGGATCTAGTAGGCACAGGGGGCCAGCAGCAGGTGGGTTTTACCCAAGGTGAGTTTCTATCGTCTTTAGGTGATTGTAAGGTGAGTTCGCACCCCCAGTTCTCCGCAGTCACCTGGATGAACCTTGAATGTGTTCATGCCATGAGGATGCAGTGACGCTTGTGGCAGCCGGGAAGAATCCTTCTCATCTCATAGCCACAGGGCCCCAAGTAGGACAGGACACCAAGCCAGGGGCCAGGGGCATTGGGTAGGAGTGAGAACTGAGACAGAAGTGTTGTCAGAGCGCTGCAGAACCTGCAGACAGACAGTGGTCTCAGAGGGTGGCAGGACAGATGAGCTGCTGTGGACACCCAGCGTAAAGGCAAGGAAGTCCTATGTGTGTGCATGTTTATCGTTGTCTGTCTGGCAGAGCTGTCTGTCTGAGGTGGCACCAGAGTCCACTGCCCAGGGCCCAGGCCCTGTCGGCAGTATCTCAAGTGGTCCCTTGCATCTAGACACCCTGGTTGCTTCCTAGCCTTGATGTCCCTGGGGGTGAGTGGGTAAGTGGCCATTGCTGGAGCAAGCTCCAGGATGTCAGGCTTGGACCCTGAGCCATGGGTGGCAGGTGTGGGTGGGTGGCCTCTGGCAAGGCCCCACGTGGGCTTCTGGGACGGCTGTTTCCCTCTCTGTTCTAGGGGTCTTGCGCATGTTCAGGGTTAGGCCTAGGAGCCCACCTGCAGGAGAGGGCCATGTGAGGATAGGTTCCTTTTCTCTCTGGAGTTCCTTGTACCTCAGACCACTCTCGGGCCTAAAGTGACCTTACAGACGCAGGCCTGCCACCCTGCTACCTGGCTGCCCTCCTTCACGCATTATGCTGCGTCTGACAGCTGCTTCACCTGGTGCATTGTGCAAGATAAACTCCCCTATGTCTAGTCTCAATTGAGCCCCAGCCTGCCCCGGCTTCTTTTCCACAGACCCTGCCCATGGGCAGTTCCCTTCCGCTGGGCGGAGGGACCAGCTGCAGATGGAACCCAAGCTGAGAGGAGCATGTAGTATTCCCCAGGTGGGGGCTGTGGCAGGTGGGGGCCAGAGATGCCCAAGGCTGGTCTCCCCCACTTGCCCTGGAAGACTTGAGAGCTGAGCGAGGGCCTTGCTTAGCGCTCAGCCTCTAAGATGCATTGAAGTGTTTATTTTTAAGAAATGGGGGGTGTTTACCTTCAGATGGGAGTGCAACCCAAGAAGCACAGAGACTGGGTGAACATGACTCAGTCCAGCCGCTGTGACAAGTTTAAATCAATAAACCACTCAGACTCTGCAAGTTCTTGTGGGATGCGTCTGCTGGGGTCTGGGTTCTCCTTACCCAGTGCTACTTCCCACTGGACAAGGAGGGTCAGCAGGCCAAGTGCTGGCCCTTCCTGGCTGCCTGCCCACACGAGTGGTGACATCATGGTTCTGGCCCATTTGCAGGGGAGAGCTCTCCGTGACACTGTCTGAAGGAGCCCAGGCTTTACCAGGTCACACATTCCAGACCTTTTCCCCATGATTCCGCTTCCTTAGAGGATGGGGGTCTCATTTCAAGTCCTAGAGACACATTTTAAGGACAGACACTTGGCTCTAACCAAAAAGTTGGCAATGCAAACCCATCTAGTGGCTCCAAGGGAGACAGGTCTGCCAATCTACTCTGATAACAGGTCCAACCTAGAGACCTCATGCTGTAGTTCTGTGTCACGTGGGAGCAATGCTGTTGGCAGTGAGCAAGATGAGGCTTTCTGCTCCTGTAACAATTTACAGCCTCGGAAACCCTGAGCAGGGTCTCTGAGTCAGCACTGACTCCATGGCACAGAAACACCACCAGAAAACAAGGTCTGAACTGATTGTCAAGACAACATTTGAAGTCAAGAAAACGTTTGCTGAAGTCGTAACTCTCATTTGACTGTTAACGGTTTGTTCTTTCAGCAAGGAGACTGTTTTGGAAATGGGGACAAGATGCGGGTCTTGCGAGGGCCTGGGATGAGCAGCAGAGGTCTTCTCTTTCAGAGTTGAGTCTGTGAGAACTTAGAGCAGATGGAAAGCTGTGAAGGATGCGTGTCAGTGTGAGTATTCGCTCCCACCCAGACTTCTGCATGGCTTCTGCCATCTTCTTTTCCAGTTAGAGAGAAACTGCGTGTGGAGCTGGGTCTGTTTGGCAGGAGCTGTGGGTTCCAGCATTTACAGTGGACCGTGTCCCATGCTGCCCCACTCAGCCTGTCCAGGGGTCAGTAGAGGTGGGTGGCGGAAGGCAGGCGTGCAGACTGGGGTTGTGTTTCAAGGAGGAGCACAGGCCTGAGCAGAAGGCCCCTGGGCTGAGGCAGGGTGCTTGGTAGAAGGACACAGCTATAGAAGGTTCTCAGCTAAAGACTCCAGTTTTACAAGTGAGATGGCTGGGCCTGGTCCATCACCTCTAGCATGTGGAGTAGCTTGGCCACATAAACCCTGGTGGGGGGGAGGGGGCACCAGACAGCAGGGTGCACAGAAACATAGCTGCATTTCCAAACTGAGCTCCCTGATTTTGGATCATCTTCAAACTGCAAAGCGCACGAAGAGGCAGGTGGTTTGGTGCTGCACCCTGCAGAAATTTCCATGATGTCAGCACAGCTTTTGTCTAGGTGTCGGGGGGATGGAGCCTGAAGGATCAGTCAGGTGGTCAGTATGGGAGGAAGGGGACAGGTCATCTTCAGGGAAGCTGGCAACCCGTCGGGTTCTGGTGGGTCCCTTATGTCTGAGAAATAAAGGTACTTTACAGACACCGGGGCAGAGTCTCTCCTTGTTCACTAGGGACTGTGTGCCTCCTGGGACCCCCATCACACTAACCTGGGTGTCATCTGTTCGCCCAGCTGGTGCCCCCATCTTGGAGGGCTCACCTGGGTCTGGGTTGGCCCTTTGAGGTGCTCATGGGGAGGAACAGAAACCCCTTGCATGACCACTGGCCTCCTGCCTCGGCTTGTTTTCTGAAGGGCTGGGTGGTGCTGGCCAGCCAGGCCCATAGCATGTGGAGTGATTGTTGGCCCTGAGGTCACCAGCAACATCTGGAAGGATGCAAATGCCCTGAAAGCCGCCTGGGAAGGCATCGCTGTCATTCATTGGTCTCACCCTTGGCCCTGAGCGGGTCACATGGGTGGGGGGTGGGGGGCGTGCCACGGTGGCTCCAAGATGTCCACTGTACAGCTGGCTGGGAGCCTTCATGTCCAAGGATGTGTTGGAACCACACATCTCAGATGCACCAGCCTGGCTCTGACTGCTCCCTGCTGGTTCCCTGGGGGCCACAGAAGCCAGGGTGGGAGTCCGCCTTCAGAACAAACTCAGCAGATGAGCTTCCGCACAGAGCCCTTAGTCCTCCCAGGCAGACCTATCTCTCCATCCAAAGGTCATTTCTACACCATAGAGCTGCTAAAAGGACCCTGAACAATAGGGGTCACTAGACAAGAGGAAAGCCAGAACCGGGTCACCCTATGTTTGGGGGTTCTGGTCTCCACCTCACCACTGGGGGCTGTCCATCTCCCATGCTCTTGTCCATCTGTCCTGTGGCCTCAGACTGACAGACTTCTGGAGAGCTTGTGACTGTGGCTACCAGGGGCAGATTGGGGACATGAGAGAGGGATTTAGAGGACTTCGTGGGGCCAACGGCCCATGCAAATCCAGTCCATCTGGCCTTGGCCCTGCTCGGCCGGGAACCTGGAGAACACTGGCCCCAGCGTAGAGGTGGGGAGGGGAGGTCATGCATAGTCACAGGTGTGGTAACACGGGGTCACATGTTTACGGAGCACAGCCAGCTGCCATCCGGGTCTGACCCCTGTGGACCTAGGACCCGTCTGTGGTAGGTAAGTCTCCGCACAGTTCCGGTCCACAGGGGACCCTTGCAAAGCCTCACGGGAGGCGGTATCCAGTATCCTGAGTTTCACGGGAGCCGTGGAGCTCTGCCCAGGAAAGGCAAAGCCAGCAACAGGATTGGGAAGTTCTGCGTCTCTTGAGCTCCTCCTGGCAGAGCGCAGCCGAATTGCCGCAGACAGGTGCCCCTGGAGCCGACGATGACTGGAGGAGACTCCGAGGGCACCCCGCCGCCCATGGCCGGGTGGTCCCCACACTTGAACTGAGTCTTGGGGAGATCTCCTATGGGGAAGTCAGGACAGCTAATGAAGGCAGAGAGAGGTTTGACAAGTCCAGCTGTCGGGCATGGGTGGGGAGGTCAGTACGCCCTTCCGAGGTGGGTGGGGAATCTGTGGGGACCCATGAGGAGCTGGTGTTGAGACAGAGGGCCTGGGACCCCCAACAGGCCTGGCAGAAGTGGGCTTTGGCAGAGTTTAGGTGAGGACAGACGCAGTGGAGGCAGGCAGGGGGGCCTTTGTTACCGGCAGGACGTGTACCCCCTCGTCCCTGTTCGCCCTGTTCGCCGTAGGAGTGGGAGAAAGGCTGGTGCCGTTCCGGGAGGCTGCACGCAGTGTCGGGGCGGCTATGGAGCTGGGACGCGGGAGGCTCAGAGCCTGCTCCTCGGAAGCAAACTAGGGCCCTTCGGGTCAGCCCACCACGACTCCACCGGGCGGGATCCCCTTTCCCGGCTGTGCGAGTGGGGTCCTGTCATGGCAGAATTTGGTTCTCTCTGGACATCTGGGGGCTGGGGGTGGAAGGTGCTGGGCAGTTCCCCGGCCCAGCGTGGGTCGCGCCCTCAGTCCCCGACTTGGCTGGCTCGGTCACGCCCATTGCCCGGCCCCCGTGTCCACGCTGTCTGCGCCCCCAGCCGTGAGGGCGCCGTCCGGGCTCTGCGAGCTGTCCTCGGTGGGCGAGCGCGTGCTGTCCTCGCGCAGGGCGGGCTCGAGGCTGGCGGCGCGCTGCTGCAGCTCCTTGAGCTCCGAGTAGGAGCGCGAGAAAGTGTGGAAGATGGAGGTGACCGGAAAGGCCAGGAGCAGGATGCCGCTGAGGATGCTGCTCAGTGCTACCACCTGCCCGGGCAGGCTGCGTGGCACCATGTCGCCGTAGCCCACTGTGGTCATGGAGATGACGGCCCACCAGTAGCTGGCCGGCACGCTGGAGAAGTCGCGGCGCGCGCCCAACTCGCGCTCAGCCAGGTGCACGAGCGGCGCGAAGAGCGCCATGGCCACGCACAGGAAGAGCAGCAGCAGGCCCAGTTCGCGCGCGCAGCGCCGCGCAGTCAGCCCGAGCGTGCGCAAGCCCAGCGAGTGGCGCGCCAGGCGCATCACGTAGAGCACTCGCAGCGCGCGCAGTAGCCGCAGCACCAGGCCGGCGCGCTCCAGAAGCTTGTTCCCACCTGCGGGGCCCGCGACGCCCACCGTCCCGGGCCCGGGACCAGTCCCCGGCCCGCCCCCTGCTGCCAGGTCCACCAGCAGAGACACGTAGAAGGGGAGGATGGCCAAGATGTCGATGATGTTGAGTGGCGTCCGCAGAAAGGCGCACTTGCTCTCGGCTTGCATGGAGCGCAGCAAGAATTCGAAGGAGAACCAGGCCACGCACACCGTCTCCAGCACGAAGAGGTTGCGGCACTTGGGAGAGCACTCGCCCTGGGGGGACAGGGAGGGTCAGTGTTGGTGAGGTCAGCAGCCTGTGCTATCATTCGCGGACGCAGGGAGATGCGTGCTCTTCCCAGGGGCCACAGAGACACAGCAAAGCAGCCCATCTCATCCCCGAAAGCCTGGCGGGAAACGATGCGTAGTCCTCAGTAAAAGTGGTGACAGTTATTTTAAGAACAACCATTAAACCTAAGGTCAAACAAATTAAGAGACACCTACTCAAGAAAATTCACAGAAATCAGCAAGAAAGGCAAGAGTCTGAATGCAGACCACTCACTACCCATCCCCCGCTGAGACTACGGGGGTCCCGGGGAGGTGGGGGGGGCCTCTCCCTCTCCCTCTCCCTGCCTGTGAGACAGTGCTTCCATCCCAGGAGAGGCAAGCAAAGAAGACCTCAGGCTATGGTCCTTTGACCTCCACTGAGCGCTCATCTCTAAAGTGCAGTACCACTCAGGTACCAGGCCTGGGTCAGCTCTGGTCCACACCATTGTCCCCAGCTCCAGAGCCTGAGATCAGAGATTCTGCCTAGAGGGAAAAGCAACTGTACAGTATCTCCTACTCTCTACGCAAAGGGACTGGCCAGAGAGCATACACCCAAACCCACCCTACGGCTATTGAGTCACGTCTAACTCAGTGACCCTATATAAGGTTTCTGAGAGCATGGAGAAGTTTAAACCTAAGGATGCTTTCCAGAACAGTAGAGGTTGTGGTGAAGGGGAGATTGTAGATTTAATGATGATACTGCCCAGACCGTAGGCTGCCTAGTGTGTAGGAAAGGACCTGGAAAGAAGACAGCTAGGAAGAAGAAGCCCCCTGGTATTGGAACAAATATCAAACATAGACCCCAGAAACCAGTGCAAAGAAACCACCTTTGGATTTGGTTTGTGTACAGAGGAATGCATGCCCCAACACATGAGCTACAGCTCAGCCAGCCAGCAATCTGTGGAACTTAACATTTGGTTAAGGAAAGAGTGGAAGACAGCTCCGCCAAGGCCACTGCCATTCCAAGGGGACCGCAGGCATCCTCAAAGCTGGCCCTCTCCAACATGAGGGGTTTACCTCTCTGCAGGGAGAAATAGTATTGTTGTTAAATGTCGTTGAGTTTGTTCTGATCCATAGCGACCCTATCTGGGGTTTCCGAGGAGCCGCTGGTGAGCTTGAACCGCTGACCTTGTAGTTCAAAGTGACTTTGCAGTCCAGTGCATTAACCCATAGTGCTGCTAAAATAATCCTGTAATCTAGTCAGTCACTGAACAAAGAAATTAGCAAAAGGTTGAATGAAGCAGGACGCGTGGAAAGAATACACTGTCAGTGTACCAAAATGAAATGGTTAACATTCAACCATTTAGAGGTAGCATGTGATTGAAATCATCAATGATATTGAAGGAAGAAGTCCAAACTTCACTGAAGGCACTGGTGAAAAACATATTCATACTATGTCAGTGAATTAGATAATTTAGAAGAAATGGACAAATTCATAGAAAGATAAGAACTACTTAAACTGACCCAAGGAGAAATAAACAAACTGAGTAACCCTATAATAAGTGAATTTATAGAAAAAAACAAAACAGTGCACAAATAAAAGCTCAGACCTGATAGTCTCACCACTGAATTCTACCAAACATTCAAAGAAAAGCCAATATCGAAAGTTCACAAACTCTTTCCAAAAATAAAAGAGGAGGATTTACTTCCCACATCATGTTATGAGGTCAGTATTACCTTGATACCCAAACCAGTCACCACCAGAAAAAACATTTCAGACCACTATTGCCTATAAATACAAATGCACACACCCTCAACAAAATACTAACAGACTGAAAGCCAGCAACATACAAAAAGAAACACACATCTTGACAAAGTGGGATTTATCCCAAGGCTGCACAGTTGGTGTCACATTTGAAAATCTATGCCACACATGATATCAACAGAATAAAAAGTCAACAGAAACCACATGACCAATCTCAATTGGCACAGAAATTTCTGACAAAACCCGTTCATGATAAAAACAAAAGAAAAAAACACTTAGAAAACCAAGAAAATAAGGAAAGTTCCTTTTGTCAGCCTGACAAAAAAACATGTTCAAAACACGCAGAGCAAGCCTCCTTAGTGGATGCTTTCTGCCCAAATCCTCCTAAGAACAAGACAAGGCTAGTTGCTTTCACACCGCTATTCACCATTGGACTGGAGGTTCTAATCAGGGCTGCTGGACAAAGAAAAGAAAGAAAAGGCGTCTAGATGGAAAACGGGTGGGAGAACGTGAGGCTTTCTGCTCCCACAAAGATTTCAAAGCCTCAGAAGCCCTATGCAGAGTTGCTATGAGTCAGAATCTACGCGATGGCATTTAACAACAACAGATTGGGAAGGAAGAGGTAAAACTTGCTGTTCACAGATGACGTGGCCTTGTAATTAAATACTAAGCAAGTCACTGGAAAACTTGGTGGTGGTGGTTGTTATTAAGTGCCATGGTCTTGTAATTTAAAAATTCTAAGCAATTTACTGAAAAACTGTGTTGTTAAGTGCCATCAAGTTGGTTCTGACTCATAGAGACCATGTATAGGGTTTCCAAGGAGCAGCTGATGGGTTTGAACCACTAACCTCACAATTAGCAGTTCAATGCTTATCCTACATTGCCACATAAGTTCAGCAAGGCTGAAATACAAAAATCAGTTGGATTTTTATGCATTTCCAATGATTCATCCAAACTGAGTTTAACAAGTTCACAATAGCATCAAAAATAATCAAGTACTTACAAATAAATTTAGCAGAAGAGGTGCACAACTTTTACTCTCATAGATTTAAAACACTGCTGAAAATCAAAAGTGACCTAGACCAATGGGAAGACATCCCATGTTCAGGGTTAACATTAAGATGGATGGTTATTGTTAAGGGCTGTTGAGTTGGTTCTGATGGCTGGTGGGTTTGAACTGCCGACCTTGTGGTTCACACTGACCTTGCGGTCCAGTGCTTATCCGACAGTGCCACACCAGGACTCTGTTAAGATGGTGGCAAGGACAAGCAGAAATTGGAAGGCTTACTTAAATTCCTTAATGCACTGAACAGCCCATCTGCAACAAAGGCACGGGAGACCAAGTGAAACAGGTAGCACCTGAATGAGCTGAATAGGATCAGCAGGAGAGAAGAAAAACAGAGGGCTGTCAGTTGGCATGGAGCGGGCAGCCATCTTGAGCCTTTGAAAGCGGCCAGACACAGGATGCGGCTGGAGGTTGACAACAAGGGGGCCACTCCCTGGTTCCCTGCCGTCCCCAACCCAGCAGCTAATGGCAGACCCTTCTGCACCACCTCTCCTCTCGGGCACAGAGATGAGGGGACCCCCAAATACTGACTTGTCACTGGGTCTGGTCGGCAGGGACCTAGCAAGGCTCTTCACATTTGTACATTCCCAACTGCTCATCGCCTGAGGGGCCTGTGTGTGGAGCAGAGCGAGACTTTTCTATTAACTTCAGGGTTGTTAACGAGCTGTCAGAATCCAATAAGCTGCCCTCTACATTAATCACCACCTGCTATTGTATGACTGGAAATATTGGCCACGCGCTTGTTTTCTTGTCTGGGAGGGGTGCCAGAAGGTTTGTGGGACCGAGCAGGCCAAATTGTTCCTGCTGGGTTCTCTTCCTCAACTCCGTTCCTGTTCCCTCCTCTCTAGAACCTTCTGTGAATGGGCAGTTTTCTTTCAGGGAGCGTCTCTGTGAGGAGATCATGAAAACAGAGGCCCCCACCCCTAAACTTCTCTTCACAAACCCCACCCTCTGCAGTCCTCTCCACATGGCCACTGATGCCAACTGCGCTGCCCACTGTCGCCAGGTCCTTCCTGCCTCCGTCACAGTCCAAGCTCTTAGCATGCAGGTGGGCTTAACTGGCTTCCTTTGTAACTCCGTGCGTTTCCTGTCCATGAAACACAATACTGTGAGAAGTCCACAGACTTCTTCAACTGCCAAGGGTTCCATGGTACACCCCCACACGTGTACACAACCCACACTGCACCCCCACACATGTATACTACCCACAATGCACCCCCCACACATGTACATCACCAACACACATGTGAACCACCCACAGTACACCCACCCACCACACGTGTACACCACCCACACACATGTACACCACCCACACATGTGTACACCACCCATAGTACACTCACCCACACAACACTTACACGACACTTACACACACTCATATATACAACACATAATACACTACCCTTACACTTACGATATGCACACTTCAGCTACACACACGTAGCCCACATTCAACAAACATCATCCCACCTTGTGCTGGTCCTCATCTAGAAATACTCTCAACCCCATAGCCTGAATCTTATAGAATTTACTCCTCTCCAAGGTTCTGAATATGAGCAGGGGAGAGACTTGCGGTCAGCAGCGGTGACACGCCCCTCCCCCGACCCCCTGTGTCCTCGTCCTCCCTGTTACAAACACCAGCTGTGCTGGCTAATTGGAGGCATTGGTCCCTGGAACTTTTGACCCAGAAAACAGGCCCTTATTTATCATAGTTGGACGTATCTGGGACATTTGTCAAGCCTGGTCAGGAATCAATGGTGTTTGGACCCTTGCTTTTGAAGAGTTACACCTCACCGTTAACTTTTCTTTCGTGGATTGCTGACATCTTCCCTCACCATCCGCCCCTCTGTGGGTGTGATGTGGACTGTTTGTGCCAGCCCTGGAGACAGCAGGTGTGTGGGGCCTTGGTCACTAGACACACGCTAGCTGGCACCTTCGGGCTCTCCTGACCTTGGTTCTGCTCTCATTCAGGGATGGAAGGAGCAGTGCTGGTGGGGAGCACTTGGGGCCCACGGTCTGGTCAGGTGTGGGGGGAGTACGGGTGGCAGCGGCAGAGCGTATGGCTGCAGGGTGGGAGCAGGGACCTGTCAGCAGCATCTTCAAGTTGAATGAAACACCCACTCGGTCTTTCATTTTGTTTTTCTGATAAAGCTGAATGTTCAGGGTGCTCCACAGCAGAGCTCGCTCCTGTAGGTTGCAGAGTTAAGATCTTCAGGGTTACCCTGCCGTGGGCCTGCAGGTCAAGCTGTGGTGTGGTGGATTCTGCTGCATGGATCCCCAGACCCCCAGTGGTGCCCCCGCCAGGCCAGCCGTGATGGCTACTACCCCTCATCCACTTTCTTCCCAGAACAGCGAGAGTCGGACCGTTCACAAACAGGCTGTGCTATTTCCTAATGAAGGGCTGGACCCCAGCTGCCAAGATCACGTGATGGAGGAGCAACCCCCCCCCCCCCCCCCCCCGCAGAGGAGGTGTGTGTCAGGTAGCATCTGTGGAGTAGGGAAGCGGGAGGCCAGAAGACACGAGCCCTCAGATCCTTATAAAACACAGGACATATGTAAAAAAAAAAAAAGATGTGCTGTCTGCACCAGACCCATGTGTGCCGAGGGAGAGAGCATGTTATGAGGTAAGATGAGGACCAGACCCATCTTCCCGCGTCCCTGGGCAGTCCTGAGGGGCAGGGGTAAGTTACCAAACGATGTCACCTCAGTTCTGCGCCAGACCTCACGGTCACAGAAGTGAGAGGCAGCGATGTTGCTCTGAGGTGCAGCTGTGTGGCGCTCTCTCTGGACGGGCCGTTCATGGGTGCTCTGTGGAGAGGGGCCATACACGTGCACACACGTGTGCACTCACAAGCACACACATGCACACTCATAAGCACACGTGTGTACTAGCAGGTATACATGTGTGCACTTCCAGGCATACACATGCACATTCACAATCACACACGTGTGTACTAACAGATATTCATGTGTGCACTTACAGGCATACACACGCACACTCACTTCTCACACTCACAATCAAACACACATGTCATCATGCAGTCACACACCCTGTCACACAGTCATATACCACACTCACATTCACTTACACACTCCTAATCAGTCACACACGTGCTCACAGTCAGACACACTCACATTTAATCACACAGTCACACATATGCTTTCCTCTCTCTTCACTGGCGGATCCCCCACACCCACAGCTCTCCTCCAACTGGGGCTCAGGGTGTGAGCGCCCCCAGCATGTTCTCTGCCTCACGAGAAAGGAGTCTCTTCTTGACACTCCACTTCTCTCTCATTCTCCAGAATTCACAGGCTAGACCTCCACCTGCGTGTCTCCAGGCGGAACGGACGATCCTTGAGGGCTTTGAGAGGTTCCACCAACACCCAATGATACTATGGCCGAGGCTGTAAGAAATGCCACTGGTAATTTGGGAGCACTTTCCCACACGAAATCACACAGTGCACGCCTCTCTGCTCGGTTGGTCCCTTTAGGTTTTCATACAGACAGTGCTCCTTTCTTGCTAAAATTATTTGTAGGTGCAAATAAACCAGAATGGTTTCTCCATGGTTTTCCATTACTGGTGGCATAGAGAACACACAGATTTCTGTCTATCTATCACACAGACAGCCATCTTAACACATTTACTTATTTCTCGTAAGCTTTCAGTTCGTTCTCTTGGATTTTCAGTTGATCTGTAAATAATGAGGTAAATCAGCTCATACAAAGCACACACAACCCTGCGGAAATACTAGAAACCATGGAATTGTGCAGTTTCTTGGGTAGACTGTACAGTGTGTGGGTTAAGCTCAACGAAGTGGTTTTTCAAAGGGCCCTGGTGATGGCCTCGTTTAACAAGAAGGAAACCTTGAGCAGGTGTGTGTTGTTCCTGATCTCCTGAGAAGCGGGTCTAATATCACACAGTTAAGAACAACACTGGCTGACAGTTTATAGATCCAAATCCATACTTCTTTTTATCACTTAGAATAAATTTTTTTTATATATGTGCCAAAAAGTTTACATCTACTTAACCATATGTATTTTATCATATCATATTTTATAAGTGAAGGACTTGTTTTCATCAATTTCAGCAAGAGTTTTAATTAGAAACGAATGCTAAATTTTAAGAAATGCCTCCACAGTACTTATGATGAAGATGTTTTTCGTAATTCCTCATCTCCTGACAGCTGGTAGTCTCCCCTCTGATGACACTGGAGAGGTCAGAAGGGCCACCTTGCTGCAGGAGCTGCTCATGACACTTTCTGACGTTGACACTGCAACCTCATCTCACAACCTCACAACCACTTCCAGGAGGATGTCTGGGGACATGCTTGAGAGGGTTCTGAAACCGTGCTTGGTCCCTGCACGGGCGCTGCTGGCTTTGGTGACTTGATTCTGCACGGGGCTTATCAGTGGCTGCTCAGGGGACCATCCTGACCTCAGCTTCGTCCTTTTGGTGGCATCATGGGAAAGCCACTGGAGACAGCCTGAAGCTCATCACTTGGAGAGTGACCCCCCCCCCCCCCCCCCCCACACACACACTTCATGAAGGCACACATTCTACATGACATCTTTGCAGGAAATGCTCAGCGGAACAGCTTTGTCCACAGCAGTGGATTCTGTCTTTGCTATGAAGGCCTTCAGTAGAGAGCTGGGCCTGGGCTCACCCTCCCCTCCACAGGGTGAGTGCTGGTGGAGGCACAGGGAGGACGGAGGAGCCACAGCAGAGATCTGGCAGGCCGAGGGACAGACATAGTATCTGTGGTTGACTCCATGCCAGATCCTCGGCTCAAACCTACATATTCATGAGGGCCAGTGACCCCATGTGAGACCCTCCTCTCATGTCTACATATTCATGAGGACCAATGTTGCCATGCCAGACCCTCCGCTCAGGACTATAAATTCATGAAGTGCTGCCACCACTGAGGTACTCAGACGATGTTAGTCGTAGATAGTCGAACAGGAGAACGTGGGGAAAGAGCATCTTCTTTTTCCTGTGTACACCTTTTTGCACCCCCCCAACACTGAAGGCCCCAGGCCTCACTGCATGGGTATTTGGGGAGGCAACAGGAGATGAAGGCATCCCTCCCAGCCCCTCTGCACAAAGGGGCTTGTTCAGTGTGAAGAATGCTTGAGGGCTAACAAAGATCCTGAAGGTCAAGACCATAGAGAATTCATTCATATCCAAATCCAGGATTGTTTACTTAACTGGCTTTAGCCACCCCCATGGCCCTCCAAAATCTCTCCCAAGCCGTGGTATTAAGAATGTCTACCAGTCCACCAAAGGAAGATGCCTGAGGTGGTGGTTTCGGGAAGGAGAGCGAGGACAGACAAGCCAGCTCTTTCCAGAACAGCATCCCTCCCAGCTGGTCTACTCCGTTGGCCTGGACACCTCAAGGCAAGGGCTCTGGGGCTCTTGAGCTGCCAAGCATCGCCCTAAGCTGGCTTCTTCCAGAACCCAACTTGCTAAGCCCATTCACCTGGACACCTAGGGCTGAGGGTCTCACACCCTCGTGAGCTTCTGGCCGTCACCACCTGCAGCAGAGCCTCTCCATGCCATTAGAGACATCGTGGTCATTTTGCTTGAGGTTCTATTAGATTCTGGAGCACATCTATCTTACACGTGGCCTTTCCAGCAATAGCAGCGGCCAGCAGCTCAGACCAATAGGAGTGCTTTGCACTTGCCTTCTGAGGGGGCATCATCCTTTCAAACAGGCATATGGGAGGGGCCAGCTCCACATCCCCTAGAATTCCCACATCCCAGAGCAGCTCCTAGCTCAGACCTCACCTCTCCCGCTCCCCAGTACTTACATGAATGACTTTTCTCCACCAGACATATGTGGAGTTATTACTACCTCGGAAACCCATGCATGGAGAGTGCCTCTTTAGAAGGAGAAACAGAAAGCTGGACTCTGTCAGGGGGGCAGGAAATGAAGACTCAGTCACAGACACCCAAACAGTGAGGAGGCCAAACCAATGTCCTCAGATTTACATTTACATTTGCACTGCCGTCAGAGTTGCAGTCACTCTGTCTCCTGAATATGAGTTTACTCTCCAGGGTGACTGACCACCAGAGGGAGGGTGCAGGACCCCCCACGGGCTCAGGGCCACTGAGTGGTCTGGGATGTGCTACAGGAAACAGCCCCCATGAGGTCTGCTCCTCCATGAAGCTCAGGGATGTGACTAGCACGTTACCCCACCCTGGCCTGAGGACTGTCTTTCTGAGCACCTTCCGGATGGCCTATGCTCATGCACTGGTCCCCCCGCAGCCCTGGAAATCCACTGACCCCCAGAGGACCCCCAGGGTACTCCCACCCATTTGAGGCTGGCATTCCCAAATTAAGAGAACTTTGGGAGAAGGACTAACAAGGGTAAGGAACTCCACATTTCGCCAAGGTGACCTTGCCTATTTCCCACAGGGCCCTCAGCCATACAGGGCTGGGAGCCTGGGCCTGGCCCCTGCGGAAGGTCCAGGCGGCCACTCTCTGGTCTGGGGTGACCCGACTTAAAACACACTACTGAGAACCTCATGAATGGCAAAGAAACACATAGTCCCCGAAAATGAGCCCCTCTGGGCGGAAGGCACTCAAAATGAGACTGGGGATGGATTGGCAAAGCGGCCGCAATTGTGGCAACAATAGTGAGGTTGGCTCAGGATCGGACAGTGTTCCGTTCTGTTGTGCATAAGGTCGCTGTGAGTCGGTGCCGACTCACCTAACAACAACAACAAGACCCTGAAGACATAATACTTCACTTCTGCTTGTCCAGGTCCTGGCGTCTGCGGCGCTGAGCTCCCAGAGAGACTTGACCACCAAGCCCCAGCTGGTGGGCCGCCCCTGGCTGCTGGTCAAACTGGCCTCTGTGTCTGTCGCCTTAGAGCGGGGACCTCATCAAGATCCACTTGACCAAAATAGGCAATGGCGTCTCTCCCATCATGGAGTGGATACAGTGGCCCTTCCCTTCCCTTCTGCACTTGTGCATCCTGTCCCCTCCACGCCCTCTCGCCCCTGGCCACCTTCGTCCACCCCTGGCGCTGGGCCCTCGCGTGCTCACCCGCTCCTCCTCAGCGCGGATGTCCGGCATGGTGCTCAGGCAGAGGCCCACGGCCGTGATGGCCACGAAGGACACGGAGACGCAGGCGAAGAGCTTGCCTGCCAGGCCGGAGTGGGGGTTCTCCACCACATCGCGCAGGAGCCGCCGAGCCCGTGCCAGGCGCCCGCCGGTGTCCAGAGCGCACTCTGGGGAGCCCACGGAGGGGCGGCCCGAGCTGGCTCCGCGCTCGGCCTCGGCTGCCTCCTCTTCGCGGCGCCGTAGCCGGCGTAGGCAGCAGCGCTCCAGGAGCGCCTCGTCGATGCCCCAGTAGGCCAGCTCGTCGCGGAAGGCCAGCGCGCACGAGTCGCGCAGCAGCCGCAGCTTGCCAGCACGCAGCAGCGCCGCGATGATGCGGAAGGCGCTGGGGTTGCGGTCGAAGAAGAACTCGTCTCTGCCCGCGTCGTAGTCGTCACAGATGCGTAGTAGCTCGTCGGGCCCACGGCAGGTGCGCAGACGCTCGAGGCGCGCCAGGGGACAACGGGCCAGCGCGGCCCAGGGCAGGCGCAGCCGGCAGCCGCCCACGTTGATAATGACGTGCCGGGCGCCACCAGGGCCACCGCCGCGGGGTTGCTCCGCGGGCCCGGACAGCAGGGCCATAACCCCATGCGCACGACGGTCTGGGGCGCAGGGGCCGCGATCAGGTGGCCAGGCCTGCAAAAAGCAAGACTTTGATTAGTGCCCTGACACGAGGACACATGGCGTCACATGCGACCCATGGGTGTTGGAGAAGGAGCTTCCGGAGGTTAGAGTCTTTGCAGATGCCTTTATTGCATGAGTGGCATCTGCAAAGACTCTAAACTCGTCACTTGGGTCACTAACGAGCTTTCCAGCACATCTCTTTCCCTGGCAACCTGGCTTTAATTTACCCTCCGTAGAAGAGTGGAGCCAGCCGACTGTGGGGCAAGCGCAAGAAGACGCTTGGGCCTCATGCGGAGATGCTACCTCAGTGGATCTGAGTGGGTAGCTCTGGACCGGCTGGGTTAGGCACGTGCATCTCAACAGAAAAAAGCAGCTTACCTCTTCTTCAAGAACTAAATGTCAAGGTTAAAAGGGGGCACGCTGTGGCTGTGCTTGGCTATATATCAGGCTGAGGCCACACACAGCACTTAACAACAACAGCTATCAGTTTGAACAGATATGCGAAACCTGAGCCCAGTGCAACGTGGGGACACTGGGTTCTGACACTCCAGAGTAAAGGGGACAGAGGCTTTAAGGGACCCAGTGGTATCGCAGTAATGTGAAAACATGAGGGTGCTTTTTCTTAGTGGGTCATGGTGAGGTGCTTCCAACTGGCGTCTTCGTTCAACCAGTCCTATAGGAGGAGGTGTGCAAATGGCAACTGTGACCAGATGGTCACAGTCGTTGGAGCTGGGGGGATGGGGACTAGGGGACTCATCTGATTGTCCTCACTTTTACACGTCTGAAAAGTCTTTAAAAGACTTCCAGACAAACTAGTTGCACAGCTGGGGTTGAGAACCACTGTTCTAGAGAAATAGAACCCAATCGTCCCTGCCTCCTCAGTCTGCCATGATGCTGCTCAATCAGAGGTTTATTATTTGGTGTCCATGGAAATTCTTCAGGGGGTCCATGAACCTTCTAAAGTTACCAGCAAACATTTCTGTGTATGAATGTTTTCGATAGCGGGGCCACAGTCTTCATCAGATTCTCAATGGGACACATGACCCCAGAAGATTAAGAACTCTGCTTGAAAAGTTCAGAGAAGGGGGACACGGTCTTTGGCACATATTAAACGCAAGGCCAGAGACACCGGGTACCATCTCCCTCACTAACTGGTGGCCACGAGCACTCGGCCACTCTTCAGATGCCTACTGAGGGATGCTTTTGGAAGACAGGATGCCAGATAAGTTTCTTATACAGATTATGGTTAGACGACCTTCATTTCACTCTGACCCAGGTTCCAGAGGCTCACAGAAGGAACCATGTTCTTCTTTCTAATGAGATTCCCACCTTAGCAGGTGCACAGAGCATCAACCCAAATGGCTTACTCAGCACTTTTGAAAGGAATATTTCACAAAACATGTTAATGAGGCCAAATCATTTTCGGGCTGAGTATATTTGAGAGGGTGAGTCAAAAATTATCTGCATTCCAGTTACATGAAAACGGCCGTCTAGATCTATGGCGGATGACAGCATGGAGCAGACATCTGAAAGGATTCTGGCTGAACAGACAGGTGACAGTGGATTATTTGGCAAATCATTTCCAAATCAACCATGGCTCTGCACATGGAATGATCCATGACAGATTTGGATTTCTAAAAGTTTGTGTGAGACGGATTCCAAAACATCTCATGGAAGAGCATAAACAAAGGAATTTGAACATCTGCAAACAAAATTTGGAATGATACTTGAAGGAAGCTAAAAGTTTCTTTAAAAAAAATGTTACTGGTGATGAGACATGGATTCATCACTACAAGCCTGAGAGAAAATAGCAGAAAACGCAATGGAAACATTCACAATCACCCACCAAGAAAAAGTTCAAAAGTCAACCATCAGCTGGAAAATGGATGCTTACATCTTTCTGGGATTCTCGAGGGCCAGTATTGGAACACTATCGGGAAAAAGGTTCAACAATCAACTCATTACAGAGAGATGCTCACTAAAGAGCTGAAGTGTAAACTTCGGATTAAATGTAGAGGACTGCTATCCGAGGACGCTGTGATCTTGCAGGACAATGCACGTCCTCACATCTCTGCCCACATTGTGGACACTCTGCAAAAACTTCATTTTGAGGTGTTAAAGCCTCCTCCCTATAGTCCTGATCTTGCTCCATTGGACTTTCACCTGTTTGGTCCCCTGAAAGCTGCCCTTTGAGGATGAAGATTTACCTCTGATGAAGAAGTGAAGACAGCCGTGCAGTTGTGGCTTGCTGCTCAGCCTAAATGTTTTTAAATAAGGGAATATGAAAGCTTGTTGACAGATGGAAAAACTGTTTTGAAAAGCAAGGAGACTGTGTCAAAAAATGTACTTGTCTTTTCTAAAAATTGATTAAAATAAATTCTATAGCCAGAGTACAGATAATTTTTGACTCGCCCTGTACATTTTTACTTTCATGATGACATTTATATGTTATGCAGGTGGAAGCAGGAAGAAAATTGTGTCCATAATCACAGTGACCATTGTGCTGTGACCTTCTGGTTCACGTCACAATATGAGGGAGGAAGTGACTAAGGTCCAAATGTGTGTGCGTGCTTACGTCCCATGTCTGTGTATTCATTCAGAAAAGTTCATCACTGTCTGCTGGCCACATGGTTTCGGGGAGCTTACAGCTGGGAACAGACAAATTCAGCACTTCCAATCCCACAGAAATGCTTGTGTTGCCGCCCTTGAGTCAATTCCCACCCATAGGGCCCCTGTATAGGGTTTCCAAGGAGCAGCTGGTGGGCTTGAACCACCGACCTTGCAACTCAAACAACTTTGCAGTCTGATGCATTAGCCCACAGTGCCACACACATACACACACTCTATGTATATATATAT
>NW_006408863.1:2253468-2258297 GCF_000296735.1 Chrysochloris asiatica | reverse complement strand
TATATATATATATATGTTGTTATTATATGCTGTGGAGTCGGTTCTGACTCACCGACCCTGTGGTCTAGTGCTCTATCCTCCCGTGCACACCAGGAGTCCGATAAGCTCTCTAGCAGGCAAGAAGACTGTGTCGGACAGGCACACAGCATGGACCAGGACAGTCAGGGAAGGCCCTTTAGAAACAGCTGAGAATGTTGTGCTACAAGAGGTCTTGGTAACTTGTTACAGAGACCCTGAGCTGCACTCTCAAATCAAGAGTTCGGGGGGGGGGGGGAGGGGGGTAAAGGCTCTAAGAGCACCAATTGGTCACCTCGCCCTGTCCCAGACTCACAAGACTGACCTTTCTTAATGAGCAAGTCAGTCATCTGAGCACGCTCCCTGAGTGTGAAACTTCAGGGAGTAAACAGAGCTGTGCCAACCTGTCAAGAGGGGATAGGTGCTCACACCAGCTTCACCAGAAGAGCGTCTCCAGAAGGCAGACTTGGCAGGACTCCAGAGTCTGGTGCAGTTCCCAGAGTTGCTCACGAATGGGGCCCTGCTCTCCAGTTCTGCAGCAGGCACCTCACAGATGGCATCAGCGGTCAGCACGTGTTTCAGATTCAAACCAAGCTGAACGGTCCACCAAGTCCACCAACACTCTCCGTGGAATTTCTTTTTTCTATGAATCCCAGTTTCTAGCCAAACTCCAGCAGATTGGTGGTAGGGGAATTCAAAAATTCATTAAATGAAAAGATCATGGAGTTTTCCTACAAACTTTCTGAAACTCCATCACATTTCCTTTTAGGGAACTGCTGGAGTCAAAGCCAAGACCAGCAGTTATACCTGAAGCATACACCTCCAGTTTCACCATACGGGACCAAGAAATAACCTGACTTATGTAACACATATTATGTCAGAAATGCTTTTCTTGGATGCTACCTGGTTTGATTCCTCCACTTCTTTATGTGCACATACTAAATCTGTGTAACAATGCGGTGCTTTTCCACGGCCTTTCTCATCCTGGTCTTGTAACTCCTACCAGATGACTGGGTGGGGCTATGCAAATGAGGTGCTTGTGCCCCCCTCCCCCCCAAGGGGATTGGACAGTGTCTCCGGCTGGGTTCTCCAGAGTACATTCCCTGGATAGAAACTTCTTTCATGTATACACATAGAGAAGTTTCTATCCAGGGAATAGCTTACAGTTGTAGAGGTGGCAGAGTCCCAAGTCTGGGTCAACTGAGCTGAGATTAGCAGGTGGACCCAGCAAGCAGACAAGCAGACAAACAGTAGAGCAGGCCACTGACTCCGATTCAAAGGACTGGAGGTTGGAGGACAACCCAGATGCAAGATCCAGATCCAATGGATGTCTGTTAAATTGGGAGCAGACCACACCCCCAAGGAAATAGTCTTTCAACTGATTGGCTACTCATAGTCAATCATCATAGAGTTAACTCTATCTGTAGTGGATCTCACCATGGGCAAACACATCTCATGGCCACACCACTGGGACTCCTGGCTCAGTCAAGTTGGCACAAAACCTTAAGTGTCACAGACAGTTTGCTAATAATGCGACTATGGTGCATGAAACGCCTTGGGGGGCTGTTGTTATTGTTAAGTAACTCATAGCAACCCTGTATAGGGTTTCCAAGGAGTGGCTGGTGGGTTTGAACAACTGACCTTGTGGTTAGCAGTCCAGTGCTGACCCTATAGTGCCATACCAGGATGCCATAAAAGAAGCCGACAGCACCCAGTATTCCCAGGTGGTCTCCCATCCAAGTACTAACTAGTCTTGACCCTGCTAAGCTTCTGAGATCAGACGAGATCAGGTGCATTCAGGATGGGTTGTCCATAGACCCTATGGGGGTGGAGTCATGTAAATAAGGTGTATGCAACCCTAACGAGGGGGTTGGCCAGTTTTGCTATGCTAGATTGGAAGGAGAGCCAATCCCAGAGGACGGAGGCACCACTACACCAAGAAGAAGAGGTGGGAGTGGAACACGGGATCCCTGTGTGGGGAACCTTCTAGACCCAGTAGACAGAGCGCTCTAACACTAGAGATGGTGAGAGCTGGTGAAAAGCAGCGACAGAGAAACTCCAGCAAGAGAGGTAGCAGAGACAGGAGACTGGCATGAGGTGGAGGGGATTTCCTAGCCCACGGAGTTTGAAAGATGGGTGCCTTTGGGCAGGAGGCTTGCTGACAGAGTGGGGTGCCTCCAGGCACATGGCAGAACTAGGCTGACCCTGAAAGCATGGTGGCTGCACGCCTTCCGAAGGAGGCTTGCAGGGACAGTGGGGTTCTTCTGGGTACTTACCTGTGGAGCCAAAGCGCTCCGCAGCACTTGCTCGAGCAAGGCAGAGTCTGGGCTGCCCCAAGAGGACCAAGGGGCTGAGGGGCCAAGGACTAGGGAGAGGTCTGCCTGTGGGCATGACTGAGAAGAAACTGTATTCTGAAAGTCTTCCCTGACCCTGAAATGTAACCTGTTACCTTCCTAATAAACCCCATAATCCTGAGTATTGTTTGTAAATTCAGTGTGGCCCACTGTTTGTAAATTCAGTGTTGGAGGAGGAGATGTGTCTAGCTTCCACTTCATAAAAACCAGCTTTGGGCTGTTGGTCTTGATTCTCCTTCCCTTGTGAAGTTAGAGGAGGTCAGAAGTCCCCATCATGACTTTTAAGTGAACAGATTGGTTCCTTTTGTAACCAAATCAAATGTGTGCTCCAAAGTCTTTGTGGGAAGGGATGGAAAATAATTTAAATAACTGGATAATCAGCCAGAACTTGGAAATTTTGTTATGGAGACCCTCCCCCTCCCAGAATATACATTTAACATATAAACAAATTATGTACTGCTTTAAAAATAATAGTTCTGAAGGCCCCCAATACATGCTCCATCCCCAGTATGGAACATAACAGACATTTAGGTGCTGGTGTTTACAAGAAAAAGACTGAGCCCAACAGAAACATGGGCAATTGACGTAAGCTTATAAGAAAGGGAAACAAATAGATTTTAGACATAGGAAAATAAGCTGACTTCATTCACAGTAGCAAAAACAGACATGTGAAATTACCATGAAGTATGACACTTGGTGTAGTACTACAGGATAAGCACTGGACTGTTAACCATGAGGCTGGGAGTTCAAATCCACCAGTCCCTCCTCAAAAACCCTCCACAGGGTCACTATCAGTTGGAACCAACTCGATGGCACTTAGCAACAACATCATACTAGCATAGATCAGTAAGTTTGATGACACCGTTTATTATAAAAATGTGGGGTCCACTAGACTAATTTAACGAAGATATAAGGGTACACAGATACAAGCATCATGAGGAATACCTTGGCAATATTCATGTAAATAAGGTGTATGCAACCCTAACGAGGGGATTGGTCAGGTTTGCTATGCTAGATTGAAAGATCTTAAATGCACAACCCTGTTATCTGATACATCCTTCTGGGAATCTGTCCTTTATAACCTAATCAAACTTGTGCACAGTGATGACATCTAAAAACAAATCATTCAGAAAGAATTTGCAGTGTGTGGGTGAGTGTGTGGGTGGGTGGAGATGGGTAGGAGAAAGGAGTTAAAGTTAGGACTATGGCTAGGTTTGGGCAAGGCCTACGACATCATTTAGTGTTAGGGTTACGGTTGTTGTTAAGTGCCATCAAATCAGTGCCGACTCATAGCAACCCTACAAAGGATTTCCAAGGAGTGGCTAGTGGGTTTGAACTGCCAACCTTGCAGTTAACATTGCAGGGTTATGGTTAGGACTAGGGTTGATGTTAGGGGTAGGGGTTGGGTTAGGGCTAGGAGTAAGGCTTGGTCTAGTTTTAGGGTGATAGTTAGGTTTATTTTTTTCTTGAAATCTCCTTGATTTACCCTTGATTTGGAAGTTGTATAACTACATTATTCCTTTTTTTAACTTATATTTTGTCATTGTTGTTGTTACAAACTGGTATCTCTGGTTCCCTGTTTTCAGTCTTCTAGGTTGGTTTTACTTTGAATACTTGTAAATCTGGATTGAGTTCTGATAGATATTGTCAAGTATGTTAGTTCTGTCTGACATTGTCATGTGTGTTAGTTCTGATAGATATTGTCATGTGTGTTGGTTCTGATAGATATTGTCATGTAAGTTAGTTCTGATAGATATTGTCAGGTATGTTAGTTCTGATAGATATTGTCATGCGCGTTAGTTCTTATAGATATTGTCATGTATGTTAGTTCTGACAGATATTGTCATGCATGTTAATTCTGATGGGTAGCATCATATATGTTAGTTCTGATAGATATTGTCATGTATGTTACTTTTAGGTTGTATGTTACTTTTAGGTTGTTTTCTGCTGTTGTTGGTTCTGTCCAAAGAACTCCCTTTAGTATTTTTGTAAGGTTGGCCTGGTTTTTGAAAAGTCTTTTAATTTCTATTTATCTGGAAATGTCTGAATTTTGCTGTCATATTTAATGGACCATTTTGCTGAGCATATGATTCTTGGTTGGCAATTTTTTTTTCTTTCAGAGTTTTATATGTGTCATCCTATTGATCATGACAAGCTATGGCCAACATTGCAAAGTATGAGTATTCCTGAACAATTATTTGTGCTCATGAGGAATCTGTACGTGGACCAAGAGGCAGTTGTTCAAACAGAACATGGGAACACTGAATGGTTTAAAATTTAGAAAGGTGTGCGACAGGGTTGTATTCTTTCACCATATTTATTCAACCAGTATGTTGAGCAAATAATCCGAGAAGCTGTTTTGTTGTATGAAGAAAAACGTGGCATCAGGATTGGAGGAAGACTCATTAACAACCTGCGATATGCAGATGATACAACCTTGCTTCTGAAAGTGAAGAGGAC
>NW_006408863.1:2246282-2253083 GCF_000296735.1 Chrysochloris asiatica | reverse complement strand
AGGAGAATATTGAAAGTGCCATAAGCACCAACAGATTTGTGTTGGAAGAAGTGCAGCCAGAGTGCTCCTTGGAGGTCAGGATGGCAAAACTTTGTCTCTCATTCTTCGGACATATTGTCAGGAGGGACCAGTTGCTGGAGAAGGATATCATGTTTGGTAAGGTGGAGGGTCCGAGAAAAAGAGGAAGACCCCCCAGCGAGATGGATTGGCAAAGTGGTAGCATCGATGGGCTCAAGCGTGGCAACAATAGTGAGGTTGGTCCAGGACTGGGCAGTGTTTCGTTCTGCTGTGCATAGGGTCACTATGAGTCGGTATCGACTCGATGGCATCTAACAACAACAACATTGCCTTCTTGCCTACTTGGTTTCTGCTGAAAAATCAGAGCTTAGTCTGATTAGTTCTCCTTTGTAGATGACTTTCATTTTTCCCAAGCTGCTCTTAGGAGTTTTCCTTGTCTTTCCTTTTGAAAAGTTTGGTTATAATATGTCTTCAGGATTTTCTTTTGGGGTCTATCATGTTTGGAGTTTGTTTAACTTCTTGAAAGGCTTTTTTCTCATCTTTTATGATGTTAGGAAAGTTTCCTTCCAGAAACTTTTGGAGAATTTTCTCTATGGTTTTATTACTCTCTTCTGGAATTCCAGGCTCACAAAAGTCATTCATCTTAATAGGGTCTCACATAAATCTTGGACTTTCCTCAGCTTTTTAAATCCTTTTTCTGACTGTTCCTCTCGAACATGATTATTGAGAGCTTTGTCTTCAAGCTTACTGATTCAGTCTTCCATTGATTCAATACTATTTTGTCCTTTCAATGTGTTGTCTGTTTCTGAAGTTTTAGAAGTAATCTTCTGACTTCCTAATGGCTGTTTTTATATGGTTTCCAACTTTTCATTTCTGTTGTCAGTTTGTTCCTGTATTATTTTCCTGAATTCTTCCTTGCTTTTGTTTATCTTTCAATTCATATAAATTCCCTATCAAGTAGTTCTGATTCCATTTTTGGTATTTTTTTATTCTGTATTTTGGTTACTGTCTTGTTTCTAGGACACATTTTGGGGTCTCTGTTGTTGTTGTCAAGTGCCGTCGAGTCGGTTGTCTCTGTATTTATATTTAATTTATCATTGCATGTTGTGTTCACAGAACTCATTCTGTCACCTGCTGTATGTGATAGAGACTGGAAGGAAGTTTGAACGTAGTGCTTGGTTTACTGTTTGTGTAGCATAGCTCAAGGCAGGCTCATAGGCCTCCAAAGGACCCCAGACAGAGGCTTTTCAGTAGGGGATGCCACTGACCACTGTGTTGGTGACGGCAGGACTGGCCAGACCCTAGATACCAGGAGGGCAAGAAAGCAAGGGAGACCTGCACCCCCCTGGCCTCCCACCTGCATCCTGGCCCTGTGCTGCACTGCTCCACGCCAGCTGTTAGCCAGGTTGTTTTCTTTCTCTCTCGCTGCTCCTGTTCAGCTCCCTCTACCAGGCAACACTCAGCCCACCTCTGTAGCCTGTCTTCTGAAGCTCAGTGTTCTCCAGGTCTTGTTGCCGAGGTCTGCTCAGTGTGCTGCCTACTCGCCATCTTGCTGCAGCTCCTCAATTATAACATTGTTGGCTGAATTTTGTTGGTGGTATCAAAAGATGGGAAGCAAACAAATGATCCATTAGTGGAGCACTGATTAAGTACTCATGGTAGATCGATACAATGGAATTCCAGGAAGTGGCTCAAAAATCGCTTTCCTAGATGAAGTAAGAGAGAAAGTAAGGTGGGCTTCCATTTCTGGCAAGATGGTGGAGGACAGAATCTGCTTCAAAACATCTAGAAATTCTGGATAAAATATAAGACATATTCTATAGCTTATGTAGCTCCTTGCTTTCACAAAATGTACTTAAAACTTTTAAAGAGTTAAAAATATTGAAGAATCTACTTTGAATGTAAAGGATTTACTTACTTCATTAAGAAAGTAAGAGAAAGCTTTAGGACCCCCCAAGCGAAGAGGAACCTGAATCCAGAGCTGACTGGCAGCTGCTCACGGTAGCGTGCTTGCCAGAAAAGGGCTGATGTTAGTGCCTGAGGAGCTCCCAACAGAGTGGCCTCCCAGGAATGAAGAGGAAGCTCCGCCAGGCATGGGGTGGAAGTCTGAACTCGCCTGCACAACACAGGGAGCCTGGTCAGGCTAAATCTTCAGTGTGAGGCCAATCCAGGGGAAATCACTTGCTGGTTTAAGAAGATAACGAAACTTCTCTGTCTGACTCGAGGTCATAAACGAAAGCATGTGTCTAAATGCCCACTTTTGGACACATATTCTCAATTTTTTTTTTTCCAAGGAAAAAAACAAAAACACAACTCTGGAGCACAAGGAGTCTGAAGTAAAAACTTTGGTCCATGAAACTCAAAGCTAAGAAATCATCCTTATAAAAAGCAGCTGCAGGTTAGTGATACACCTGGGGCACCTGATTAAGCAGGGTTCTAGACCAGATGGTTCTCCCCTCAAAGGACAGTGGGCAAGGTCTGCAGATGGTTTTGGTCATCGTGACTGGGGCAGGGACAGGATTAGAAGACATCTACCAGGAGACGCATGGATGCTGCTAGACACGCTATAATGCACAAGTTAGCCCCACAGCCAAGAGCTTACTGTCCTAAAGGTTCTGTTGGCCTAGGGTTCCCACAGATAAAGCCCCAACTAAGCTGCATTTACAAATCCAAATTACAAAATGTACATGGAAATAATCCACCAAGAGCAAATATCAGCAGGCATATTAAGAATGAATAAAATTAGCCTCTCTAGAAACTTTAGATAATTGACTCATCAAACCCAAACAAAGCAATTAAAGGCATGAAAGAAGAAAACACAAGAAAAAACCAGACATCATCTGAACGACTAGGCATATCTGAATAAGAAAACAGAACACCTAGAAATGAAAACCTACCATCAATATGAGGGATTGAAAAGTAGAAAAGATACAGCTGAAGACTAGCTGAGGCATTCTCTCTCACAGGGGCCTCAGAAAAGGGTCAGTGGAGGTGAATCTTACAGAAAAATCCAAACAGGTAGACGATTAAGTGACAGTACCATTATTTGCTGACTAGGAATTCCAGAAATTGTAGTTGTTAAGTGCCATAGCAGCCTTGTATAGGATTTCAGAGGAGCAGCTGGTATGTTTGAAGTGCTGACCTTGTGGTTAGCAGTCCAGTGCATATCTTACAGTGCCATACTGGACACCATGGAATTCCAGAAGAAGAGGCAAAAATAAATCAAAGAAAGCATTTAAAGATTTAAAATTTACTAGAGTTAAAGACCACCACTCACTCATCTGTCAGTTTGCTGTATTGTGGTGGTTTGCATGTTGCTGTGATTCTGGAAGCCAAATACCAGCAGGGTCATCCATGGCAGACAGGTTTCATTCAGCTGAGCTTCCAGATGAAGACAGATTAGGAAGAAGGAGTGCAGATTTCCCAATACTTAGTCACTGAAAACCTTACGAAGAGCCGTGGAACACTGTCAGATAGCACCAGAATATTGAATATTGAAACATGATGAAGAGTACCAGAATATTGTCAGATATAATGTCGGAAAATGAGCCCCTTAAGTTGGAAAGCACTCAAATACGACTAGGAAAGAGCTGCCTCCTCAAGGTAGAGTTGACTGTGAGGACACAAATGGAGGTGAGCTTTCTGGACCTTCATTTGCTGATGGGGCACAATTCAAAATGAGGAGAAAACATCCATTAATGATCAGAACATGGAATGTATAAAGTATGAATCTAGATAAATTGGAAATTGTCAAAAATGAAATGGAACACATAGACATTAGTATCCTAAGAATTAATAACCTGAAATGAATGGCATTGCATTCATCATCAAAAAGAACATTTCAAGATCTATCTTGAAGTACAATGCTTTCTGTGATAGGATAATATCAAAAGGCCTACAAGGAAGGCCAGTTAATACAGCTACTATTCAAAGGTACCCAACAAACACTAAAGCCAGTGATGATGTAATTGAAGAATTCTACTAACTTCTTCAGTCTGAAATTGATCAAACATGCAACTAAGAGGTATTGATAATATTGGAATGTAAAGGTTGGAAACACAGGGAGGATCAGTTGTTGGAAAATATGGCCTTGGTGATAGAAACTATGCTGGAGATCACATGATAGAATTTTTAAGACCAATGACTTCTTCATGGAAAATACTTTTTTTTTTACACAACATAAAGGACAACTATACACATGGATCTCACCAGATGGAATACACAGAAATCAAATTGACTATATCTGTGGAAAGATATGGTAGAAAAACTCTGTATCATCAGTCAAAACAAGGCCTGGGGCAGATTGTGAAATAGATAATCAATTGCTCAAATGCAAGTTCAGGGTGAAGCTGAGGAAAATTAACACAAGTCTATGAGAGCCAAAATATGACCTTGAACATATCCTGCCAGAATTTAGAGATCATGTCAAGAACAGATTTGATGAATTGGCCACTAAAGACCGAAGACCAGAAGAGTTGTGGGATGACATCAAGAATATCATACATGAAGAGAGCAAAAAGTCATTAAGAAGACAAGAAAGAAGGGAAATGCCAAAATGGATGTAAGAAGAGTCTCTGAAAGTTGCTCTCCAGTGTAGAGATGCTAATGCAAGTGGAAGAAATAAGGAGGCAAAAGAGCTAAATAGAATATTTCAAAAGTCAGCTAGAGAAGACAAAGTCAAATATTACAATGAAATGTACAACGATCTGTACTTAGAAAACCAAAAGGGAAGAACATGCTCAGCATTTCTCAAGCTGAAAGAAATGAAGAAAAAATTCAAGTCTAAACTTGCAATACTGAAGGATTTTATGGGCAAAATATTGAACGATGCAGAAAGCATCAAAAGATAGAAAGAATACACAGAGGCACTGTATCAAAAAGAAATGGTTGATGTTCAACCATTTCAAGAAGCAGTAGATGATCAAGAGCCAATGATACTGAAGGATGGAGTCAAAGGTGCACTGAAGGCACTGGCAAAGAACAAGGCTCCAGGAAATGATGGAATACAAATAGAAATCTTTCAACAAACTGATGCCATATTGGAGGCATTAACTCATTTATGCCAAGAAATTTGGAAGACAGCTACCTAACCAACTAATTTGAAGAGATCCATATTTGAGCCAATTCCAAAGACTGGTGACCCAACAGAGTGAGGAAATAATCAGAAAATATCATTAGTATCACAGGCAAGTAAACTTTTGCTAAGGATAATGAAAAAACAGCTGTAAAAGTACATTTACCGAGAACTTCCAGAGGTTCAAGCCAGATCCAGATGAGGATATGGAACAAGGATATCATTGCCGAATTCATATGGATCTTGACTGAAAGCAGAGAATACCAGGAAGATGTTTACCTGTTCTTTACTAACTACACAAAGAAATTTGACTGTGTGAATCATGACAAGCTATGGACAACATTGCAAAGAATGAGTATTCCGGAACACTTAATTGTGCTCATAAGGAACCTGTACATAGACCAAGAGGCAGTTGTTTGAATAGAACAAGGGAGCACTGAATGGCTTAAAATAAGGAAAGGTGTGTGTCAGGGTTATATTCTCTCACCATACTTATTCAATCTGTATGCTTAGCAAATAATTTGAGAAACTGGTTTATATAAAGAAAAACATGGCATCAGTGTTGGAGGAAGCCTCATTAACAACCTGCAATGTGCAGATGATACAACTTGTTTGTTGAAATGGAAGAGTACTTAAAATACTTATTCATGAAGATCAAAGACCACAGCTTTTGGTATGGCTTGCAACTCAATATAAAGAAAACAAAAATCCTCACCACTGGACCGATAAATAACATCAAGACAAATGGAGAAAAGACTGGAGTTGTCAAAGACTTCATTTTGCTGGGATCAACCATCAACACTCATGGAAGCAGCAGTCAAGAACTAAAATGATGGGAGAACAAACAAGATGGCGGACAGGGTGGAAGTGCAATGAGGACCTCCATCAGCAACAACAGAGAATACTGGATGAAGCAGGCTCAGGGGATGGTGCCAGAACTCTGAACCACATATGAAGGAATATTTAGAAGGTTGGAAGGCTTACAGCTGGGGGAATTTGTAGCAGAAGCAAGAAATCCATTGCTTTCTAATTCAAGATGCTCAGCTGCTCCCGAAGCTGCCATATTGGTCGAGACCAAGCCGGGGAAGTATCAGAGCAGTCATGGACGCCTGACAGAACCACGAAGACAAAGATGTGGACATTCTCTTTCTCTCTCTCTTTTTTTTATTTGTTCATTGGTCTCTCACTGTCTGTGCACCTCCATTCTGGTGACTAAAGGGGGTGCCGGAGTGAGTGGACACCCCATCCCAACCCCAAGAGGGTTCACCTGTGCATGCGCACAGATCTTCTCGAAATTTAAAGAGACAGTTTCCACTTAAAACCGAATGGCAGCACAAAACGGCCATAGCTGGCCCTGAACTGTTTATTACTAGGAAAAAGCCCTGAATGGGGAATGTGGAGCAGGACAAGCAGACTAAAAAGGAAATAGGCTGAAAATTAAATCCTGAGTTATGTAATAATGACCAACAGTGGCATCTTGAAATTTCTCAAGAAGAAGAATGAAAAGGGAAGCCCATCTCCTGATCACATCTACCTGAAGGCAATCAGAAAGCATAAAAAATACCAAAATAACACCATCTAAGTATTAAGGCCACAGATAACTCCTGAAATAAACCCCAAAACACAGAAACAGATGATCATATCAGCACATGTCCAGAAACGAGATAAAGTGACTGAGGCAAATGAGCTGGAAGTGAACCTACATTCCA
>NW_006408863.1:2242299-2244132 GCF_000296735.1 Chrysochloris asiatica | reverse complement strand
TATTTTCAGTAACCTCATATGGATGCGAAAGCTGGACAGTGAATAAGGAAGATCGTAGAAGAATTGATGCCTTTGAATTGTGGTGTTGGAGGAGAATACTGAAAGTACCATGGACTGCCAAAAGAACCAATAGATCTGTGTTGGAGGAAGTGCAGCCAGAGTGCTCCTCGGAGGCCAGGATGGCTAAGCTTTGTCTCTCATACTTTGGACATATTGTCAGGAGGGAATAGTCTCTGGAGAAGGGTGTTATGCTGGGTAAGATAGAGGGTCAGAGAAAAAGAGGAAGACCCCCAACATGATGGATCAGCCAGGTGGCATCATTGATGGCGTCAAGTGTGGCAGCGGTAATGAGGTTGGCCCAGAATCGGACATTGTTTCATTCTGCTGTGCATGGGTCGCTATGAGTTGGTTCCGACTTGATGGCACCTGACAACAACAACATACAAAGACAAGCAAATCAGATTAAGCTCAGATCTCTCAGCAGAAACCATGTAGGCAAAAAGGCCATGGGGAGACATATATAAAACCCTGAAAGAAAAAACTGCCACCCGAGAATCCTCTACCCAGCAAAGCTGTCAATAAAATATAATGGTATAATCACAACATTCCAGGATAAACAGAAGCTAATGGATTTTGCTAAAGCCAACCCTGCTATGAAAAATATCCTAAAGGAAGTTCTGTGGACTGAGAACCAACAAGAACAGACAATAGCCAGAGATTGACGTACGTGGCAGCATCACCCTGAACTCAATCAAGAAATTCAAGAGTCGAGAACAGAATAAAATTATAAGAACAGAGGATCTGAGAGGTCAGTCTATGATCAAACAATTACAATGAAAAAGAAGGTAAACACAGAGGAACAGAAATCCAGGTGGTGATAAGGCCAGGTAGATTATAGGATAAAATAGACTGTCTTAAATGGAGGGAAAAGTTAATGGAATATAAGGTACCCACAACGGTGGGGTTAGGGAGAGAGGGTTTAGTTCAGGCGTTGGGGAGGGCAATACAAGAAAGGGGGAGGTGGAAGAACAAGATAGATAGGGGAACACTGAGTCAGGTTTGTATATCCTAAGTAGGACAGAGGTAAATAGTGATGCATGCTCAACCTTGGAACAACAGGGTTCTGTGATACAGGGATCTAGGCATAGTTTGAAGAGGGGAAAGAATACTAAAATGCTTGAATGTCTTATGAATATTGGTTTCCCTTGCCTACTATTGTAAAATTGACACTTGAGTGGGATAGAAAGGAATGTTGGGAAACATGATTACAGAAAACTTGTAAGCCCGTCTTCAGCCTATAACTGATTGGAATAACTAAAAGGAGTTCTAGGACTTGCCCAGTGAAATAGGCTCATGCAAAGCCTTTACAGAGTATAGGACCTTAGGTGGAATCCTGAGTCCCATCCAGAACATTATAAGGTGAGACATTCCCACTAGCAAGGACAAGCAGACCAGCCTGGAACAGCTAGAGCAACAGAAGATACATCTTCAAAGAAAGCTCATCAGGAAAAAATCCAAAACAAAAATATCAGCATGACTGGCTACTACAAGAATAAGCAAGCTGTTCACCAGGAAGCCATCAAGGTCAGCAATCAAGTTCCTTCAGGACAAAGTCTCCTCTAAGACTGAAACTCAAAGGGAGCACACAAACAGGCATGTAAGCTTGCTGGTGACACACTGGTCTACTGGTGAGTGGAAGAGAGGGAAAGGCAGCAACCACCTTCCATAGACTCACGCTGACCTGGAGATGAGAGAGAGAAGAGGAATGGCTGGTTGGTCCAAAGTGTGGTAAGACCTGGGGACACCTGAGCCCATGGACAAGGACATAGCCAC
>NW_006408863.1:2231150-2241904 GCF_000296735.1 Chrysochloris asiatica | reverse complement strand
CCACTGAACAGTTTTCATCTTGTCTGGATGGGTCTGGTAAAAAGAGAAGGGGATAAGATTCGTATGATTCAATAGTGAGCAATTGTTATTATGACTAACTGCGACTGTCTCAATTGTAAAGGTAGAAGTTTTGTAACAAAAACAGGGGAGTGGTTAATCTTATAGTCCAGAAAGAGAGGACCCTAGGACTATCAAGGGAGAAGAGTACAAGCAGAATGCAGGACCCTATCCAGAGAAGCAGAGACACCAGAGATGGAGTCAGAGATGGGAACAAGGAGAGGGGGAGCAGCTGAGGACCCTAGATTAATGGGAATAAGGGACTAATAGCTGGTGGCCAGGAGCAGACTTGCAGAATGTACCCTTTGGAGGTGTAAATTATTATATATGCCTGAGTGGGTTTTTTTTGTTTTTTTTTTTGTTGTTGTTTAATGAGCTAAAGTGAGTAGTGAGAAATAGTGTTAGCTGATGGAATGTGGAGGGGATTATAATCATTGTAATGTAACAAGGTGTATGATTTGTTGAATGTAAAACTGATGATCTGCCCTGTAGACTTTCACCCAATCAACAATAAAAACCTTAAAAAAAAAAAGGCGGGGATAGAGGTAAATACTGTTGACTAGTGGTACATGGAAGGGATTGTAATCATTGCAATGAAGTAAAATATGATTTATGGAATGTAAAACTGATTATCTGCCCTGTAAACTTTAACTCAATTCACAATAAAAACTTAAAAAAATAAAAATAAAAAGAACTAAAACGACATATTGCATTAGGCAAATCTGCTGCCCAAGTCCTCTTTAAAGTGTTGAAGAGCAAAGATGTCAGTTTGAGGACTAAGGTGCGCTTGACCAAAGCCATGATATTTTCAATAACCTCATATGCATGTGAAAGTTGGGCAGTGAATAAATGTGATCATAGAAGAACTGATGCATTTGAGTTATGGTATTGTAGGAGAATATTGACTGTACCATGAACTGCCAAAAGAACAAACAAATCTGTGTTGGAAGAAGTACAGCCATGTTCTTTAGATGCCAGGATGGCCAGACTTTGTCTCTCATACTTTAGACATATTATCTAAAGGGACCAGTTCCTTCAGAAGGACACCATGCTTGGTAAACTGGAAGGTCAGTGAAAAAGAGGAAGACCCCCCCAAAAGATAGATTGGCACAGTGGCAGCAGCGAGGGCTCACATGTAGCAACAGTTGTCAGGGTGGTCGAGAGGGGCTGGTTAGTTCTTTCCCTGGAGGTCAGCCCCCTGGGAGGAGAGGAGAGCCACCTCTGCTCTCAACAAGTGTTCAGTCTTCCAGTTCTGAGGCTGCGCCCTGGAGCCCTCAAGGATAAAGCTCTGCTTCCCGGGAGCAGGCACTGCTGGCAGCCTCCAGGGAGAACACAGGCGGGCGGGCGTGTGGAAGAGTAAATTAAATCTGGGTCTCCTGGGGGTGGAGGCGACAACACCTGCCCACAGCTCAGTGTGTGCTCTGGGTAGGATTTGTTGCTCTGGAACGGGTAAATCTCTTTGGGAGACCATGAAGAGTTGGATCTCATCAAGACTGAAGGGTCCCTTCCTAGGAAAAACTTCCCTCTTTGTGCAAAAAAGGCTCCGAGCTTCTACCAGGGAGAAGTCAGCCTGTGACGTGAGACCCCGGGCCCCCTCTGGGAAGATGTAGCTCAGCCCTGCCTCTATGAGGGGCTCCTTGGCCCCAGCCTGTGCCATCAGCTCAAGGCAGACAGGGAGCAGAATGCACTCCTAGGAGCAGCTGGCAGCCATGACCAGGAAGTGACTGCCCTTTTCCCGACTCCCCTGTGGTAAAGTGGGGTCACCTCACAAACACTCAGCTTGCATTTAGCCCTTTTCATTGGGTTTGCTTCTGAGGAATCTGTACGAAGACCCTAGGAGCGTGGGCCTGGCTCTTTGTTTGGGGTTTGCTTCTCCTGAACTTGACAGGAACAGGAGCATGGCAAAAGGAAGTATCTAAAAAGTGCCTGAAAGTGTCATCCATCCATCCACCCATCCACCCACCCACCCATCCATCCATCCATCCACCTATCCATCCATCCATCCATCCATCCATCCATTCACCCCACTCTGGTGACTAGGACCTCCTGTGCACTATGAAAGTCCAGGTGGAATTCCTGGTGGTGCACAAGGTGAAAGCTGCTCAGTTGCTAACTGAAAGATGTGGTCACCCAGAGGTACCTCGGAAGAAACGCCTGGTGAACTGCCTCTCCCAGATCTACCATTGACAACACAGTTCTCCTCTGATGTCTGTAGGGTCTCCATGGTCAGAAGTGACTCCATGGGACACGCAGGCCGTCCACCATGCTCTTCTCTCTCCAGTCCACAAGAGCAGGGTTCGTACTCGGAGGGGGAAGAGGGTAGAAGACGCTCTCCACACACACAACAAGAAACTCACTGCCATCAAGTCCAGTGGACTGGGATCTAAAGATAATAGTAACGACATTGGGTTGTTGTTATTGTTGAGTGCCGTTAAGTCAGTTCCAACCCATAGCAACCCTGTAGAGGATTTCCACAGAGTGGCTGGTGAGTTTGAACCGCCAACCTTGCAGTTCAAACCGGCCTTGTTAGTCCAGTGCATTAACCCACAGCGCCACACTGTCATTTAAAGATACTAAGAGAGAGATTCCATTTTACAGATGAGTAAACTGAGCCTTGAGAGGCTCAAGTTACATCCTGCAAAGTGACAGGGCTAAGATTCTATCATCAGCCTCTAAAGCCCACACTCTTTATACCGTTGTACGCTATACTGTCTCCTCTGCTCTTCCTACATTTACCTTCCTTCTGGTTTATGTGGGTCAATTCAGGAGCTAACATGGTCCCAGGAAACCTCTGACCTTCATCATCTTTCCCCAGATCAATGATATGCGATAGGATTCAGCTTAACAGATGGTTCATTCCATACGGAGCACGCAGCTCATCACCAACTCCTACCTACACTGTGGTGGTTGCCACATCACCCAGAAGTTACTGTTTGTCCTGAAAGGACACTTTGTGTGAGAGGAACTGAGTGTGGGGATCATGCTTTATAACTTGGCATCTCTGTACAAGGTTCTACTGTCCAGGCGTATGTGCTTTGCTCATAGCGAATCTCGCAGAACTCAGCCTGTGTTGTTCATCGAATCTTTGGGATGGAGACTGCTGTCCCACAGCTCCTCGGTGATGCCGGACAGAAGCCTGGCAGTGACCATGGGTGTGCCCAGTCACTCTGGTCTTGTTCCAGGGAGCCGACCACCCGGCAGAGGAACTAGTATCGGCTCCTTTCAGCCTAAAGGACTTCTGGTCTGTGCGTCTTATTTGGGTGCTTCAAGGGCACCAGCGGATGGTACAAACTGTGATTCCTCCCTCAAGAGGAAACAGATTTCACACTTCTGAAACCTGGCAGGAGTTTGTTGGCATCTTGTCCATTGTAGAACATTTAAAATGATCTTTATGTACTCACTGGAAGAATGAAAGCATATTTAGGAAAACAGATTTAAGGGCTTATAGGAAATGACATAAAAAGAAACTCCAGGCTAGCAGGTCTGGGAGTATTTGAGACAAAAGGAACTTGGAGGCTGGGCTATGGCGAGGGTTCCCCAGCATTTAGGGACCATGGGAACCCACACTTGAAGGGCTCCACTACGGACATTAGCCATTGAGTGCCTGATGTTTAATTTTAATATGTCTTACAGCCTTGGAAACCCTGTACAGGGTCGCTATGGGTCGGAACTGACTCGAAGGCACTTAACAACTTAACAACAACAACAATCATTGTAATAATGGAGTCCTGGTGTGGTGTTGTGGGTTAATGCGCCAGACTGCAAAGCCGTTTGAACTACAAGGTTGGTGGTTCAAGCTCACCAGCTGTTCCTTAGACACCCTATACAGTGTTGCTATGGGTCGGAACCGACTCAACGGCACTTCACAACAACAACAACATCATTGTAATATGCACTCCCATAATCGCTTAACCTTCAGCTGAAGTTTGTAATGTGTACACACACACACACACACATACACACACACACACAAGACTGTGACTTCAAAACCGGTCTCCAGAAGTTGGCCATTCATTCATGAATTCCTGAGGAGGTTAGAGCCATTCCCTGCTCTTTTGAAGACTACTGGGAACCCAGGACTTAAGATGCTGAATCCCAGTTCTGTCTCCGGGTCCATCATGGGGCCATGCTGTCTTCACTCCAGAGGGGTCAGTCCTCAGAAAGAGGCTGCATCTCTGTCCAGGAGCGAGGCCTCTCCACCACACAAGCTTCTCTGGGCTGACCAGCAGCCGCTGACTGCTGACATCATTTCTTTGGTACTCTGAGTAAATCCTGGTTTCTGTAGGTGTGTGGAGTGTGCAGGCGTGTGGCCGGTGCCACCAGCATTTCCTGCCAAAATTCTAACATTGGCTCCAACAGCTTACCCATCTTGCCCCTGCCCCTCCATCCCCACTCTCGACAGGCAGCCCGAGCCCAGAGAGCTCTGTTCCTTCAGGCAGCCAGCTACAGGCCTCCTTCCTGGCTTAGCCTCCTGTCTGCTCTAACCTCAGAGCCTTTTACACCCACGCAATCATACTGCACACATACACACCCTACAGTGCACTCCTCCACACATATGCAAACACACAGAAACACCCCACACTCACAGGTTGTGCTGTTGTTATTCTTAAGTGCTGTCGAGTCAATTCCAACTCATAGCAACCCTATATAGGGTTTCTGATGATCAGCTGGTGAGTTTGAACTGCTGACCTTGTGGTTCAAATCGACCTTGCGGTTGAGTGCTTATCCTACAGCGCCACACCAGGACTCCCCAACATGCACACATATGTACACATCCCATAGACATCTACGCAATACACACAACCCCCATATACACATACAGAAACATACATACATATACATCATCCCTCACATACATACAGACACCCCACACACATACACACATATATACATACATCACATCACCCCAATACACACATATACAATACATATTCCCCCCACAAAATATACACATATATACACATGCACAACCTCCACATACACACTCACGTACACATGCTGATGGTGGTTATGTGGCGTGGAGTCGGAACCGACTCATAGCGACCCTGTACAGGGTTTCCAAGGCTATAAATATTTCCAGAAGCAGAAAGCCTCATCTTTCACTCGTGGAACAGCTGGTAGTTTCTAATTGCTGACCTTAAGGATCGCAACCTGATTCATAACCACTACGCTACCAGATACGCACCCACATATACACACATTCACACACATACACACATATATGCATAACACACACACACACATTTGTCATTGTTGTTAAGTGCCATCAAGTCAGTCTGACTCATAGCGACCCTGTATAGGGTTTCGGAGGAGCAGCTGGTGAGTCTGAACCACCGACCTTGTGGTTCAACCCACCCTTTAGGTCCAGTGCTTATCCTACGGTGGCTCAACAGGCCTCCCATACACACATACACACGCACATATACACATATGAACACTGACACATACATACCATACACAGACACACCCACACATACATACACCTTACACGCCTCCCACATCCCATACTACATCCACACCTACACCTGCACACACACACACACACACACACACACACACACGGCTGTCTCCCTCTCTAGTCTGTGTTCACATCGCAGCTCCTCCTTCAGGCTGACCTTTGTCTCTCAGTTTACACTTGAGCCTACTGCCCACCTTGCCCCGCTCTCTTACCCACAGCACTTTTCTCCTACGAGTCCACAATGCCCACTCCCTCCTGCTGGACGGAGAGTCCCAAGGGCAGGCACACTGTCTGGTCACTGAGTGTTCTGAATGACCCCAGACAGTTCCCCACGTGGCAGGCCATCAGGAGGGACTGATGGATGTACATGGAGCAGTCTGCCCTTGCCTAGATGTCCCCCCATCACAAACCACATTGGCCAGGGCCTGGGAAGTACTCATAGAACAGGACTAGGACCAACTGGGCAGTCCAATCCAAAGTTAGCCACCAGGTGGATTTCAGGGTCCATCTGGTCTGCACTGAGCTGGTGCCAGGAACAGGGCCATCTAACTCTACTAAAGATCAGACACAACCCCACACAGAGCACTAAGTGGGGTCAGGACATGTGGGCTCTAATTATAGCTCTGCCACTGATTGGCTGAGAGACCAATTGGAGGAGCCCTCTCCCCCACCCCTGCCCATGGGATGAAGGTCCACTCTGAGCTGGAGGACAGAGGTCCTGGTGGCCTTCCGTCCACTGGGTCCTGGAGCTGGTGAGGAACATGAACCTGTGGTGTGGAGACCAGGCTGAAGGGACCCTGGCCCACCCTACAAAGGGCTGCGGTGCTATAGGGCAGCTTTGGTGCCACCTCCAGTTAATTAAAGCTCGGCTCTCAAGAACACTGAAGAGCGTCTGACAGGATCTGATATTACAGACATAAAGCAAAGCTTCGGTCCGATGAAAGGGACCGCAGGGAGCTGGGAGAGTTCAAACCAAACATGTTTCTGTCCTGCTGGAGATTAAAGACACATTATTGGCAGCGGCTCTGCCAGCACTCTCCCTTCCCTGGGGCACTGCACTCATGAAATCAGAAGCAAGTTTATTTGAAATAAGGCGTTAGGCGTGAGCACACTGCTTGTTTGTTGTAATTAAATGTTTCCTACACCCACTCCCGTGACTACATCCTCCTTCATCACCAGCTCTGAGAGAAGAACTCACTGGGTAGCTGCAGCTCAGACGCTACACACGATGAGCAAGAGTCACGTGACACAAGGTCACCATCTGAGCTCCTGCAAGTGCTGTGGAATCTTGAAAAGATTAACTTGGCAAGCTCAGTTTTCACACCCACAAAACTGGAAGAAATGATAACACCTGTCTTATAAGACTGAAAGGTAATATGAGATGCTTAGAATAGTGCCCGGCACGTAAGTCCTCAAGAAATGTTGGCATGCACACCGCGTACACACACATGTAAACCTAAATGTTGGCACACGCACCGTGTACACACACATGTAAACCTAAATGTTGGCACACACACCGCGTACACACACACATGTAAACCTAAATGTTGGCACGCACACCGCGTATACACACATGTAAACCTAAAGCCCACAGCAATCAAGTCAATTTGGACTCAAAGTCACCCTATAGGACAGAGTGGAAACCGTCTCAGAGGGTCTCCAAGGCTGTGCATCTTCATGGACGCCTCATCTTTCTCCATGGAGGGGCTGACGGGTTCAAACCACTGACCTTTCAGTTAGCAGCCAAGCATTTAACTAATGTGATATCAGGGCTCTAGATAAACCACTTGCTCTCAAAGCCACATCTTAGGGTGGGCTTCCAGGGTAGCACTAACAAAATTTTTGCTCTATCAAATTTTGAGGTTATGTTAACAGAAGCAGGCAAACTGAAAATTATTATATTTGTCTGTTGGGTGTCTTCTTTTGCAATCATGAAACACACACACACTCAGGAGCTGCCATCTAAGGTGTGACTATTGGTGTCTAACTGTCCACAGAAAGAAAAGTGATGGAAATTGAAGATGCTGGGAAATAATTTGTCCAACGGATTAAGGAAGGGACCGTCCGCATGAATATCAGTTTCCATGGTCCTGAGACAGAGGAACTAAATGGTGCCCTGCTACCTCTACCAACTGCTTGGAAAGGGATGTGGAACCAAACTCAAAATCATAAAAAAGACAGTCTTACTGATCCCAGAGAGTCTGGGGGAAGGCTTGGTCTCCCGTCACGTCTGGAACTGAACTCAGCCGTGGCTTAATTTTCATCATAGTGAGAACAACAACACTAGAGGTTCGCACACCACACAAGGGTCGCCATTCAAGCTCACAAGGGCAGCAGTGGCCCAAGGACCAAGTTCAGAAGGCTTGGGAAGGAGGGAGGAGGGGATACAAGGAGCACAGGGAGGAAGTGGGTTACATGATGTTACCCTAGGGGACTGTGACCATTGAGATGAAATGAAGTGTGGGATTTGTTGGATATGAAACTGATGATCAGCTTTGGAAACCTTCACTCAATCCACAACAAAAAGGTAAAAACAACAACAACAAAATGAGCTCATTGCCTCGAGTTGATTCCCCCTCGTAGTGACCTTATAGGTCAGGGTAGATCTGCCCCACAATGTCTCCAAAGCTGGAAATGGAAGCAGACAACGACATCTTTCTCCCAAAGAATGACTGGTAGGCTCGAACCACCAACCTTTCAAACAGCAGCCGAGTGCTTAACCATGGTGCCGTACACATCCTACACACATGTATGTTGTGAGGTGCTGTTGGGTCAGCTCCCACTCACAGTGACAGAACGAAACCCTGCCCAGTCCTGCACCATCCTGACAATTGTTACGCTGAGACTACTGCTGCCGTCACTGTGCCCGTCCATCTCCTCGGGGGTCTTCCTCTTCCCCGACCCTCTGTTTTAGTAAGCAGGATGTCCTTCTCCAGGGACTGGCCCCTCTTGATGATACAGCCGAAGCATTCTGGCTGTACTTCTAACATAGATGTTTTTTGTCTGGCAGTCTGCGGTACTTTTAATATTCTTCTCCAAAACCGTAACTCAAATAGACTACCTCCTCTACAGTTTTCTTTATTCATTGTCTAACTGTCATATGCATGTGACGTTATTGAAAATACCATGGCTTGGGTCAGACACACCTTAGCCCTCAAACTGATACCTTTGCTCTTAAAAACCGTAAAGAGGTCTCGAACAGCAGATTTGCCTAATGGAGTACACTGTTTGATTTCTTGACTGCTGCTTCCATGAGTGTTGACAGTAGAACCAAGCAAAATGAAGTCTTTGACAATTTCAACCTTTTCTATATTTATCATGATGCTATTTACTGATCCACTGGTGATGATTTTTGTTTTCTTTACATTGAAGGTGTAACTCATAGCGAAGGCTGTTGTCTTTGATCTTCAATAGGAAACATTTAAAATTCTCTTCAGCAAGCAAGGTTGTATCATCTGTATATCACAGGTTGTTAATGAGTCTTCTTCAACCCTGGTGCCATGTTCTTCTTTATAGAACCCAGCTTCTTGGATTAAGTATGGTGAAAGAATAAACCCTGGCACACACCTTTCCTGATTTTAAACCAGTGTCCCCTTCATTCTGCTTCTATGACTGTATTTTGGTCTATGTACAGGTTCCTCATGAGCACAATTAAGGGTTCTGGAATACCCATTCTTTACAATGCCATCCATAGCTTGTCATGATCCACATAGTTGAAAGACTTTGCATAGTCAATTAAGGCACAGTAAACATCTTTCTGGTATTCTCTGCTTTCAGCCAAGATCCATCGGACATCAGCAATGATACACTGTTCCTTGTCCTTTTCTGAGTCCGGCTTGAGCCTCTGGCAGTTCCCGGGCATGTATCACTGCAACTGTTGTTGAATTATCTTTAGCAAAATTTTACCTGCAGGTGAGATTAATGCTATTGTCTGATGATTCCCACATTGCATTAAGTCACTCCTCTTTGGAATGGGCACAGATATGGATCTCTTCCAATCAGTTGGCCAGGTAGCTATTTCCAAATTTCTCGGCATAGAAAATGATTGCCTCAAGTGCTGCATCAGATTGTTGAAAGGTTTCAGTTTGTTTTCTGTCAGTTCCCAGAGCCTTATTCTTTGCCAACGTCTTCTGTACATCTTGGACTTCTTCATTCAGTACCATTGGCTCTTGATCCTAGGCTACCTCTTGGAATGGTTGAACATCGATCATTTCTTTTTGTACAGTGGCTCTGTGTATTCCTTCTCTGTTTTGATGCCTTTCACAACAATCAATGTTTTGCCCATAGAATCCTTCAGTATTTCAAGTTGAGGCCTGGATTTTTTCTTCAGTTCTTTCAGCTTGAGAAATGCTGAGCATGTTCTTCCCTTTTGGTTTTCTAACTGCAAATCTTTGCACATTTCATTAGAATACTTAACTTTGTCTTTTCAAGCTGCCCTTTAAAAAAATACACGTTTTTATTGTGAATTGAGTGATAGTTTACATTCATCCTATTGTATTTCATTTCATTGCAATGATTTCAATCCCCTCCATGCATCATCATTCAACAGCATTTGCTTCCAATCTCTCTGGTTTTTTGTTTTGTTTTGTTTTATGTACACAGAAGTACTCAGGAATATACAACCATTCAAACAACCAAAGGGTATACCTTGCACGCCAGCCCCCGGGCCGCCAGCACACAACCCCTCTCCTTCCTTGACTCTAGAGTCCCCAGCTGCTCTGTCAAGCTGCCTTTTGAAATTTTCTGTTCAGCTCTTTTACTTCCTCATTCTTCCATTTGTTTTAGCATTTCTACTCTGGAGAGCAAGTTTCAAAATCTCTTCTGACATCCATTTTGGTATTTTCCTTCTTTTTTGTCTTCTTAATGACCTTTTCTTTCTTCCATTTAATATTTTGGACTTGTTTTAATTTTCTTTAACTTTAGCCTAATCTTGCATATTAGCAGCTGATGGTTTGTTCCAAATTTTGCTCCTGGCCTTGTTTTAACATATGATATAGAGTTTTTCCACTGTCTCTTCCCACAGATGTAGTCAAGTGACTTCTGTGTATTCCGTCTGGTGAGGTTTGTATGTACAGTCATCTTTTATGTTGCTTAAAAAGGTATTTGCGATGAATAAGTCATTCATCTTGCAAAACATGACCTTCAGCATCGTTTCTATCACCAAGGCCATATTTTCCAACTACTGATCCTTCCTCTTTGTTTCCAGTCTTTGCATTGCAATCATCCATAATTATCAATA
>NW_006408863.1:2216618-2227694 GCF_000296735.1 Chrysochloris asiatica | reverse complement strand
ACGACAGACAGACGAGTGGTGGCCGTTTGGTTTTATGTCTATACTGTCTCTTTAAATTTCGATGTCAATCTTGATACAATCCTGATATAATCAAGATACATATAAGATATAATCAAGATACAATCAAGATGTTCTCTCCTAATCCTATCTTCCTTGTAGGCACATGGATATTACCCTATCACAGACAGCATTGTACTACAAGATAGATCTTGAAATGTTCTCTTTGATGATGAATGTGACGCTATGCCTCTTCAATTTGTCATTCCCCACTGGCATAGTAAACCACATGATTCAAAATGGCCACACCAGTCCATTTCAGCTCACTAATGCTTAGGATATAGATCTTTATGCATTTCATTTTTGACAACTTCCAGCTGTCCTAGAGTCATACTGATTATTCATGTTCCGATTATTAAAGGATCTTTGCAGCTGTTTCTCCTGTTTTTGAGTTGTGCCCCATCAGCAAATGAAAGTCCAGAAAGCTTTACTCTATTTATGTCATCATGGTCAACTCTACTCTGAGGAGGTATTAGGAATGCCTTCCAATCTGATGGGCTCAGCTTCTGGCACTATATTTGACAATATTCTGGTGCTGATAGTGTTCTACTGCTATTCATAACGTCTTCAGTGACTAAACATTCCAGAGTAGTCTGTCTTCATCTGGAAGCGCAGTTGAGACCTGTCCATCCTGGGTGACCCTGCTGGGATTGAAAATCCTGGTGGTATAGCTTCTGGCCTCACAGCAACATGAAAGTTACCACAGACTGATGGACGAGTAGTGCATATACATAGATTATTTACTTGTTTATGTAAAGAACATATGAAGTCTCAGGAGGCACTTCCGAGGGCTGTCCAGGCCAGGAAGTCCGGCTTTCCCTGAGTCAGGAGTCGATGTGCTGCCTTCGGAGAGGACTGTTACGGATTGGATGGCGGCCTGGAAGGGGCAGCTGGAGGGGCCTGAGTGGGAGCGATGTGGTGGAGAGAACAATTACTAGCGAATGCTCATTATTCATGCTTGTCTCATTCCGTTTCTCCAACAAACATGAACAGACAACGAGGAGGGAACAACAGCATTCTGAGTCTGAAAACCATACCAGTCAGCTAACATCTCTGGCAGGCTGGTAGGATTCGTAACCACATTCCACACACAGGAATCTAAACCGGGAAATAGGTAACTTGCCAAGTCACAAAGCAGATTAGACCAAAGCAATGGAGGAACCTGCTATCCGGCTCCCGAGTCTGTCTTCTCAAGAATGGCCACAGGATGCTCTGCAGATGATGTAGAGGGATGGGTTCCCAGCCCCACATCTCCCTCCACTTCCCTTTTCTCTTCACATGACTGCTGCAAATCAGAGGATGGTGAAGGTTAAATCATTATACCACATTGCTACAAGCAGAACACAACCCAACCACAGTGCTAGGAAAGGAAGGGACGGAGCTGCTCTGTTCACCAATGCCTGGCATCTCTGTGGAGCTGCACAGAAGTTTAGGGCTTCAGTCTTTTGTTTTCCTTTCACCATGAGTGAATTTGGAAGTTTGGTCTGGTTAGGATTTCATTCAGGACAAGTTTTAGGTACAACATTCCATTGACAACCTTCTAATCCAGGATTCCAACCTGCCCAACCCCACTCCCCTGATGCAGTATTCAGAGAAAAAGAATGACAATTGTGTTTAAACCTGACCGGAGACATGTAAATGAGTTCTATAGCTCTAGGACATGCCTTCCCCACCCCCCAAACATGATATCTCGTAATTCCATTTGCAGTGGGTCAGGGCACAGTTTACCACCACGGTGACCCCCCTGCCTCCAAACAAGCGCTTCACGGAGCCAGTGCGTCTCAAGTGTGCCCACAGTATGAGGGTTTCTTAGTATGAAAATGTGTTGGTAATATAAACTGCTGAGAATGGGATACAGCAGCATTACAACGTTTTCTGGTAAAAAGAACACAGAAAGAGATGCTGCCAGGATGTAACCACATTCATACTCCTGAATTAAATGGCCCAGGGTTTCTCTAAGTGATCATTTGGGGTCCTCATACACACACAATGGCATGTCCACACTGCGGTGGGTTCATCCTCATACCGATAAAGCAAACACTGCCCAGGCTACCCCAGCAAAGAAAAGACTTTCCGTGTGTATGAAGATATTGCACTGCTGATCACCGGTCCCACTGGAGGAACTCTGGTTGTCACAGTGTAAGGTGTCCCAGTGATCTGTAGGGGAGAGGCCGGAGGTTGTTCCATACAGCACACAGAGAGCTCACCACCAGTGAGCCAGCCCACAACGCTCACAAGTTTTGTCAAGTACACAACTAGCTCTGACAGGTGTACAAGGAAAGGCAGCCATAATTTAGACTCTGGAAGCCAACTCAAGGCTTCTGGGAGGATCAGCCACAAGAGGCTTTGAGCGAGGTGATAGGAACGGTTATCAAACAGAGAAATATCAAAGCCGAGGAAGCTCAGATGACTGATTTTGATCTGAGCTTAGAAGCCAACTATTTGAGGATTCAAGAAAAAAAAAAAAAAAAGAAAAGTTATACCACAGATGCTGTAAAATAACAAATTCAGCCAATTCAGGGTTTTACCAAGTTGTTTCCTGCCTCTGTTTTGGCTAGGGTGTCTTCATAAACTCAGTTTACAATTTTCAAACTTGGTTTTCCTTTTCGCTCCCTTCTTCTCACTATCAGCCATACGGTGGCCCACAGTAGTCTTTCTTGGAAAATGGGGTGAGCATGGCTCAGGTCCAATCTTGTATGCCCTTCTCCCCTTTTCTCCTGAGAAACTTCACTTGCAGTTGGAACACTAAGCTCTGAGATGGCACAGGTTCAAAAGAACAAAAACTAAAACAGGGCTAAATGACAATAAGAAAAAAGTGATACACATTTCTTCAAACAACTAAATAGCATATAGACTGCAGCTGAAGATAACACCATAGCCACCAAGTGGATTCTGATTCGTAGCAACTACATGTAGTGTTTCTGAGACTGTGAATCTGCAGGGGAGTAGTAGAAAGCCTCATCTTTCTCCTGCAGCACGACTGAAAAGCTGCCTCTAACCCTAGGACAACAGGTCACAGCTACTGTTTGGTGAGCACTTTGGTTTTCCAATTCTTACTTATACAACCAAGAAACAACATGAACGAAATTAAGATGGTCAATCATCAGCTGTGGGTTACAAAAAAGAAAGCGCACACAAATAGTAAATAAGTCGTTTTAAATAAGATTTTCAAGAGTTAGTTTTAGTCTCAAGAGAAAAACTATTAGTCTCATCTCTGTTATTTCTTTCGGATTGTTCACCTCATATGTTCAGCCACTTCATGCTTTGCAATGGACTTCTCTTCCACAGGTTAAAATGACACAAATCACAAATAGGTTTTTAAAGTGTAAGTATGAGCAGAATCCCACACTTCCTAACTGTATCTATTTTGGGCCATGTTGAAAGAGAAATTAAAATATTTTTCAATTATGAGTTATCACAACTATAAACAATCTTCAAATCTATAAGACATACAGATATTTGATAACTAATATCCAATTCAAAGTCATTGAAGTTTGTTTTACAATCTCTCTTATATATTTCATGGCATTTGAAAAGCAAGTGTATCCTATGGTTGTGGGTGGACCACCTCCAAATATTAGCTCCCGTTGGCCGACGGTGCTACAGTCTCTGACTGTCATTGTGGAGTTGTCCACGTCTGCTTCCAACAACATCATTTCCAGTTTTCTCCGCTTCATCTGTAGTACTGCTGTTTGGTGCACATATATGTAGGGTCACTATGTCCTTTAACGAGTCCATGTATTACAGTGGGTTAAGCGAAGGACTGATAACCACAATCAGTGGTTCAAACCCACCAGGTGCTCTGCAGGAGACAGATGAGGCTGCCTGCTCCTATAAAAGTTTATAGTTTAATGGTCTCAAAACCCTAAGAAGCAGTTGGACGCTGTCCTCTGGGTCTGCTGTGAATCAGCATGGACTTGATGACAGTATTTTTTATTTTTTAGTTTTTTAACGATCCTTTAACACTACAAAACCTCTCGATCTTTGGTAATTTTCACCACTCTGATGTCTACTTCACCAAGGTCTAATATAGTCACTCCAACTGTCTTTCGATTCATATTTTCATGACACATCTTTTTCTGTTCTTCTACTTTCAACTTGCCTGTACATTGTATTTGAAGTAAGTTTTTTGTAGGCTGAGGCTCAAGAGGAGAAGAAAATCTATTGTACTAGCCCTAACCTGGCTTCCTTCCTGTGGTTCTTGTGTCACTTTTTCTCTCTAGAAAACGTCCATTGGACATTGTGTAGAGATAGCTCTGCTGGTAACACTTTCTCTTAGTCTTCCTTCATCTGAGAACTTCTTGATTTCACTTTCATTCCTGAAGGATATTTTTGCTAAGTATAAAATGATTGCATAGTTCTTTTCCTTCAGCACTTAGAAAACACTGCTCCACTTCCTTTTGGATATCACGGTTTCTGATGAGAAATTCACTGTCATATAAATTATTTTTCTTCTACAGGTAAGGTGTCATTTCTTTTAAGAATTTTTATTTGCCTTTAATTTTTATAAGTTTGACTATGATGTGTCTTGGTGTCAATTCATTGGACTAATTCTGTTTCTTGAGCCTGTAGATTTATGTCTTTGCCAAATTTGTGACATTTACAGCAATTATTTCTTCAAATAGAACAAGGGGGTCCTATGTGGTTCAAATCAGGAAAACTGTGCATCAGAGTTGTATCCTTTCACCTTACTTATTCAGTTTGTGTGCTGAGCAAATAACCTGAGAAGTTGGACTATATGAAGACAGATGAGGCATCAGTATTAGACTAATTAGCAACCTTACTATGCAGAGGACACACCTTGCTTGCTGAAAGTGAAAAGAACTTGAAGCAGTTATTGATGAAGATCAAAAACTACAGCCTTCAGCATGGATTACAACTCAATGTAAAGAAAACAAAAATCCTCACCACTGCCCCAATAAGCAACATTATGCTAAATGGAGGAAAGCTTGCCATTGATTTCATTTTACTTGGATGCACAATTAATGGCCATGGAAGCTGGAGTCAAGAAATCAAACAATGTATTTGCATTGGACACATCTGCTGCAAAAGACCACTTTAAAGTGTTAAGGAGCAAAAATATCACAAAAATATGTCATTTTAAATCGCCTCATATGCATGCAAGAGCTGAACAAGGAAGACAGAGGTAGAATCGATGCCTTTGAATTATAGTGTTGCCAAGAATATTGAATAAACCATGGAGTGCCAGGAAAAAGAACAAATCTGTTTTGGAAGAAGCACAGCCAGATGCTCCTTAAAAACAAAGATGATGAGACTTTGTGTCAAGTTCTTTGGGTGTATGATCAGGAGGAACCAGTCCCTAGAGAAGGATGTTGTGTTTGGTAAACTAGGGGATCAGCAAAAACAAGGAAGACCTTTAGCAAAACCCCCTGACCGTGGCTACAAGACTGGGCTCAAGCCCAGTGACATTTGTGAGGGGATGCAGGGTGAACAGTGTTTTGTTCTGATGTAAACAGGGTCACTATGAGTTGGAACTGACTCAATGACACCCAATAACATCTCTTTGAGTACTTTGCAGTCCCGCCATCTTTCTCTTCTCTTTGCAGACTCTGAGGGCAGGAATGTCGTCTGGTTTGTTAAAGACTCACAGGTCTGAGACCCAGCTGTCTCTGCACTTCCTGTCTGTATCAGCTTTCTGCGGAATTTCTGTTGTTGGATCCTCCAGTTCACTGATCCTCTCAGGTCATCTCCATTTGTCTATTGAGATTTTCATTTGATTTTTCAGGTCTAAAATTTGCCATTTTTAAAGAAATTTTCTATTTTATTTTAGAAAAGAAACTCAGTATTTTCATCTGTATCACGCCTGCTTCCAACTGCCCACTTAAGTCTTTTTACAATGTCTGCATTCAAATTTGTGCCCAGTATGCTACTTCTCAGTCCTTGGTGTTGGCAACGAGTGAGTGTCTGTTTTCACAGGATTCGAGATCGCCCTGGGATTTGGTAGGAGGTGTGACTTTTTACTGAAACCAGGACTCGCCTCCCCCCAGAGCACACTCTCCATCCTGTACTTGCTTTCCATCAAGACGATTTAGGGAACGCACATCCACTCACCTTCCCCGGAAACCCAATGCTTTTGGAAGCAAGCTACAGAATGTTTGCGAATCTTATGATTAATCCGTACTAAAGCCATTTTTCAAAGAAATACCACTTAATTTGGAAAGAAGTTACAATGTAGTAAAACCAAAATAGATTCAGGTTTCCCTCTAAAATTCTCCTAATTTACATAACTGATGGGTTTTGAGCATCTGGGGTTTCACTATTCAGCTGTCAGGTGTTTTTCAAATTCTGGAAAAATTTGTCTAAAGACGAATGTACAAGCCAACAAATGCTTTGGAGACCCAAATGTTTATTTTTAAAGAATTCATTTTTATAACATTATTCTCAGAATAATAACCACTTAAATCAAGTGGTTCCAATCTCCCAGGCTGACTCCAGCACCCAGTTTTATAAAACAATTTTATTTTCATTCCCTGCAGGTCCCAGATGCATTCTGTCTCCTATCTGGACCTGAAGTGTCCGAGGCTCTCAGTCCACCTCTGTCTGTGCCTGGCCCCTGCTGGTCACACGGACAAGCATTCAACACAACCCACTGCTTACCCTGACTTTCAGGAACTCCAAGACAGTGAGCCTACAAGTATGAAACTTCCTTCTAAACCTCCAGTCAAGTATTTGGGAAGCAAAGATGATTCTGTTGAACAAACTTATTTAACAAGAGAGAAAGATTCATCTTATACTCGAGAGCATGAACACATTCAGTGCAGCTTGCAATTCAAATGGCTAAACTACCTTCCCTCGTTCCAACAAGCCCCACAGTGCACTCACAAAAACTGTTTCTCACCAGGAACGGCTGGGAAAGAACAGGTGAGACCAGATTCCATGAACCACACAACACTGGAGGGCTTGTTCTAACCAGCAGGTGGCCAGAGAACCTGGGAGCAGGTACGGGGGCACCCTGCTGGCAAGCTTGAGCACCAAGACACACAATGACTGGCTGCTGTACATCACCGAGTCGGTAAACATCAAGTAACAAAAGAGAGAGCCACATGCAGAGAGAGTCACACAGGGGAGCACGAAGCTTTACCATGGATACGCACACCGAGAGAGCACCAGAGCCAGCATGCCATCCTGATGTGACGTGCAACTCTCCAGCCCTAATCGACATGCAGACCTATCTTCCAGGGCGCAGGAAGCGTGAGGAGAAAGAAAGAAGACCATGAGGTCCCTAGGAGGAAGTCAAGCTCCCCCACTCCTGGCTGAAGACCACAGTCTGGAGTCTCTCATAGTCACTGCTTTGGTTGAGATATCAAGTCATCCATTCTTTCACAATTCAAATCGTCATGGTGCTGGGCTAGGTGCTATGGTAGCGTAGTGGTTACGAGTCAGGCTGCTAACCTTAAGGTCGGTGGTTGGAAACCACCAGCAGTTCCCGGGAAGAAAGATGAGGCTTTCTGCTCCCGTAAAGATTCACAGTCTCGGAAACCTTATGTAAGTAAGGTTCTTATGAGCCGGAAGCAACACCATTGCACACCACAACCCCCACCATAGAGCTGGGCTACTATTTCTATAAACAGAAAAGTCATCTTTGTTGGTGTTTGCTTTTTTCTTCCACAAGAGAAAGTAAAACCTTCCCATCATTTCACGGCACAGGAAAGCTGCTCCCATGATGACGGCCTTGGTCTTTGTGGCAGGACGGCTCTCACACCGGAATCTTTTATTGCAGAACCTTGACTGAGCTCTGGAAGTTGGTGTGTAGAGAGGTCTCTGGAAGCTGGAGACACCTGCTTACTCTGCACAGACCCTACGTTAGCCTGCCAACTCTCCAGGAAGCCGGTGGCCAACACGACCCCCCACAACATACTCTCCTGGTGGGCAGTGGCTGTCTTGGCTCCCTGCTCTCGGGGTGTTGTACTTGGTTCTTCAGGCACCAGACAGAAGCACCCCGTCCAACAAGCCTCGATCCTCCCCCGTTTCTGGAGGTCTAAAGTCCCAGACCAGCTGTGAATTCTGAGACTTGCAGTAAGATGCTTCTCCATGCTTCTCTCTAGGCTTCTGATGACAGGGGCTCTTCCTGGCTTGTAGGTGCATCACCCCACTTTCTGCCTCCTTCTCACGGAGTCTCCCTGTGTCTCTTCTCCTCATGAACCACTCAGATGGGATCAGGACGCAGCCTGCTCCAGGGTGCTCTCAGGCTAACTGATGGCATCTTCAAAGATGTGGTTTCCAAATAAGTCAGGACTTCAACATGGCTTCGGGGGCATAATTTATACTTACATTTTATACTTTGAAAGCATAAGGTATGACGGTGCTTGCTTGTTTTTAGGATAACAACATGACAAAGTCCCCTTACCCAACCAAGGAACATCATCTCTGGTGGCCACAGAGCCCCTGCCTCCACCAGTCTGCAGTCCTGTGTGTTCGGAAGGACTGAGGTTGCTCGAGGAGACCTTCCCGTCAGATACCTGTGATACCTCCGGTCATGTGCTGTGACCATGTTCTTCTGTCTTCTCACCTACGCTGTGCATGAGCTCTGCCCCATCAGCTACCTCTGAGAAGGGGCCTGTGCACACGAGCTTATGTGTTCAGCTCCAAAATGTCCAATTTCCATGTTGCAATATCGCCTTCCTCGACAGCAAAGCAGAGTTGCCCCATCAGTCTTGTCAAGCGAGCCAAGTTACTCTCTTGGTTGTTGTGTGCTGTAGAGTCAGTTCCGACTCATAAAGACCCAGTATAGGGTTTCTGAGAGTAGCTGGTGGGTTTGAACTCCTGACCTTGCAGATAGCATGGTTAGCAGTCCAGTGCTCATCCTATTTTATGCAGCACACTTGGACTTTTCAGCTTTTGTTTACCAGAAGGACTGACATTCCACTGAAAGTCTGTTTTTTTCCTACTCTATTTTGACCTAACAAATTTGGGTTTTGTTCCATAAACTTGTAGGTTTCGTTCTATAAACTTGTAGTTTCTGATTTCTCACTTTCCAAACATAACACTAACAATGTGGGTGTTGAAAGGAAAACAACAATTAGCATCACAGTTAGAATTCCAACAGACATAACAATGTCAAAGCAGCAAGAGAGATTCAGGTTAGATGGTAAGAAATTCTTACTCGTGGAGAAACCTTGAGACACTCCAAGGAAAACTTATAAAATACCCTTTAATGCCAATTTTCATGGAAATGAGACCTGCACCTCTTTTCTCTGATTGTGGACATATTCCTAGCTTGAGCTAGGACAGCAGAATAGGATGGTCCTTCCGAAACACTTTGTTCATCTGCGTAGGTTGGCGGGGGCTGGAGGGAGTGTGGTAGAGGGAACACCGCACTCAGAGAAAGGATGCTGGAGAGGAATCGTACACCACACATCTACCCGTGCAATGCCTCAGAAGGCTGCCAAGGTTAGACAAGAAGGGATTCTTCCCACCTAGATAGCAAACCTCAGGAGGAGTCAGAAGACTAAAGCTCTAGCCGTGACCTGGTCAGCTGTGACTCCAGGACCCGTTATTAACGTATTCTGGGACCACCAGATCCTCACATTAAAACTTACTCCTGTGAATCAGGGGCCAGGGCAGGTCACCCCAATTCTTGAAGAGTTAGGGTTCTGTGAGTGCCAGGGAAGAGCAGCTAGAAGGAGGCCTGAACAAGAAGATGGAGAAGGAAAGTGGAAGAGAAGTCAGAGCCCTGAGTCAGAGCTGGCGGGAGGGACCAGGGCCACAGCCACAGTAGTTGAGGGGAGAGGACGCAGCACTTGGCTACCGAGGGTGCAGCCATGCACTGGGGCCCAGCGCTCCAGAGGCCCCGCCTAGATCCTGCGCCCCCCCGCCCCCCCCCGCACCCCCCGGTCCTGCATTCTGCGGTGCTAGGGTGCCCTGCAAGAACAAACGCCTTTCAGCAGCCTGTGTCTGGCGGTGCCACCAAGCCAGCAGTAGGGGGTGCACACAGTACATGTTGGGGTTAGCTGCTAGGAAGTTCTACACACTTCTGTGGAACACCCCACAGTCACGGGGTCATCATACCTACATTAGGAGTGCAGACACACCTGGGTGTGGGCTTCTCTCTTACATCTTTCGCTTCCATTTACATGAAGACTCTATACATGAAACACTTGGCAGTCTGTTCAAATACCATCTCAGTCTTACACTCACCAAGAAGAGGGCAACATGGCAAGATGAGACCCTCCTGACCCTGTGCTAACCTTTCTGGCTCCCCCCACCAGGTCCCATCCTCCTTCCTGTTGTGATCTAACCTCTGAGGAATCGCCGTCTTTCCAGGCATCCATATTTTAGACAAGAGAATAATTTACACTTATGAGTTGTGATGTTTGCCATAAATGCTGAACATAACACAAGCTGTTAGAAGAACAAACAAATCCGTCTTAGAAGAAATACAACCAGAATGCTCTTAGAAGTGAAGATGGTGAGACCCCCACTTGCTGACTTTGGACATGTCATTGTTGTTGTTGTTAAGTATTGGCTAAGAGCGACTCCGTATAGGGTTTCTGAGGACTTTGTACTTCAAACCGACCTTGTGATCCACTGCTTATGCTACAGCGCCACACCAGCACAAATTGCTAGATGAGGTCCTTGTGTTTGGTAACGTGGAGGGTCATTGAAAGCCAGGGAAACCCTCAGTGAGATGGAATGCCACAAAAGCAACAGACCCCAACACATCGAAGACCAGGGGTGACGCACGACTTAGCGCTGTCTCTTCCTATTGTATACAAGGTCACCAAGTGCTGCCAACAACTAGATGGTGACTAACAACAGCTACATTCTGAGATGTTTGATGTGTGGATTAATTCATGACGACCCTGCCCAGTTTTCTCTTAGGGACTGTTAACACGTCTACATTCTGAGATGTTTGACATTTATGAAGACTCTCGCCCAGTTTTCTCTTAGGGACTGTTAACAAGTCTACATTCTGAGATGTTTGACATTTATGAAGACCCCCGCCCAGTTTTCTTTTAGGGACTGTTAACAAGTCTACATTCTGAGATGTTTGACATT
>NW_006408863.1:2203214-2216518 GCF_000296735.1 Chrysochloris asiatica | reverse complement strand
CCCAGTTTTCTCTTAGGGACTGTTAACACGTCACTTCTAGGCACGTTTCTCCCCCTTGGTCAGTTGTCCCACGTGGAGGCTCCTCCCCAGTGACCCATTCCAGACAATGGCATCTCATAAGATCTCTGCAATTGCTCCTCAAATTCCTGAAATGATACATCAAAATCTGTTAGGACAGGTTTCTAATTTCAGCTGGGCCACGGACTTCTTAGGAGAAGCCAGTAAATACAATTCAATTTCTCCCATAAAATAGTCACAATCAAAGGCACCTAACTTTACGTTCCATTTGGAGTTTCATGGACTCTAGTGGTTACGAATCGACGGCGAACCGCAAGGTCAGCAGTTCAAAACTACCGGCCGCTCCGCGGGAGAAAGATGAAGCTTTCTGCTCCCATAAAGATTTACAGCCTCGGAAACCCTGTACAGGGTCGCTATGGGTTGGAACCTACTCGACGGCACTTAACTGCAACAAGACACAATCCCAGGGTGCCAGGTTAGAGACTCCTATTTTGGGGGACCATTTCTTATTTATTCCAGTCACCAGTGTAGTTACATCATGCTGAATATTTTCCCTAACAATGTTCTCCATCTCACCTACACAAGGAGAAAACTTCAAAGTGCAGGGTTAATGTAATCATTGTTCGGAATCTGCCCCTTTGATCTTTTCTCTCTTCTGTCCCTCCATTTGCAAATCATACAGATACATGGGAAAACCCACCGTAAAGGCAGCCCAAAGACAAGGGCTTCATCTTCCTATCCCTGAGTCATCTCTTTCCTGTTTGGGGGTGAGGAGATCCATTCTGAAGGCTCATCTGCACCATGTTCTGGGTCCCCACTCACCCAGGACAGAGTTCCTGGCCTCTTCCAACCTCCCTTCCATACCTTCAGTGCCCCCATGGGATCTTCCTTCTCAGCATGTTTGTGGATTAAATTGTGCCCTCAAAAGACGTGTTGAAGTCCTAAGCCCTAACCTTTGAACAAAAGCTTGTTTCGAAACAAGTTCGTTCATGTTGTCAGGTTAGCATAAGGTCATCCCACGTGACTGGTGTCTTAGCAAGGAGACGAGACACAGAGATACCCCACCCCCAGGAACTCAGCCTGGACCCCCACCCCCAGGACCCTCAGCCTGGACCCCCACCACCAGGAAATCAGCCTGGACCCCCATCACCAGGTGAAGATACACCTGGGAGATGAGAACATCAGCGTCTGCCAGCCTCACCGGCAGCCGGGAGAGCCGGAAGCATCCCCTCAGGAGGAATCAGAATGGCCAACACCTGACTGGGACTTAAAGCTTCAGACTTGGGCACCAGCAACCCCAGGTGGGACTCAGGTACACAGTGTCTCAGCACACCCAAGGCCGCGTGTGTCCTGCGGGACCCAAGGTAGAGCTGGCCCAGGCCGCGGTGTCCACCCAGCTCCTTCTGGCCCCCTGGGGCATGTGCATTCCTGAGCCAACTCTTCACACAGACTCATCCCCAGGAGGAACTCCTGCAAGACGGACAGGAGCTGACTGCAGACGCTGCCCCAGAGTGGGCCAGTGAGGGTTCCAGCCGCGGAAAGAATCCCGTCTGCATGCAGAGCCCGGCCTGGACCCCGCCCCCTGGACACTCAGCCTGAACCCCGCCCCTCGGCCCCTGGGCCAGGACCCCGCCCCTCGGCCCTTCGGCCAAGACCCCGCCCCCAGGACGCTCAGCCTGGACCCCGCCCCCAGGCCCCTCGGCCAGGACCCCGCCCCAGAACCCTTAGCCTGGACCTGCACACTCCCAGGACCCTCAGCCTGTACCCCCAAGCCCCCAGACAGAACCTCAGTCTGGACCCCCACACTCCAGAACCCTCAGCCTGTATGCCCACACTTCCAGAACCCTCAATCTGGACCCCCATACCCCAGGATCCTTTGCCTGAACCCCTACACCCCAGCACCCTCATCCTGAAATTTCACATTCCCAGGACGCTTGATCTGAAGCCCCACACCCCCAGGATGAGGGTCCTGACATCTTTGCTGGGCAGTGTGATAGAGGAAGAATGCCCACACAGCTCCGGGTCCCCACCAGTCTTATCCGGCTCTCTGCAGTCCCCTGAAGTGTGTACCAGTCTCACAATGGTCACCAGGTGCCTGCCAGAAAGGTGGGGCAATGTGGCGAGGGACCAAGCCCAAACTATCTTGCTAACAAGGAACACTGTGGTGTTTGCCATTTCTCCCTCGAGAATGTGGTGGATTTTTCCAGAAGCTGAACGCAGTGGGAACTGGCTATAGGATGGTGGAAGAGCAGCTGCCTCCGGTTAAGTTGGACACAAAGGAGATTTGCAAACACTGCCGCTCCTCTCACTAACTTTTCTGGTTTGGGAAAATAGTTAATTTTCATTAAAATATGTTATTTATGTTAACATGTAACATATAATGAGTTTATTATATCTATTTTTAATGAATTATTCTTTGTTTTAAAATGAATGAATACATAAGCATTTTCAGTGTTTTCTGGTTTAATTTCCAATATGCTAATGTTGCTGTATATATTCCACATAAACAAACTTTCCCATAATTGTTAAGAGTGTAAAGTGGTCATAAGAGCAGAATGTTCCAGAACCATAGCGCTAAGCTGCCCACTTCTCCCAGCCTGATCCCACTGTCTCTGCTGCCTGTGAGACGCCTAGGATTCCAGTCTGGCCTCTCCTTGGAATTCTTAGTGTAGACATGTTTCAGAGGCCCCTACACTGCCAGGGGAAAAGGAGAGGAGACCTGGGTTTAAAGTCTCCTTCCTGTTGTCTGCACAGGGCTCAGGGGCTCAGGGGTCTTCAGTGAGGGTCTGCAGGCTCTGTCCCCCAGGGGTGTGGGGAGCCCCATAGGTACTCACATAGAATCCCACCCCCAGAAAGAGCCGCCATCCTCCTTGCCCAACATCCCACCCACGGCTCTGCTCCTCACCCCTGTGCCTCATTTTCACAGACATGAGTACAAGGCCCTCTGCACAAGCAAATGTTCCGAAAGATTGAATTTTTACTTTTTAATCACTGCAATTCCTAATTGGTAATTGCTTTTTGAAATCAATCTGTTAAACAAGTGATTAATCATTTCCACACCTTCGGAAACAGTGTAATGAGCATAATTTAACCTTTCCACAATGTGACCACCATGAAATGATCACAAGGAGCTGTTGGCTGTGCAGCCTCGGGGTGAGAGGAAAGGACCGCGCCTGCAGAAAATGCTGGGGTCCCTGATATGCCTCACATGTAGTCCACTAAGGTCAGCGAGATGGACAGACACAGAGGCAACAGCGTACTCCAGTGCACCAGGACCATGAAGGTGGAGCAGGACCGGTAGAACACATGCATACCATGTAACTGGTGACCACTAACAACAACACATACGTGACATCACCCCAGGAGGCTTCGTGGAGCTGACTTTCTACAGAAAGATGTCTGGTCACATCTGAACAAAGGCTCTCTTGCAGACGCTCACACTCAGAGACCCTGTCAGGTTCACGACCCGCTCCCTGGAGCCCTGAACTTGTCAGTTGCTCTGGTGCTGAGGACTCATTGTCCACCCACAGCAACACGCCAATAGGATTTTCAGTGATGGGGGCCTGTGGTGTCGTCGATTCTTCTGGAAGTTACACCAGCAACAAGCCAATGGCACTTAGGTGGCGTTCTGGGATTATAGGTGATTTCTACATCCTATATGTTGTTCTCACTGACTTTTTGTTTTTCTTAATGAAAAATATAAGCAGTTTGAGTCAGGAGGAAAAGAAAAAAAAATCAATTTTAGGGACAAAACCACATCTCCTAGTTTGTACATAATAAGACTGCATGCGTCTCATGAAATGCCAACATCTACGTCAGTATTCCAGAGTCCTGGTGTGGCATTGTAGGATCAATAATGGACTGCTAGCCACAAGGTCGGTGGTTCAAACCCACCAGCCGCTCCTTGGAAACCCTACACAGGGTAGCTATAATTCACAACCACACCTTGATATTCAGTCTTTATCTAGGAACAATAGCCTGAATAATGTGTCACCATTGAGGAGCAAACAGGAGCGCTCCTCCCACACTGAGCCGGACCCTCTGGCAGGGATCTGTGGTTCTCGGAGCAGGGGCCTCTCTTCCCAGGGGTACAACACAACACCGGTGCCCTTGTGAGTCCACTCTCTAGCTGCTGCTTTTGAAAACAACAATGTTTACAATTCTAGGGTGCTGTGGGTTTCCCCACACCCAAATTTCTTCCTTTGTCAAAACCACATTATAGTATTTAAATGTTTTGACCTTTGGAACAGAGGGACGTAACAATTTAAGATATACTTTGCAGATCTTTATGAAGATAAATTTGAAAACCTAGATGAAATGGAAAGTTTCCTGGGGAAATGCCATTAAAAGATAATGGAATTTTCCAGAAACTTTTTGAAGCCCTCTCTTTTGGTGGTGGTTATGTGCATGGAGTCGGTTGCGACTCATAGCGACCCTGTAAATCTTTACGGGAGAAGAAAGCCTCATCTTTCTCCCATGGAACAGTTGGTAGTTTCGAACTGCTGACCTTAAGGTTCACAGCCCAGTTCGTAACCACTACGCTACCAGAGCTCCTTGCCCTCTCTTTTAGGAAACTAAACTTGATGTTATTAGAATTGGGACGCATACTTAAGAACAATTTCCATGGACAAAAAAACAGCGGAGGAACTACCCACAACAGAGCACCAGGCTTAGATGGATTCCAGGGGACTCTAGCAAACCTGTAAGGGCCGGTGGAGCCCCGGAGAGCCTTGATGCAAAGAGCTTTCCTATCCTGTTTATGAAGCTAGTGAGCGCTGATATGGAAAACAGAGAAAAACAGGACCAAAAATACTACAGACCCAAATCACTCATGAATACCAGTGCAGAACTTCTACCCTCAACATTATTAGACAGAATTCAACACCTCTTTAGGAAAATACGCTTTGGCAGAATGGGGTTTATTTTAGAAATGCAGACACCAGGAAAGTAAGGGAGGGAAGGGAGGGGAGGACAAGAGGTAGGGGAAGGGAGGAGGGGGAGGGGAGGAGGGAGGGGAGGTGGAAGGGAGGACAGTAGAGGGGAGGGGAGACTAGGAGGGAGGAGAGGGAAGGAGAAGGGAGCGGGGAGGAGGGGAATGGAGGAATTCCATAAAACATTCAGCCACTACTTTTCCACTTTTCGTCCTGAAGCAATGCATTGTGAAAGCTGACTGTCCTTCATCTGAAGGAGAGAGAGTGGGTCCCTGTCTTTATTCACGTGGGTGGGACACTTGCCTGGAGAGGCTTCTGCCTGAATGGAGTTAGGGTGGGTGTTCTCTGAAAGGGAAGAATGCCTCCAATTCAGAGGAAAGCAATACACCTAAGGAAGAGTTGGAGAAACAACCCAAGGCCTTCCTAAAATCCTGTTAGCGGAGGCAGGAGGCCACAGCAATGCTGGGGTCTGGAGGGTTTCCTGGGTGCCAGCCGGAAGCTGCAGGAGGCCCAGGGGTAGTGAGGGATCACACGTTGGACTGAAAACTGTGAGGTCTGCAGTCGGAATCCACTAGCTGCTCTGCAGAAGGTGAGACCTTCTGTTCCCATGAAGATTTACAGCCTCAGAAACCCTATACGGGGTCAGTATACACAATCACCACCACGAGCAGCAGCAGCAACGCGACTGCCACTCCTCAAGGGTCACCACGATGAGGGCAAAGGTCATGTCCCAGGTTAGCAGTGCCACGTGGGTCCTCTCCATCCTGCTGAGCACCCAGGACAAGATCCCGGGGTGCGGATCAGACGTCCCACAGCTAGGGTTTAATATTAGCGGGATCAGATAGTGTTCTTATTCCAACGTGTCACCTTTAGACTAGAATCCAGCTCACACTAGATAAGGACCCTCTATCCAAAATACACAAAACCACCAAACCAAGTTCACTGTTGTTGAGTTAATTCTGACTTACAGCAACCCTCTAAAATCTATAATGAACTCTGGAAACTCAGCAATAAGAAAATAAAGAACCCAATTTTTAAATGAGCTCAGAAGATGCTCACAGTGCCGTACCATTGTTGATGCTCCTGCATCTGCCCCATTACTGGTTACAGACGGGGCTCTTGTGATCGCAGGGTTTTCACTGACTGATTTTCATGCACCTTAGTCTGAAATCTCCCCTGAAACCAATTCAGCATCACACAATACATCAACCCACACTGAGCCCAGTCTCCCACATGGAAGGTGGAATTTCTACCACTGAAGTGTTGGTTTGAGCCAACAAAGCAAACCAAATCTGCTGTCTGCAAGCCATTTCCACTCACGGTGACCCTGTAGGACAGGGTATAGCTGCTCCCTTGGGTCTCTGAGACGAAGTCTTTCAGAAGCAGACATCCTCATCTTTTTCTTTCGGAGCAGAAAGCAGCCCAATGTTAACCCACAGTGTCACCAGGCTCCTACAGAAGATGCCCAGATGGCCAACGAGCAAATAAAATAATGCTCAAATTCACATATGCAGGGACTTGAGCATTTAAACAGCAAGTGAGTACGACGCACCTATTAGCGTGGTTCTGATTCATAGCGGCCCCGGATGGGGTTTCCAAGAGCGGCTGGTGGGTTTGGCTAAAACCCAAAGCAATGGTGACCCCAAACATGGGCGAGGATGTGGGACAACAGGAACTCCTGTCCATCTCTGCAGGAATGCAAAAGGGCACCCTCAGTTTTGAAGACAATTTGGGGGGTTCTTACAAAGCTAAACACAAATAGACCATTGTTGTGACTGTTAAGTGCCACGGAATCAGTTCCGACTCATAATGACCCTGTATAGGGTTTCTGAGGAGCGGCTGGTAGGTTTGAACTGCTGACCTTGCGATTAGCAGTTCAATGCTTATCCTACAGTGTCACATCGAATCCAAACTTACCATACATTCCACAGTTACCAACTTGAGATGAAAATGTACGTCCACACAAAATCTTGCACAGGAACCTTTATTCATAACAGACAAAACTTAGAAGCAACCAAGCTGTCTTTCAGTGCGTGAACAGATGAACTGTGGTCTAATCATACAATGGGACATCAGTAAACAACAAAATGAAGTGAGCTATCCAAAAGACATGAACTAGCAGTCATAAATGCTACGTGGAAGCTGCGAGTCTGAAAGGCTACAGACTACGGTGCCAAATATAGGACATTCCGAAAGAAGAACTAGAGACAGCGAAAAGATCAGTGGTTCCCCGTGTGGCGCTGTAAGATGCTTATCAGCACTGGCCCACTGACCACAAGCTTGGTGGTTCAAATCTACCAGCTGCTCCTTGGAAACCCTTATATAGGGTTGCTATGGGTCGGAACCGACTCCACGGCACTTAACAACAAAAACTGCTGATGCCGTGTGCTACTCAGTTCCAACTCAGAGCTACCCTGTTACAGGGGTTTCTGAGGCCGTAAATGTTCACAGAAACAGAAAGTCTTATCTTTCTCCAGTGGAGCAGCTTGGTGGATTCGAACTGCTGACCTTGTGGTTAGCAGCCCAATGCATAGTCCACTCTGCTACCAGGATCCACAGAATCCTTCAATAACGCAACTTGAGGCTTGAATTATTTGCTCCAGTTCTTTCAGCTTGAGAATTGCCAAGTGTGGTCTTCCCTTCTGGTTTTTTAACTCCGGATAGATCAGTGATTCAGCATAGCAAGAGGGCCAGGGCACTGATTCCACCATTTGGAGTGCACGTTTCCCCTCTGAAGCCGTTCAGACAGCAAGGAGTCCAGCCACTTCATCTGCACAGGGAGGGCACTGCCCAACATCCAGGTCCAGCAGAGACCAGTGTGAGGCCACATCTGCCATGACCCTGTGCCCCTAATGTGTCCTAACTGGAATGTGCACCTTCTATTTAACAACCATGTACATGTTGCTGTGAATCAGGTCTCCATCTGCCAGGTGAACTAGACCTCGTCTAGGGTCCCTTGTAAACTCTATGAGTGTGAATGCCCATCCCTTGTTCCTCTAATGACCTGCTGACGTGTCCTTTGGCTTGGTTGTTTCTCAACACGCCTTCTTATTTGGGCAGAAGACACAAGTCTGCTTGCCAGTGCTGCTCCAGTGAAGGGCTGGTCTCAATGCCAAGAGCCTGCTCAGGCTGCGCGAGCAGCTTCCTTTTTAAAGAGAGCGACTCTGGTAGTGTAGTGCTTACGAGTCAGGAGGTGAACCTCAAGGTCAGCAGCTCAAAACGACCAGCCTTTCCGCAGGAGAACGATGAGGCTTTCTGCTCCCGTAAAGATAGACAGCCTCGGAAACCCTGTGCAGGGTCACTGTGAGTCAGAACCGACTCGACACTCAACAATTGTTCAGGAAAGCTCTGCCTGGGAGCCGGTGGTGACATGTCTTTACTGCCAAATGAACCTGGAGCTCATCTCGAACTTGAAAGTGTGTAGAAGGGCTCAGCAGCTCTGCAGTTCTAACACCCCCAGGAGTCGCGATTTCCAGATCTGTCCGTCTACACCTCCAGATGAGAAGACCAAGGGCAGGGCGCCGTAGAGCGTGGCCCTCGGGTGTTGGGTTAGGGGCCAGGTGCCTGACTCTCATCCATGGCATCCTTCTGGTCGGCCAAGTCCAGTCTGAGCTGACACCTGCAGGGGTGGCTCATTGGGCTCCCTCCTCACCCCTGAGAATGTCGTCCCTGCGGGCATTACCTTTCCATGGATGCTGACATGGGTGCTTAGACATCTGCCCCTGGACACCACACATGCATCCTATCTGGGAAGGCTTCACTCCCCTATCAGAGCCCCCCGCCCCCCACTACCCCTCCAGCCATCTCCAGGCTCCTTCCCAAAACCCACACAATCTGTCCCATCTGCTCCCATCCCCCCACCCCCACAGCCTTCCACAGGCAAGAGCGCAGAATGCACGCCCACTCCTGCCCTCACGGTTCCTGTCCAAACACACCATAGCCTCAAGAGGTTCCAGCAATGATTCTCTGCAGCTATTCTCCCCGAAGCCCATCCAGACACTTCCTGCCAACCTCGGTATCTGTACCACCTGATAATTATGGCACATGGACCCTGCAATTATGAGACACGCTGGGTAGAAACTCAATTAGCGTTCCAGCAGGTTGCCAGCCAGGGTGATTGTTTCCACACCTTTAGGACCGAGCAGCACCAACAAGGAAGGCCCACACACCTGGATCTGCTAAGGTCAAAGACCATGTCTACAAACACCCAGTTTCCCCTTCAAGCTTTCATATGAGAAAGTCTGCAAAGTGGAAAATATAAATTGTAAGAAGAAAAGGATCAAAACACTATTTGGCACTGGCCTTGGGAAGAATCTAGGAGTATTTTTCATAACTAGTCTCCAATTAAGCTACAGATACAATAGTCTTCTCATAGCAATATTGTCTAACCGTTAGTCTAATAACGAAGGACTCAACCCCAAACCCAACGCTGCCAAGTCCATCCTGATTCTTGGTGGCCCAGTAGGACAAGAAAGAGCTGCCCATAAGGTTTCCACAGCACTGTAAACTTTACAAAAGCAGATTGTACGTTTGAACTACCCACCTTGTGATCAGCAGCCCAACACTTAACCCACAGTGCCACTAGGTCTCCAAAGGGACCCAAAGCCCAGTAAAGTTCATTCCCAAACGGTGCCACATGCCTTCAAGAAATTCCGCTTAAGAGAGTCATTCACAATAATAGTACCCTGATCCCAGAGCAGTTCCAACGAGTTAACCCTCTAGGTTATTAGAGGACTCCAGCCTTACAAAGCAGCTATTAGCTGAGAGAGCTAAAGGCCAAGCCACCGCTGCTTGCTGCCCCTGAGTTTGCAGCCAGGCCTCCCTGTCCGGGTCCCCAGGCTCCACCACAAATGAGACGTCCTGAGGGCCCCGTGCGACCTCCTAGCCTGGAGATGCACCTCAGGCTGTCACCTCAGTGCAAAGCTCCCTGAAGGCTACATTCTAACGGAGTCAAAGCAAGCTTCCCCCAAATTCAAAACTCCTTCTCTACCGCGTGCCACCACTCCAACATGAAATGTGCGCACACACTTTGAGAAGCCGAGACTCCGCAGTCAGAAGGCAGGACCCACAACAACCAGGCTTGAGGCAGCAGAAGGAAGGGCGTTCTGCAAGTCTGAGGGTCCACCTTAAAACCCAAACCAGCCCAAACCAGGATTCTGCGTTTGGAAGAGATGAGTGCCTTCGGCGCTGCCCTAGTGAGTGGGTTGTTATTGTTAAGAGCCATACAGTAGCGCGCCAAGCAAGACTCGCGCGCTGCGAGCAAGCGGCGCGCTCCGGCTCCCAGTGTTTTGAATTAGAAGCAGCGGGAGGCGGGCCTCTCCTCGGCTCCGGGTCAACGCCGCGACCAAGGATGCACCTGGAAGGGTTAGGGCAAACGAGAGAGGGGCGGAGAGGCCGGCTGGGGCCCCCGGAGGGCTGGCGCACGTCGCCCCCATTCCAGGACCAGGCGCGACACTGCCTCCGCCGGACCCTCCGGCTACTACTGGCTCCGGAGGGACCTGCTCGGACGGACGGGGCGGGCTTGGCGCGCGGCGGAATCCAAGCTCCGGCTGCGGCCCCTCAGACCTCCCGGGAAGCACGGAGATGGTGATGGGCCGCCGCTTGTTACCCGCCCGGGGGCTGGCGTATCTTAGCCGGAGGTCCGGGGGCGGATGGAGCCGAGAGGCTACCAAGGCCTCTGGCCGGCAGTCCCTTGCCCCACTCCCGCTACGCAACCCAAGTAGGAACTACGTGTGCTGGAGCTTCGTCTCCGAGGGACAGGCCCGCTGTCCATGCTGCTGCCCCGACTCTCCCGGGTGGACCCCGATCCCCTCGCGCGCTGCTGCCCCCGCTACTGCCCCACTGACCGGTCCCTGCCCTGGGACCCTCTGGTGTCGTCCCGCGACTCAATGCCCCTCTGATGAGGGTCGCTCTGCACTAGACCCCGCCCCCCGTTTTCCCTGTCCCGAGACCCTCCGGGTTCCCAGTAACCGTCCCCTGTGCACTAGTGTAGACCCCACTTTTCCCCAGTCTAGCCCTGCGCTCCGCTGACTCCCTTGCCCCGACCCTCTGGAACCCGGGGTCCCCACCCCCGTCCCCATCCTCCTGCCTCCGGGTGTAGACCCCCGCCCCTCGCTGAGACCCGGCCGCGCGCACAACTGCGGCGTCCGCCTCACCTGCTGGCTGGACGCTCCGCTGACCCGAAGCTCAGAGCCCGGCCCGGTGACCGCACGCGGACGGAGCTGGCCGGTCTCGGATCTGTTCCTCCAGCGCAACCCGCGCCGGGCCCCGCCCCGCGCCCGCCCCCTGTCGGCCCTGCGCCCGGCCGGGTCCCACTGGCGGTGGCGCGGCGCCCCCTCGCGCCCGGGCGCCCCAAGCGTTGTTCCGAAGGTGGTGGACCTCGGAGCTCTGTGGCCAGGGCGGGCTCGAGGCCACCGTGCAGCTCAGGGGAGCAGGTGTCACGCATAGACCCCGCGCCACCCGCCACGCTGACCCCCGCGCCCATTGCGATCGCCCAGAGTCGGGAAGTTCCACCTCCTGGCCCCACAGAATCACTCGCGAAGCAAACCTTGGGGTTGAAGCGTAGAAACGCGGATCCCGACGCAAACCCGGAGTAGACGTGGAGCCCGCACCCCGACCCTCGCGGAAAGCGCCTCCATCGTCCCTGGCTCAGCGCTGAAGTAACTTCTCAGGCTCACCGTCCGAGATTCGGGCGCGTTGGGCTGTGGTAAGGAACAGACACCCAGACCATCTTGGATTCGCTTCGTTCAGCCTTTGCGTTTACAGGAGGGAAGCCTTCCTCCTCAGCTTTAGTCTGAGCGCCAAAGCAGTTGGGAAGAGAGCAGCCATTGACTTGTAGCACCTGAGAGGCCTCATCCGCAGTCCCCTGTCACCAAGGGTCACCACCAGCTAACCGGGAGTGGACAGCCCTGGATGTTAGCAGTTGGGCGCACGGCTGCCCTCCAGTCCGGTTCCTATCTGTTGCTGCGGAGGGCAGAGCAGAGCAGCGTCATCTCCGCAGCAAAGACGAAACAAGCATGAATGTGTGTATGTGTGTGCGCATGCACCCTGAGATCCTCTTTCAGGCCCTCCACTCTTGTGGTTGTTGTTAGGTGCCATCGAGTCGGTACCCACTCATAGTGACCCTATGCGCAGCAGAACGACGGTGGCCTTGGGTGATCCCTGCAGAGTGGCCCAGACTATCACCTCCCATTTCAAGGCATCATACCTCTGTTGATCTAACCTCGTCTGCTCTGGCACCCACAGCCACACTTTTAGCCAAGGCTGTTAGCCTATTTTGATCTTCAAGGTCATTGTACATAGGGGAAATCGCGCTCTCTTTTCTTTTTTCCTTTTTTCCATTTTCTGATCACTTTCAGTTATGGATTTTTCAAAATCTTGGTGCAGGAACTTGCAATTTCTTCCTGTTAAATCTTATTTTGTTTGGGTTTACTAACCTTTTAGAAAGTCTGTCTGGTGTTCCAGAATCTGAACCCTATTACACACCATATTAGCTCCTTCCTCACCTTGAGCCATTTTGAGAGGAATAAACCCAGCTAGGTGCTCCAAGTCACTGATATAACAAATGTCTTCAAAAGAAGAGAAAGTGCAATGGAGCCCCAAGTCATTCCCAGATCTTCCTCTGATTGAACCCGGGCCAGGTAGATATCATGGTCACAGCAGAAGCAATTCTCCTTACTGTCTATACCAGTGGGACACATTCAGCATTTCCTCATTCTGTTTAGAATAATGTCAGGGGAGACTTAGCAAACTGGCTTCCCAAAACAAGGAATCCTGGTGATACATCGGGCTGCTACCCACAAGGTAGACAGTTCAAACCCACCGGCAACCCCATGGGAGAATGATGAGGCTGTCTACTCCTGCAGAGAGATTTACAGTCTAAGAACCTTCAGAAGCATATTCTTAGGGTCAGTATGAGCCAGAATCAACTCGATGGCAGTGCATTTGATTTTCTAAAACTGAAATACAATTAATTAAACATCTGAACTGATAAAGCTAGCAATTTCACCAAAGAAAAGAAGACAATAAAATGTGGTTGGTTTAATATGACTTTATTTCCAGCTCTGGATTAATATTCACCACGTTCTTTTTGACATCAGGAGGGTATAAACTCGTTGGCCCTAGAAGGGTTTAAAGTCAGAGCCAACTTTTGCCAGCTGTTGGTTGTGCTTTTCCTAAATGAGAGTAAATTCACTTCATGATTGAACACTTTTGCACAGCTTCATTTTAGGAGAGGAACAGGCCACACACAGAATAAATTTTATTTGATTACAAACATAATATTAAAGTTGTCACGAGCTTCATTTTACTTGGATCCACAGCTAACACCCATGGAAGCAGAGGTCAAGAAATGAA
>NW_006408863.1:2188967-2203036 GCF_000296735.1 Chrysochloris asiatica | reverse complement strand
CCAAGCCATTGTATTTTCAATCACCTTATATACATGTGAAAGCTGGACAATGAATAAGGAAGACTGGAGACAAATTGGTGTTCTGTGTTGGTGAGGACTATTAAATATCTCAGTGACTGCCAGAAGAACAAACAAATCTGTCTTGGAAGAAGTACAACCAGAAAGCTTCTTAGAAGCCAGGACGATGAGACAAACTTTAGTCATGTTGCCAGGAAGGACTAGTCCCAACTTGGTAAAGTGGAGAGGGTCAGTGAAAAAGAGGAAGACTCTCAACAACATGGAGGAATCTGTCCGTGAAGAAGGCCATCCTGTTTGGTAAAGCAGACGATCAGAGAAAGAGGGAAAGAAGTTCAGTGGATGGACTGACCTAGTGGCTGAAACAAGGGCCTCAGATACACAGACTGAGGATGAGCCAGGTCCTGGCAGCTTTCATTCTGTGGCATCGGGGTCGCCATGAACTGGGTTGACTCAACAGCACCTAACAACAAAGCAGATGCAATCCCTGCTCACTGTAGAGATTCTGCAGACCTAAAGAAAACACAAAGGAAAAATAAGACATCACATTGTCACTGTTAACATTTCAGTACCCATCCTTCTTCCTTTTTTTAAATGTAAAAATACATTTTTGCTTCTTTTTAATATTAAATTAAAAAGGTTGTTGTTAGGTGCTGGGAGGTTGATTTTAGACTTTTAGAGACCCAATGTAACATGAGAGAAGAAATACACAGAGTCACTCTACCAAATTGAAATGGTCAATGCTCAGCCATTTCCAGAGGTAGCACAGGATCAAGAGCCAATGAAACTAAAGGAAGAAGTCCAAGGTGCACTGAAGGAATTGACAAATAACAAGGCTCCAGGAATTGGAGGAATACAAATGGAAATCTTTCAGCAAACTGATGCAGCACTGGAGGCACTCACTCAACTATGCCAAGCAACTTGGAAGACAGCTACCTGGCCAACTGATTGGAAGAGATCCATATTTGTGCCCATTCCAATGTCAGGTGGCCCAATGGAATGAGGAAATCGTCAGTCAATATCATTAGTATTGTGTGAAAGCAAAATTTGCTAAAGAAAAAAAATTTAAATGGCTGCAAAAGTATATTGACAGAGAACTGCTCGAGGTCCCAGCCAAATTCAGACAGGGACATGAAATGTGAGATATCATTGCTGACTTCAGATGAATCTTGGCTGCAAGCAGAGAGTACCAGAAAGATGTTTGTTTACCTGTACGTTATTGACTAGGCAAAGACTTGTGTGTGTGTGGATCATGACAAGCCATGGAGAACGTTGTGGAGGATGGATATTCTGAAAAACTTAATTGTGTTCTTCAGGAACCTGTATATAAACCAATAGGCAGTTGTTTGAACAAAACAAGGGAACATTGAATTGTTTAAAATTAGGAAAGGTGTGTGCCTAGGGTTGTATTTTTTTACCATACTTATTCAATCTGTATGCTGAGCAAATAATCCAAGAAGCTGGATTATATGAAGAATAACGTGGCATCAGGATTGGAGGCTCACTAACAATTTATTATATGCAGAATCCTGGTGTGGCGCTGTGGGTTAATGCGCCAGACTGCAAAGCCGTTTGAACTGCAAGGTCGGTGGTTCAAGCTCACCAGCTGCTCCTTGGAAACCCTATAGAGGGTCACTATGGGTCGGAATCAACTCGACAGCACTTAACAACAACATATGCAGATGATACAACCTTGCTTGCAGAAAAGGAAGAGGACTTAATTTACTGATGAATATCAAAGACCACAGCATTCAGTATGGGCTGCACCTCAGTGTAAAGAAAACAAAAATCTTCACCACCAGACCAGTAAATAACATCAAGATAAATGGAGAAGAGATTGAGGTTGTCAAAGACTTCATTTTGCTTGGCTCAACCACCAACACTCTTGGAAACAGCAATCAAGAAATCAAATGACATATCGTATCAGGTAAATCTATTGCAGAAGACCTCTTTAAAGTCAGGTAAATCTATTGCAGAAGACCTCTTTAAAGTCAGCAGCAGCGATGCCCCAAGCAATGGGATTTTCAGTAACTTCAGATGCGTGTGAAAGTTGGACAATGGATAACGAAGACCATAGAAGAATTGATGCATTTGAGTTACGGTGTTGGAGAAGAATACTAAAAGTATCATGGACTGCCCAAAGAACAAACAAATCTGTTAGAATATGTACAGCCAATATGCTCCTTAGAAGCCAGCATGGCCAGACTTTGTCTCTCATACTTCGGACATATCATCAGGAGGAACCAGTCCCTGGAGAAGGACATCATGCTTGGTAAAGTGGAGGGTCAGCAAAAAAAAGAAAGTCCCCTAACAAGATGGATTGTGAAGCTGGTACAGGACTGGGCAGTGTTTAGTTCTGTTGTGCAGAGGGTCCCTATGAGTTGGTACTGTCTCAACAGCACCTAACAACAACAAGGTTCACAGTTTGTCACTTAAACATATGTATGTTGTTGTTGTTAAGTGCCATCAAGTGGGTTCCGACCCATAGTGACCCTGTATAGGGTTTCCGAGGAGCTGCTGGAGAGCTTGAACCACTGACCTTGCAGTTCAAACAGGTTTGCAGTTTGGTGCATTAATCCACAGCGCCACACAGGACTCCAGAACGTATGTATAGCAAATGATTATTGTATGTGTAAGTGAGGAAGTGAATGGATAACACGGTCAAAAACACCAACATAGATTTCAAATTACTTGACTTACTAATATTTTCCAAATTAATATTATTTTTCTAGAATTTTGGCTGCTTTTAAAAGCCAGATGTATTTTTTTCTTTCCTTTTTGATAAGAGCTTTACTGAGCTAAAACTCACATACCATACCATTCACCCACTTAAAGCGCACAGTTCAATTCAGGTTCTATCAGAGCTGTGAACCCTCATTACTAGGACCTGTAGACATTTGATCAGCTCAGAACGAAGCCCTGGGACCCTGTCCTGCCTCCCAGCCCCTGCCCCTGCCCCTGGTAATCTGTAACCTACTTTCTGGGAAGCATTTATCCCCTCGAGTTCACAGGTATTGAAGAGTGTGAGGAAGTGGCTCGAGTGCTGTCTCCTGAAACATCTGAAGAATTCCAGAACGTGTCTCCTGCACCTGGGATTCTGTCTGTGTTCGACACACTTGTCCTCTTTGCTTCTGCGTCGTATTTCATGAAAGAAAGACGTTGCTGACACCATCAGGTGTCCACTCTGAGGGTCAGTTGCCATGGCCCTCTCCACTGTGTGCTGCCTTCCGCCTCACTCGGCTGGGACTTGAAAGCATTGACTTTTCTGTCTTTCTGTTGTCTCCTTGCAGCAGTTTCTTCTTCAGCTGTCCTCGTGCAGTTCTTCCAAAATGCCTCCCGACTGGCTCCTCACGGCCATCAAAGTGTTTCTGCTTCGAGCCACTGCCCACTCCTTTTCATCTGCATGCCGTGACCATCTTTGTGATTTCTCATCATCAGGACGCTATAGTCTCTCTTTGAACTTTCTCAAATTTCCTTCTTTGTTCATTACTTTTAATCCCTAGCTCTAAGGTGATTGTGTTCTTCCATGTTCTCATCTTAATTTGAGCTGAGTCCTCTATTAAACTGCATCTTCCTGTCTGAGAAACACACCCCTGACAAAGCCAGTGATGGTTCCTCAGCTTTACCCCTAGGGAGGGTGGCAAGAACACGTATGTATTTCCCTTATGAAATAGATGTGCTCTTAAAGTTTCTGTAAATTAAATATGTGCAAATTAACTCAAATTTAAATGCTCTGAGGTGAGCTTTCTAATTAAAGGCACTTTCTGGTGGATTCTTTAGTAATGTAAGCAATTAGCTTCTTACTTGTCTGCTTGGCAAGAGGATTGTTCCAAGGCTGAATTTTCCTGATCCCTACATGTTCTTTAACCACTTGCTTCTATCCTTCTGATAAGCAGATTCTATGGGGGTAGTGAAGCTCCACTGCGTGTGTTTTTGTGTCTGTCCACTCTCAGAATTGATGCCTTACTGGTTGATTTACATAACACTTCCCAACATTGCTTTGTTATTATGAAATGTTCCTGATTCTGGAATCACCATGGTATTTCTTCAGGAGTGTCTTTTATCATTTCATTTAAATCTACAGTGGAATAGAGGACTCTTTCACTGCTTCTATCAATTTTGTGTTTATGAATTTAATATTTAATTTTGAAGTGTCACGCTTCTAGGAAACAGTTTCAAGTTTGATGAAATAACATTTTAAATTCTTTGAACTGCTTCGCCCTGGGGTAAGGTTTTGGGTGTTTCCCTTGACTTGTACTGTGATGTTCTGTATAAAAAGTACTACTTTTGTCTTTTGTGAAGACTGAGACCCCTGGGTTGTTGAGATGTCTGGGGGAAGAGCATTTGCCTTTATCCGATTCAGTAAATACTTGCGCACCTCACTGGGGCCAGGTGTTCTGAGGCAGCAGCTCCTGCCCAGGAAGACCGAGAACACTGCCCAGGTGAGGAGCTTGGCTGAAAATCAGACCAGGTGAGTGATGGTACCACCTAAGACATGGTGAAGGTTCCAGCTACCCTAAACTGACCTTTAAACTCTTACCTCCCAACACACAGCCTCCTAAATCTTCTATCTCCAAAGAGAACAGCTCACTCAGAACACAGAGGCAAGGGACAGAGGAGGGAGGGGCAAAGAAAGCTCCCGTCTTCTCTTCACGTCCACCCTCCAAAAAAAACCCAAATAGAACTGAGAGCCATCCTCAGATGAACTGTCTCACACAAGATGAGGGGATGCAGCCTCCCAACTTGTTAACCATGCGTGAAGGCTGTATGTAAAGTCTGAATTCAGAGCTGTTCTTAGGTAACTTTGAGTTGGAATGAAACACTGGCCAGTCCGGCGGCATCTTCACAATTGTTGTTACACTTGAGCCCACTGCTGCCGCCACTGTGCCAATCCATCTACTTGAGGGCCTTCCTCTTTTTTGGTGACCCTCCACTTTACCAAGTGTGATGTCCTTCTCCAGGGATTGGTCCCTCCTGATAACACGAGAGACAAAATTCTAAGCTTGGTCTCTAAGGAGCACTCTGGCTGTACTGCTCACAACACAGACTTGTTTGTTCTTCTGGCGGTCCATGGTACTTTTATCTTCTTCTCCAATAACATAGTTCAAATACATTGATTCTTCTACAGTCTTGCTTATTTAGTGCCCAACTTTCACATGCATGTGAGGCAATTGTAAACACCATAGCTTGGGGCAGGAACACCTTAGTCCTTAAACCGGAGATGTTGTCGTTGTTAGGGCCATCAAGTCCGTCCAGACCTACAGCGACTCTATGTAGGGTTTTCGAGGAGCGGAACCACCAACCTTGTAGTTCAAGCTGACCTCCTGCTGACATTGGTCATGCCCGTGAACTATGTATGGTACAGAAAACATGCAGAAGAGCTTTGGCAGAATGGATGAGGCAAAAACAGAAAGGGCTGCAGACACCCAGAGGTGGGGTCCCCATGGCTTTAGTTTTCAGAGCGGACAATGGAGTCACATGGTGTGTCTGCCTCTCTCCTCGTTCCTGTGCCCACATTTCCTGCTGTTGGGTCTTTGTTCTGACCTTCCAGTGTTCTGACCCCCACCCTAAAGGAGGAAACTAGAGAAAGCTCAAAGAGAGACTATAGAGTCCCTATGATGAGCAATGTTTGATCCATCACAAATCTGGTCACGGCATGCAGATGAAAAGGAGTGGGCAGTGGCTCGAAGCAGAAACACTTTGATGGCAGAGAGGAGCCAGTCGGGAGGCATTTTGGAAGAACTGCACGAGGACAGCTGAAGAAGAAACTGCTGCAAACAGTCAAGAGCAAGGAGACAACAGAAAGACAGAAAAGTCAATGCTTTCAAGTCCCAGCCGAGTGAGGCGGAAGGCAGCACACAGTGGAGAGGGCCATGGCAACTGACCCTCAGAGTGGACACCTGATGGTGTCAGCGACGTCTTTCTTTCATGAAATAAGACACAGAAGCAAAGAAAAAGACAGTTATGAGCCTGTCAGTGGCCGGGCACACTGACCACTTGCCCTGGTACCACCCCTGCTGACTAGGGCCTGTGGACATCCTACAGACAAACCACCCTCAGACATGTCTTGAGCATGGGAGTCAGTCTCCAGCGTGCCATCGGGGAGTCATCTCATGCTACCCAGTCTGGGGGTGGGGTGGGGAGAGGCTCCCACTTTTTAGGTACACGGTCTACACATCCAGGAACATCTGTAGTCACATTAACATACCATCACTCTTCATCCACAGACGGCCACCGAGTGCTTTGCATGTATTGTTGCTCTGACTCATAATGACCCTGTATCGAGTTTCCGAGGAGTGACTGGTGACTTTGAACCTGCGACCTTGTGGTTCTAACCAACTTTGTGATCCAGGCCTTACCCCACAGTGCCACACCAGGACTCCATGGGGGTTGCGTGTGTTATGCTACAGTTAAAACAGACTTCTAAAATTTTGCTAATGATAATTCAAAAATCTCTGCAACAGTACAACGCAGGGAACCGCCAGAGGTTCAAATTGGATTCAGACGAGGATGTAGTGCTAGAGATATCATTACGGATATCAGATGGATCTTGGCTGAAAGCAGAGACTACCAGAAAGATGATTGTTGTTAAGTGCCATCGAGTTGGATCCGACTCATAGCAAACCTGTATAGGGTTTCCAAGGAGCAACTGATGAGTTTAAACCACTGACCTTGCTGTTCAAACCAACCTTGTGGTTGAGTGCTTTATCCCACAGCACCACACCAGGACTCCAGATGTTTACCTGTGCTTTATTGACTACACAAAGGCTATCGACTGTGTGGATCATGACAAGGTATGGAGAACATTGTGAAGAATGGGTATTCACTGAATTGTGCTCATGAGGAACCTATACTTGTTTGAACAGAACAAGGGGACACTGACTAGTTTAAAATCAGAAAAGCTGTGTTCCAGGGGTGTATTCTCCCCCCATCCTTATTCAATTTGTTTGCTGAGCACATAGTCCAAGAAGCTGGGTTCTATGAACAAGAATGTGGCATCAGGATTGGAGGAAGATTCATTAACAACCTATTGTATGCAGATGATACAATCTTGCTTGCTGAAAGTGAAGAGGACTTAAAATACTTACTGATGAAGATCAAAGACTACAGCTTTCAGTATGGATTGCATCTCAGAGTAAAGAAAACATAAATCCTCATCATTGAACTAATAAATAACATGATAAATGGAGAAAAGATTGAAACTGTCAACAACTTTATTTTGCTCGGATCCACTATTAACACTCATGGAAGCAGCAGTCGAGAAATTAAACGATGTATTGCATTAGGCAAATCTGTTGCACAAGACCTCTTTAAAGTTTGAGGACTAAGGTGCACCTGACCCAAGCCATGGGATTTTCAACAGCTTCATATACATGAGAAAGTTGGATAATGAATGAATAAGGAAGACTGTAGAAGAACTGATGCATTTGAGTTATGGTGTTGGAGGAGAATATTGAAAGTACCATGGACTGCCAAAAGAACAAACACATCTGTGTTGGAAGAAGTGCAGTCAGAGTGCTCCTCAGAAGCCAGGACAGCAAGACTTCATCTTTCATACTTCACACATGCTAAAAGGGAGGACCAGTCCCTGGAGAAGGACACCATGCTAGCTAAGGTGAAGTGTCAGCAATATAGAGGAAGACCCCCAATGAGATGGCCTGGCACAGTGGCGGCAGCAATGGGCTCAAGCGTAACAACAACTGTGAGGTTGGCGCAGGACTGGGCAGTGTTTTGTTCTGTTGGGCATGAGGTCACTAGGAGTCACATGAGGTCACTATGAGGTCACTAGGAGTCACATGAGGTCACTATGAGTCAGCATGAGTGCCATGAGGTCACAATGAATCACTAGGAGTCACATGAGGTCACTATGAGTCACTATGAGTCACATGAGGTCACTATGGGTCAGTACTGGCTCGACAGCACCTTCCAACAACACTGACAGCTTTCTGAAAAAAAACTTGAATTGCACTTATTTATTTTGGCAAACTGAACATATTTCTTGCATAGTAAGCAAGTAGTTTGAAACTTTTAAAAATGTGAGTGTTAAGGTGAACTCTTGCTTGCTGAATGTGACCGACTGAATTGCTCTTCCATTTTGCAGTCATCTGGGTGAAAGTAACTCTTGGGCAATTAAGAAACAAGCTCATAGGGACTGTATAGGAGAGAGCAGGGCTGCCCCTTTAGGGTGCTCAAAGCTGTGCATTTTTACAGGATCAGACTGCCTTTTCTTTCCCCCTTGGAGCGACTGGTAGGTTCAAACCACTGACCTTGTGGTTGACAGTCAAGTGTTTAAACCACTGCACCACTAGAGCTCCTTGTTGAAAGAAAAGAGAGCTCTCTCTTTGTCTGAGTCTCCCTTGGGAAGAGATCTCTCTGCAATGTTGGTTATTGTTTGTTCTAATTGCGCTTGGTGTCAGAGAAGGGATTGATGGCTTCCGGAAAGAGCCCATTAGCTGCTTCAACAGCCAATGAGGAGGAACCGTGGCATACTAGCTAATAGACCCAGAAATGACCTTAAGGAGGTGTTCATCCATCCCAGAAAAAAAAGTGGTTCAGCAAAAATACAATCCTACACCCAATGGATGATATAGCCAATGAAAAATTGCCAGAAGTCACCTAAACCTGAAGCTATGGGCACGTTTGAGGTGCTTGGATGGAAGAATAGGAGCAGACAGTGTAAAACCAGTTTAGGGTCATAACCTCAGAAGCAAGACAGGTGTGGGCATAGGCTTTGTTGCAGTCGAGTGGGAGTGAGTTCCAACCCACGGTGACCCCTGTATGGTCCCTGGGGAGATGTCCTTGTACGGAGGGGCACCATTGTCCTGCTGTGGGAGACTGTGGGGTCACAGCTGGCCTTCGGGACCAGGACTCCTGCCTCACACACCTGGCTGGCTGACCTGAGTGTCTGGCTCTCGGATCTGGTCAGTGAGCTGAGCTCTCCGCTGGGGTCATTTGTGGGTTGTACACTGCAGCGCCACCTTTCAGAGCACGTTGTTAGATAGCCCTTCATGGAAAGGAGAGGTAAAGGCCAGCATTCCCTGTCCTCCAAAGCACAGCCCTCCCCCCACTGGCTGAGATTCAGCATGAGCATTATTGTGGTCAGAGGCCTCCTCACCTTCCCCCTTCATATCCTGGAAAGGAGGCCGGCTTCCAGCAAACACCTTCCAACCCCCCAGAGCAGATGTGCGTGTCCCTGTTCACAGAGAGAGGATGAGGGCTTCCCCACAGCTCCGGCCTCAGACACCGTGACATGTGCCCAGAGCGGACCCCTTTTCCTCCTCTTCCTCACACAGCTTGACTTTCAGCTTTAAAGCAATCTGCAGCAAGCTTCCCTGCTGAGGTTGGCTCCCAGGACAGGAGGATGCTTGATTTGTTTGCTCTCTGAAAATATTCAAGAGAGGCACCCTCCTAGGGGACTTGAAAGAAAGCTGCAAAAAATAGAAATCAGCAAACTTTCGCAAAAGAGTTCAATCTTCCTTAAAGAATGCAAATGAATTCACAAGACACGTTTCCTATAAAGTTATGGGAGTATCTTCTGACTAACCATTGCCCTATGCTCAAAATCAGCCCACAGATATAAGTTGGAGAGTTCATAAAAATTTAGGCCCAAGAATGTTTATAGGAGCTATAAAATTTTTCAGGCATAGGTTACTCCTCAAAGTGGCATCTTTGCTCTTTAACATATTAAAGAATTCTTTTGTAGCAGATTTGCCCAATGCAATATGTCATTTGATTTCTGTTCCCATGAGTGTTGATTGTGCATCCAAGTAAAATAAAATCCTTGACAACTTCAATATTTTCTCTGTCTATCATGATGATGTGTATTGGTTCAGGTGTGAGGATTTTGTTTTCTTTACACTGAGTCGTAATCCACACAGAAGGCTGTGCTCTTTGCTCTTCAGCAGGTAGTGCTCCAAATTCTCTTCGATTCCAGTGGGTAAGGTTGAGTCACCTGCACATCACAGGTTGTTGATGAGCTTTCCACCAACCCTGAGGCCACGTTCTTTCTCACATCATCCAGTTTCTTCATTTATATGCGCAGCATAAAGTACTGTGGGTTAATGTGTCAGACCGCAAAGCCATTTGAACTGCAAGGTTGGTGGTTCAGGCTCACCAGTGGCTCCTCGGAAACCCTATACAGGGTCACTATGGGTCAGAACCAACTCGACGGTACTTCACAACAACAACAATATACAGATTAAACAAGGATGGTGAAAGGACATAATCCTGATGTACACCTTTCCTGATTTTAAACCATTCACTGTCCCCTGGTTCTAGTGAATAACTGTCCTGAGTACAGTTGTTGTTGTTGTTGTTAAGTGCCATCGAGTCGATTCTGACCCATAGTGACCCTGTATAGGGTTTCCGAGGAGCAGCTGGTGAGCTTGAACCGCCGACCTTGCAGTTCAAACGGCTTTGCAGTCTGGCGCATTAACGCCCAGCGCCACACACGAGTACAGCTAAGTGTCTGGAATTCCCAGTCTTCATAAGGTTGTTCACAGTTTGTTATGGTCCACAAAGACAAATGCCTTTGCACAGTCAATAAAACACAAAGAAACATCTTTCTGGTATTCTCTGCTTTCAGCCGAGATCCATCTGACGTCAGCATTGATATCCCTCATTCCATGCCCTCTTCTGAATTCTGTTTGAATTTCTGGCAGCTCTCTGTTGAGGCAGTTGCAGCCATTTTTGAATTATCTTCAGCAAAATTTAACTTACATGTGATATTAATGGTAATTGTTTGATGATTTCTGCATTCTGTTGAGTCACCTCTCCCTGGAATGGGGACAAATAAGGACCTCTTCCAGTCAGGTGGCCATGTAGCCATCTTTGAAATTTCTCGGCATGGAAGGAAGAGTGTGCGTTCCAGCGCTGCATCCGATTGTGAAACATTTCTGTTGGTGATCCGTCAGTTCCTGCCACTGCCTTCACTGCAACTTGGATTGCTTTTTTTCAATATAACTGGAAATGGGAATCAGGTTAGATGATAAGCCACTGGCTCGAGTCCCAAAAACTGGGAATCAAGGAATAAAGAGCCAGATGCAGGATCCAGACTAAGAGAGAGGACCCCGCCCCGGAGCAATGCTGTGTGTGGACCCAGAACACACACACCCTCAAGGAAAGCCCACCTTCATCCTGCCTCCCTAGCATAACTGGCACCTCACTCTGTTGCAGACCGTGTAAGACTAGTCAGAGGTTCGAGGCCCTCTAGGGCCGAGTGTAACAAATGAGGCCACTGGCAGTTAATGGCAAATTGCTTTCATATTAATATTCAGGTATATATATTAAATTAATACACTGGAGCCTTTGACAATCCACAGATAAATGTGGTATTTTCCTAAAGCCAAGACTAAAGGTTACAAGGTTAAGCCTTTCTCCAAAGGATTAACTAAAAATGTCTTAGCTACTTCACAGCTCTTTGTTCCATAGACAAAGAACCCATCCTCCCTAATCCTTTTCCAGGTGCAGCCCATTCACCTGGGCGTCTGGAGTCCTCCTGCAGACCTGGCTCAGGAAGCCAAAGCAGCAGGACTCTGCCCAAGCTTTTGTCTTTATCTCTCACCTTCCCCCACCTTAGCTCAGGGGCTATAGATATGTTAATTGGGCCTGAGAATCCAAGTTGCTAGCCTGGGATTCGAACCAGCAAAGCACAATGTAAAGTTACCTGAATGTCTGGAAAAGTACTGATGTTAGCTATACCTTGCCTAAGTCCCTCCCAGCTTGATGTGAAGCTCCTCCTTTGAATAAAGCAGAGGCCCGGGCCTCCCCAGGTGTGCATTACTGGTTGGAAGGCATGGAGTAAAGATTGCGGTGCATTATGGGTTGGAAGGCATGCAGTAAAGATTGCAGGGCAGTGAGTTGCTGCCTGCAGAGGCCACGATGCCTGTAGTCCCAAGCCTGCCTATCAATGATGTATCCACCCTGGCTTTGGGGTGCCTCTTTGTCTCTCTCTTTCTCTCTTTCTGTGTATTCTTGATATATATGAATCGCCATCAGGTATCCTCTCCTCGTGAACTGAACCCCAATGTCGAGGCGGGTCCCTGACATCACTCCAAAACTGGACTAGGTTATGAGACACCCCGCAGTGGAGGTCTATGGCTAGAAGTTAAGTAACACTGCACTGAAAACATTTTTGATAATATTTAAGGCATAAATAAGTGTGTCAGCTGGGACCCTTGGCTGCAAATGACAGAATGCATCAGAAGCTGTCTTCATTAGAGGGGTCCACTCTGACCATGAGGTTGCATGTGGAGCAAGTCTGGCTCAGGCAGCCCTGGGCTGAAGCCTCAAACAGTGTGGTGTTGTGTGATGCCAACACACAACCAAATCTTGGCTTTGTTCCCTATAGGTTCTTCCACATGGAGACAAAGGAGACATTGTTCCTCTAGGTTCATCTTAGTGATTCCAGTACAAAGAAAGTTCTGGAGACGTCCCATCAGGGAAGGTCGGCTTGATTTTCGCTCAGGTCCAGCCATGGCGGCCAGATGATGAACTGCTCTATAGATCTGGCTGAGAGAGGGTGTCAGTCCCAGCTGGACCATGTATGTGCAGGGAGTGGAGGGACTGGTGCATGTGTTGAGCAGACAGAAATTACAGCACCATCCATGGTCCTGTACAGTCCAGTCCAGGTGAGCTCAGGGACCCCTGGCCAGACATCACCCCTGGGCACTGTAACATTCAGGCTCAGTTCCTTCTCTGTGAAGGGGATCCTGTGCCCAGCAGGATGTTGATCAGAGTCCCCAGTCTCCACCCACTCAATGCCAGCAACACCCTCTCCAAAGTTGCGACAATAAATGACATTTTCTAGGGGGTAGACAAGATCCCCAATAGAGAACCACCACAGTATCATACACCCAGTCAGAGAGGCCTTGTTGTAGAGGTTTCAGGTCCCTTGGACTTCACCTTAGAGACCATCAGCACCTACGTCACAGATGAGGACAGGTGGTACTGTCTCAGCTACAGCCTGGAAATGCCAGAGAGGCAGAGCTCGGAGGGTTTGCAGCTGACAGTCCCTCAGGGGGAAGAGTGACAGGGACTGTCCCCGAGTCTCCCATGCCCCCCCCCCGCCCCCCCCCCCCCACAAGACAATGGCAGCTCCAGAAAGTAAATCACTCTAATAGTCCTCCAAGTTCCCAAGCCTCCAAAATGGGAATTGCAGCAGCTAAAAATAGAGCTGTGAGGTGTTCCGGGTAATGAATGCAGCCTGTCTTCTCCCTCCTCCTAGCGAAATCAGTCCAATCCCACTAGCCATTGTTCATAAGCTCGATCTGTCAGCACTTTAATCATTGGTGTGGCCCGGGACTAAATCTGTCCCAAGTCCCCCCCTCTCTTGTAAGCTGTGGGTCCACTGTGAGAGCCAGCATTTAAAATTACTCACGAAGCAGCGCTGGCGGGGGGTCTCGGAGCTGTGTGCTAAGGGAACATTGGCAAGCACTGGTATAGAGTCTCAACTGTCTCAGAGGAAACCTTTTCATCAAATAACTTGTAATATGATTCAGCATGTCCACTTAGGTCCAGTTGCTCCTGTGCCCTCAATGGTGCGTGGGCATTAGTAACAAACAGCGTAATTGTTCTGACTCTGAACACTCTGAACACCACTCTCCCGGCTTATATCTGAGGTGCTCTGAATTACATAGTGAGCTTCGGGCCAACTTCACAAAAATAGAAACACCAATTGAATTTCCTATTAATGTAAAACATTGTTTTTGTTGTTAAGTGCCATCAAGTCGGTTCCGACTCATAGTGACTCTGTATAGGATTTCCAAGAAGCAGTTGGGTTTGAACAGCCGATCTGGTGGTTTACAGTCCTACAGAGCTATACTCGGACATTATCATAAAATATTTTCTCCTAATTTATTCAGAACTTCCCTTAACCACTTGTTGTCATATAGATTGAATGGTATCCCCACAAAAATATCAAGTCTTTTTTTTTTTCCTTCATTTTTTATTGTGGATTATATGATATTTTACATGAGGGAACTTTAGTTTTACATTCATTCCACTGTATATCGTTTCATTGTCATGGTTCCAATCCCCTCCATGCATCATCAACC
>NW_006408863.1:2173395-2188867 GCF_000296735.1 Chrysochloris asiatica | reverse complement strand
CCACCCCCACCCCAGTTTTCAGCACACAGTCCCTCTCCCTCTCTGGATCCAAAGTCCCCAGCCGCTTCATCACTCCACGTCATTGTCTCTGCCTCCATCTCCTCGCTGCTTCTCTGGGTAGGGTCCCCCTCTCGGCTCTTCTCCCTTGATGGTCCTAGAGACCTCCGCTCCTAGACTGGAGAGTTAATCACTCTCTTCCTTGCTATAAAACATCTGCCTTTACATTTCCAACCCTCACAATCAGTCCTGATAACAATTATTCACTATTGTATCACAAGTAACCCTTCTACATTTCATTTCATCAGCTCCGTCTAGACAGATTGGATAGTACTCACTGGAGATTCTGCCTTCCTCCAAGCCCCCTAGCTCTAGGTTCCCTCTTGAAAGCTTGTAAGCCAGTCACTTCTTGCCTAAAAACAGAATCAAGTCTTAAACCCAGTCTCTGTGACTGGGACCTTGTATGGTTGCTGTAGATGGAATCAGCTGAGGTCTATAGGGTGAACTCAAAGCTCTTTACGACTTGTAAGAAAAGAAGAAACCCAGAGAGACAACAGGCTACGTGGGGACAGTGGCAATGATAGGGGCGATGCAGACACAGCCAAGGAGCGCCTGGGACCACCAGAAGCTGGAAGTCCAGACAGAAGCCATCCTCCTCTAGAGGCTCCCAGCAGTGATGTGTTAACATGAGTTCATACTGCACCAGGATGGGCCCTAACCCAAGGACTGACAGCCTTGTGAGAGAAAAGAGGGAGCAATTCAGATACACAAGGAAGAAGACCACGTAAACATAGAGTAGAGATTGGGGTGATGAGGCCAGAAGCCCAGGGGTGCCTGGGCCACAGAAGCTGGAATGGACAAGGAAGTTTCCCCCCAACCTCCCTGGGGCCTCGTGAGGGAGTGAGGCCTGCTTAGACCCTGAATGTGGACTTCTGGCTCCGGGACTGAGAGAGAATTTGTGTTTCCAGTGGTCCAGTCGGTGGTACCTTGTCCTACCCCAGGAGTCACAGGAGCACACAGTGCTCATCCCCGGGCCTCAAGGACATTGGTTCATGGAGGACAAGGTGTATTCAGACAGGCTGGGTGGTCCTGGTAAAGTTGTTGGTGGGGTGATGTGGGGGGGGCGCTCTAAGAGAGAACACCCCCAGCTGCTTACCACCATCTCCTCCAACTTTACACGGCAGCTAACAGGGATGAGAGGCACATGCATCCCACTAAGAAGAGGCTTTCTGATCGTCAAAGTGGGGTCCTTATTCTCTGGGGTGGAGAGCAAATAGGGCAACCACTCTCCAGCCCTGAATGTGACTACCTCATGGGGACTGAGGCCACTCAGGAGAGCCTCTCCCCCTGAACCCGGGAGCCTGAGTGGAGCAGAGAAATCTTGGGGTTCAGATGCCCCACGTCCATGAGAAACCCTTTGGAGGTGGCTTTGGGGCCAGATAGAAAGGCTCAGCTGAATGTCGTAAGCTTGTCAGCCCGTGCCCACAGCCCACACCTGAAAGCCGAGATGTTCCGCCACATTCACATCTGTCCATGCCACCATTTCCAGCTGGGCTCTGCTGGGCTGCCCACCCCACTCCCTAGGATGGGGAGCTGGCTGCTGGCACATAGACTTCAGGGCTGGGGGCTGGCAGAAAGGCCCAGCCAGGGACTGGTGGTGGGACAAGGTAAGATGCCCTGTCCAGACCACCTCCCAAATCCCCAGCCTGCTCCTGGCCCCACTGCCTGATGAGGCCATAATGTCCTGCCCAAGCTGCCTCCTACTCCGCCCTGTGTGCAGTGGTCTCCAGGGCTTCTCATGTGTCTGGTCTCTCCTACTGGGGTGTCCTGAGAATGGGCTTTGCCCATGGTCCTTCCCTCCTAGGACTGGCACGTGCAGATCCCAAAGTGTGCCTATGTGCCAGCAGGCCTTCCTGTGGGGATGACCACGCTGGCCCCATGTGGTTCACTTTTCCCATGGGGACTAACACGTTGACCCCACGTGACTCACCCTTCCCATGGGGAAGACCACACTGACCTCTTGCAGGCTAGCAGTGCTGCCCTCGCTGCTGGATGGAGGAGATGGCCTTGTTATGACCCAAGATCACAGACCTGCTGTGCCCAGAGGCCGAGAAACCAATAGAAGTGGAGGACACTTGAGGACACAACTCTTCCTAGATGACCCCCTAAGTGAGCGGGAACCCTGGGGAGTCACGATCCTGGGTTTTCCTAAACTTCTGAAGAATTGTCAGACTGTGAGCAAACCACCAGTACACACACCCCCACAGAGGTCAGGAATGAGGCCAGCATCCATGGGCTATCAGCGGCTTTGTGGGACGGAGCAGAGGTAGGGTGGGCCACAGGTTGGGCCCCACCTCCAAACCAGCTCCCCAGCTCCCTCGCTTAGTCTGTCTCTCTTCCTCCCCCACCTGTGGTTTGCATTTTGTCACTCATTACCAGAAGTGGGAAAGTATCAATATAATGTAAGGAGAGATAAGTACAACTTTTTAGTTGTTAGCAAGAACTTTGATTTCAAGTTCAGTTTGGAGGTGAAATTTTAGTTGTGTGTTAGATAGCAAGATAGCAAATATAAAAAGAAGACACTCTTTAGAAAGACCATTTCATCTGAGGAAAATCCAAAGGCATTGAGAGTTGTCATGTGAGTGCGTGTCATGGTGAGATAGCCCGTAATAACGTGGAACTTCTGCGGGAAACGCGGGCTCAGGGTCCTGGGGATGCATGAACGGTCTCAGAGCTACACCCAGGCAGACCTGTCTTCACACAGAGATGTCCCACCATGCCCTGAGCATGCCCAAATGTTCCTAGGAGGTTCCTACACCAAGAAATGCAGCTGGGCTTCCCGAGGCCAGCATGCAGCACTGCCCAGTGCAGCTGTTCTGGCTTTTTCCAAGCTGGGACCTTGGGGCCAGGGAAGGCTGAAGGGGAAGGGGCCAGTGCCTTCCACCTTCCGCTGTAGGTGAGACCAGCCCGGCGTCTGTGCTGACGCCTTGTGAATAGGGGGCAGCATTGGCCACCCCAGGTGCCCATGGTTACTCGATGGTGTGTTTGCCCATGGGTGGCTGTGGGGCGGACACTTGGGGACAGCATCTTGGGAGATGACCAGTAAGAGCAGTGGCCTCTCAGGATTTTGCCACGGGCTCCCTGACTGGCCTCTGAAAATCACGTGATCTACGTCAGCATCTGTAAAGGGCTCCTTGTATGCAGATGGACAAGGAAAACTTCATTCATGTATTCGTTCAGTAAATGTTCATTGGGGCCAGCAGCTCCTAAGATGGCCTGCCTGCCTGCATGGCTTGTGGGTGACCGTCGTGGCCTGGTCATGGTCAGAATGTAGTCTGGGGAGCGGTCACTCGGGGAGTAATCTCGTAGCACTGAGACAAAGAGCCCATGTTCGAGGAGGTAAAGGCACAGGTCTTGCCTGGATCCACCCTGGGGTGCTGTGAATCACGCATTGGGTTGCTACCCACAAGGTCGGCGGTTCAAACATACTAGCTGCTCCATGGGATGAAGATGAGGCTGTGTGCTCCCCTAAAGAAAGACATACAGTTTCAGAAACTACGTTATGAGCCAGAATCAATTTAATGAGTGGGTTTGTCTGTGTGTCGCGGGGGGGGGGGACAGTATTTTCTTAGAGTGACTGGAAATTTCCTGTCTCTCAACACTTATGAACCAGAGAGGAGCGGGACAGCAAGGAAAGGACGTCCCGCAGCCGCCCAGCAGCCCTGCCTGTGACCAGCCCGCAGGAGGCTTGTGCGTTGCTCTGAACACCTCTCAAACAGCCAGAGCAATTAGAGACACACTTGCTCTTGAAGAGGGAAGAAACCACATGCTGCCAGCTTTTCATTTTCTGTCTTGTCAAATTGGACTCTGGCCAAGTTATAAACAGAAAATGTGTAGTTAGGGGAGAAACGCGGGCCTGCGGAAGAGGGCTCTGTGAGGACCTCACCGGGCACCCCTCACTGTGACGGGCATTTTGCCCACACTTGATCTGTGGAGGTTGTGTAAGCTACCAGAAGTCTCTAAAGGCTTTCTGTCAGGAGGAAGCATCCCTCTACCCTGAGCTAAGATTTCAGAAACAGAGACAGCACAGCGCAGGCGGGAGACCAATCGGTGAGAGAGCTGCAAGAAAAGGTTCACTGTCTGGTGATGGGCCACTGGCACACTGCGGCTGTTGTTTGGAGCCGCTGAGTCAGAAAGAGGGCCCTGCGCCATCTCCATGATGGCTGTTGTTTCACACGAAAGGCTTCCCTTCTCTCTGCTGACCCGGTACCAGACATGATAACCTTTTCTAGTGACTGAAGTCCCGTCCAAAGCAGGCGAGTCAAACAAAATCTTGCCCTTTTCGCGTCTAAGGAAGACTCTGGCTGTGTTTCTTATTTTTCTGTTTCTTTAAAGACAGATTTGTTCTTCTGCCAGTTCCCCAGGGCACAATTCTTTGACAACACCATAGTTCTTCTGTCTCCCGTGACACTGTCTAGCTCTCACCTGTATTGGAGGTGATGGGAAGACCATGACTTGGACCAGGTGTACCTTAGTCTGTCTACAGTGAAGAGTTTTCTGGGAAACCAGGAGGATAGCGCATGGAAGAAATTCACTGTCGATAAAACCCAGAGGTGACACCTTGGCCACAAAATGTCAAGTGTTCACTGTCGGCGTCATGGAGACATGTCCCAGCATGCTGCTGCCCTTAGCCGGACAAACAAAATGGCGTCGTTGTCTTTATCCGGAAGCGGAGCCTTATGAAACCACTTCACAATCCTGATATTGCATGGCAAAAAAGGCATAGAGACGGTGCCTGAGCTTCTCTGGCTCCTTCACAAGGCCGATTCCTGACAACCGTCTAGATCCTGACACCATCCGCCCCTCCCACAGCATTCTCCTTCGCTGGGTTCCATCATCCATTGCAATGACCACACAGAACCCACAGACAACACTCACAATTATGCTGTTTATTAGGGTTGTGAACAAGGTACAATTCTGGACCAGAAACAGCAGTTCCCTAGCCAGGAACTCCTCTCCTCAGCGGAGCTGCAGGTACACCTTTCTGTAGGCCTTGGCCTCTCAGCCATGTGACCCCTTGGCCTCTGCCCTGCTCAGGCAAGTGTGGCGAAGCCCTGTTAGCATTGCTGATAAATGGTCAAAGGGCACTCCATTCTGCAAGCCCAACGTCATTCAGTCTGTTGGCTAAGAAGTCTGCCACCTCTGCTGCCACCTCTCCGCTCAGGGATCCTGGGTCCAAAACAGGCATTCCACTCATGGCTCTGCTTCTTACTGGTGGAAAGACCCTCCCATCCTGCTCTGAGAAGGCTCATTCAAACCCAGCAGAATGGCAAAACTGGCCAATCCCCACGTCAGAGACCCCTATACCCTATTTGCATGGTCCCACCCAATCATGGCTGGATACAAAAGCTACATCAACACACTGACTGTGTAACACACATCTACTGTGCTTCACAAGGCAGCTGTTTTCTAAGTTCAGAAACTAAAAACATTTGCTAATCAGATGAATCTCATCCCTGGAGTTTACCAGGTTCTGGTGCAGTGAGACAAGATTTCAGACCAGCACCTGGACTCACACCCGATTTGGAGCAGCACTGAGTCTGCAAGCACAGGGAGATTTACTGGGAAATGAACCCTGAAAGAACGCCATGGTGTGTGGGCTTGCATATTTCATGCCACATCACCACATGCTCAATATTCTTGGGGAAATATTTCTGTGTGTAGTGTGAGTGTACCGAAAAACAGCTGAACATTTGTAATAAAAAATAAATGAAATAGCTGAAACTGTCTAATTGAGGTGAGAAGAAGAGAAGTAGAGAGGGAGGCAGTCTAATGAACTAACAGTGAGATTGGAGGCAGTTACTTAACCTCACTGGGGCTCAGCTGCCTTATCTGAAGTTAAAGGAGTTAGACTAGATTTCTGCAGCTCCCAGTATGGTCTGGTGACCAGCTGGCACCAGCAGCTGGAGCTGGTCAGGGATGCAGACTCCCAGGTTCCATCCACTAAGCTGAAATCTGAGTTCGTCAAGATCCCAGGTAGTTTGCAGGTGCTTAGAGTCTGAAAAGCTCTAGACTGAAGTTCTTGTCCCCAGAGTCTACATTTCATTGAATCTGGGAAGAATGGAGGCGATAAGGAGACTACAAAGGGACTGCTGACTCTCCACACAGCGGACACAGAGCTGTGCTTAGTGAGAATTCTGCACATCTAATGTCCGTACATGGCAGATACGCAGGTGCATTTGAGAATTATGCTCACTGAATGTCCACACTGAGTCCTGGTGTGGCTCTTTAGTATAAGCACTTGGATCACAGGGTTGGTTTGAACCACAAGGTAGGCAGTTCAAACTCACCAGCTCCTCAGAAACCCTATCCAGGGTTGCTATGAGTCAGGACCAACTCAATGGCACTCAACAGCAACGTCCATAAGTGTTGGATACATCGGTGGATCCAAGAACTCTGCTCATTTAACATCCACATACGTGGGAATACAAATTGAAATTGTTCAACAAACTGATGCAGCAGTGGAGGCACCCAGTTGTCTAAGCCAAAAAAAATTGGAAGATAGCTACCTGGCCAGCTGATTTTAAGAGATTCATATTTGTGCCCATTCCAAAGAGAGATGGCCCAACGGAATGCAAAAATCATTAATATCACATACAAGTAAAATTTTGCTAAAGAGAATTTACAAACAGCTACAACACAACACTGACAGAACACTGCCAGCGGTCAAGTCGGACTTAGGCAAGGATGTGGAAGGAGGGATAGCATTGCTGATGTCAGCTGCATCTTGACCGAAAGCAGACAAAACCTGTGCTTTATTGACTATGCAAAGACTTTCGATTGTGTGGATCATGACAAGCTATGGACCACATTGTGGAGACCGAGTATTCTGGAACACTTAATTGTGCTGATGAGGAACCTGTATATAGACCAAGAGGCAGTTGTTCAAACAGAACAAGGAGACTCTGAATGGTTTAAAATCAGAAAAAGTGTGCACTAGGATTGTATTCTTTTACCATACCTATTCAATCTGTATGCTGAGCATATAATCCAATAAACTGGACTACATGAAGAAGAAGGTGGCATCAGGATTGGAGGAAGACTCATTAACAACCGGTGATATGCATATGATACAACCTTGCTTGCCCAAAAGGAAGAGGACTTAATTTACTGATAAAAATCAAAGACCACAGCCTTCAGTATGGGTTGTACCTCAGTGTAAAGAAAACAAAATCCTCACCACTGGACCAATAAATAGCATCATGGTAAGTGGAGAAAAGATTGAAGTTGTCAAAGACTTCATTTTGCTTGGGTCCATCATCAACATTCATGGAAGTAGCAGTTGAGTATGAAATGAAGTATTGCATTAGGCAAATCCGTTGCACAAGACCTCTTTAGTGTTGAAGAGCAAAGATGTCAGTTTGAGGACTAAAGTGCACCTAATCCAGGCCAGTTTTTCAAATAGCCTCATATGCATGTGAATGTTAGACAGGGAATAAGGAAAACCATAGAAGAATTGATGCGTTTCAGGTATTATGTTGTTTAGAACATTAAAAGTACCATAGACTTCTAGAAGAACAAACACATCTGTGTTGGAAGAAATATTAACGAGAATGCTCCTTGGAAGCCAGGACGTCTCTCGTACTTCAGACATATTGCCAGGAGAGTCCAGTCGCTGGAGAAGGAGATCATGCTAGGTAAAGTGGAAGGTCAGCCAAAAGAGGAAGACTCCCAACGAGATGGACGGGCACAGTGGCAGCAGGACTGGGCTGTTTCCTTCTGTTGTGCATAAGGTCGCTGTCAGTCAGAATCCACTCGATGGCACCTAACAACAAACACATGCTGGATACACAGCTGGACTGAGAACTCTGCTCATTTAAGGTCCATGTAGGGTGGACACACAGCTGGATATGGATAGTGGCTATGCTGGCTTGCGGAACCAGTTATTAATTTTGGAGGAGTCTTTGCAAGGCTGCTCTTAACACAGCCATTATTAAAAAATTAAATTTCATAACCTTACAATTAAATAAGGCATAATAAAAAAAAAAAACATGCCACATCAGTTCTTAATTATTTTCTTACATTTTCTTAATAGCTATGCTCGGAGGGTAACAGAAGACCAAACAGGAACTGACGCCCTTGAATTACGGTGCTGGTGACGAATGTTGGAGTACCGTGGACTGCTGGAGGAACAAACACATCTGTCTTTGAAGAAACACAGCTGGACTGCTCGTTGGAAGTGAGGCTAGCTAGACTTCATCTCGTGCACTCTGCACATGTTAACAAGAGGAGCCAGTCCCTGCTTGGTAAACTCGAGGGTCTGTGAAAAGCCGCCCCTAAGAAGATGGGTTAGCACAGTGGCTGCATCAATGAGCTCAAAAGCGCCACTGTGAGGGTGGCTCAGGACTGGGCAGTGTTGGGTCCTGTTGTGTGTAGGGTCACTATGAGTCAGAACCAATTCGACAGCACAGAACGGGATCACGCTCTGAGGATATAGTGCATCTAGAAGGTAGAAATGCCACCTGACGTCTTCGCTTTTGCTAGAAGCGAAGGCACAAGGCGGCGGCTTTAAGGAACAGGAAGTGAAGGGGCTTTGGGCAGCCCGTGGCATTTTGAATATTCTCCTCCAACACCACAAGTCAAATGGGTCAGTTCTTCTATGGTCGTCCTTATTCACTTCCTTATTCCTGAGCAGTATGACCTACAATTCCCCACCCATCTTCCCCTCACAAACCTGCCCCACTCCCCGCTTCCTGGAGCCAGTCCAGATCTGAAACCGCATATGGTGGGACCCCTGGAATGTGCTCCAACCCTGCTGCTACTGCAAGGTAGTCCAAGGGCACCTTTACCTCTGTGAAAACGCACACACACATTTATAATACAGCAAACACACACACGCGTTTATAATATACACACATAGACTTGAGGGTGATGAGCATGTGGCTTTCATTATCTTTTTCTGCTGTGAAATGGAAACTCACAGCTAAATATGTTCGTGGGCTTTACGATGTCTTCAGCATACACCGTTCTACATTAAAGCTCTCTAATATACTTCACTCACCTGTAGAAACTGCCAATTACTGGGACAGTGAGTACCACTGGAGTGGGAGGGAGCAGTCCAGTTTTCTGTTGTCAGGGGAATTGCTCCTGAGAAGTGCAGCCTTGGCAAGGCTGCCGTCAGGGGCCACCAAGTGTCCCTGTGATGGGTTCCAGTCATACAGACCTCCTCCATCAAGACTATAATTGTGTTAGCCTAGAGCAACACTATAAAGGGCAGAACACTGGATGGTACCCACGAACCCACCCCAACATAAATGGAGAATCACATTCCTCACAGTGCAGTTTCACCTAGTAAACATAGAAGGAATTATGGAAATAGGAAATAAGTCTGACAAACGGTACAGTAATGATTGTGGCAAGCAAGAACCCTCCACAGAGGCCAAAGCTGATGGGGGAAGTGTGATGAAGATAGAGAATTCACAGAGCCTCAAACCTTCCCCCAACCCCTCTCATTCTTACAACAACTAGGGGGAGTTGTCACTTACAGGGAGATCCAGCAGACACCCAACCTGTGTCTCCAGAATGGTGAGTCAGACATCTTGGGTGTCTTGTGAAGATCTGTGCCCCTGAAATTAACCTGGAGCCCACACTGAGGGACAATCTAAGAAACAGTTTTCAACATCTTAAAAACATAATAAGACACTGAGAGGTGTTCAAACCAGGCAAAGGGAAGGGTGGACACCTGTCTCCAAACACAATATTGGACCAACTCGTGTTTTTGTGGTTGGGCTCTTTTTGACATATGTACAGTTTTTTCAGTGTATGCATAAGAAGAATAAAAACTTTTAAAGTTCTTCAAAGTACTCTTTGCTTTATAAGGATGGGGATGTTCCCTATTGATGTGTAAATGACAAAAGATAGATAAAATGTCACATTCAAGAACAGAAATTCAATCCACATTTTCCTATTTACAAATTAGTATTTCACTGGAAAAGTCTGAGTGAATTTGTGAAAGAGAAAAATATGTACATTGATTTCTCATGATTTGGGTCTCTTCCTCAGTGACGGTCTCAGACCAGCTATGGCCCTCAGTCACTTGGAGGGGCATGGTCTGAAGAGGGCAAGGGTGAGAGTAAGGGCCCCGCCACCGTCCTCACTGGCTGTGGGGGATGAAGGCTCCCATGAAGAGTCTCCTCCTGGCCATAAATTCTGGGGCCACTCAGCTCAAGCAAAATGGGCCCACCGATGTGGCTGCTGGCTGCGCTGAGGGGCCTGATGCCTTTCAGTCATGAAGGGCGGGTTCTGATCACTGCACACCAAGAGTTGGTAATGATGGCTCCATCATGCCCAGATCTGTGAGGACACCGGCTTCTCTCGTTAGCTTTTCCCATTGAGCGAGAGCTGAAAGTCCCTAACAAGTTACTAAGAGTCTATAAACACTGTGACTGGCATCGTCATTACTGTTCATGAGAGAAGCAGTTTCTTTGACCAGGGTCAAGGTGTAGGTCAGCATGTGGACATGGTGTGAGTCTGTCTGACTGTCTGCTGGGAAGAGCAGAGCTGAATGGGGGTGCATGTGGGACACCTCCCATCTTGATCTTCTTCCTGGACTTTGAGCCTCAGGAGAGAAGCCTCTGGAGCCTGGAGTGTGTGAAACACGGTTAAGTCACTGAGTTTGAGCTGTCATTCCTGTTACTCACGTGGAAACCAGCCCTGCTGGGGCCACAGACGGTGGGACTTGTTTATAAAGACTCAGGCAACCTTGCAACATCTGGGGAGACAGACCTCCAGTGGTTAGACTTCAGTTGTTTATCACTTTAGTAACAGCAGCTGGAAGGCCTGTCTTGTCCCTGGAGGTATTCGGGGGCAACGGCTGCCAAGGCACACACTTTGCTCCCAGCAAACGAACTGAGTTTAGCACAAGGTGGCTGAGATCTCTCCACGGATTAAGGTGCTCACCCTGTCCCCTGAGCAGGCAACCCCAAGGGCAGGCTCGAGTTTCCTGGGCCTTGGTCAGAACACGATATAGCTGCAGGTAGGACTCCCACTGATGTTCTTCATTGTCCAGCTTCTGGCGACAGCTCATGGCAGCCCATGGCTGGTGACCCTATAAGATAGCAAGTCACTTCCGTAAATATGAAATGGTGGAGCAGTAATAACTGCCCGCCACTCACTCCTCTCTAGAACTACCATAGGCTTGAGTGTCTGGGTGTGTGTAAACTGACACACTGAAACATGCGTGCCTCTCAAGGATCAGGAAGATTTATAACCAGTTAGAATGGCGCCTGGCGAGGTTGCTCTGAAAGGGAACAAAATTCACAACATATTGTTCCTTGAACTAAAGTCTGGCATATGGCAGGACTTGGCAGTTACCAACACCAGTACTAGCTAATTAAAAGTTCGCCTTCTGTGCGCTCATGTGCACAGTTACAGACGCCTGCGAGATTGCTTTCTGAGTTTTTTAAACACTGGGCAGCATCTTCGTGATGGACCCCTGGTGTGGTGCTGTAGGATTATCAGAGGACTTCGAATCACAAGGTGGACGGTTCAAACCATCTGTTCCTCAGAAGCCCTATACAGGTGTTACGAGTGGGGGTTGACTTGATGGCACTTAACAACAACCACCTTCCTGATGACCCCTTGGAAAAAGTCCTAAACTTGGAAAAATATTGTTGCCATTTGTTTTGTTTGTAAGACGCCAAATGACCATGTAGTTTTTCCCTTTTTAATTGTCTTGATTGAACGATCTCGGTGCACAGAACCAGCCCTGACATGGATTTTTGTGGAGAAGAGAACGTTCTAGAGTTGAGGGTCCTGTGTGCATGCGTACGAATGATAAGAAAGCATCGGGACTTTTGGAAGTGGATTCAGAGTCACTGGAGCAGAAGAAACAGGCCCGGAGTGGGATGTGAGCCATCTGTGGAGGGCTTCGGCGTTCGTCTCTTTAGCTGGGAGTTCTCAGCATCGTTGATGCAGGTGCTTGGAGGCAGTGCGTTAAATTGCCATGGTGGAGAGAAAGAACATAATAACACGCATTAAACCCAGAAATAAAAGAGGATGGGGCCTCACAACAAGCTGACCATGTGAGACGCAGCCCCCTGCTCCCCACATGCAGAATAACAAGCCAGTGCAAACCCAGGGCAGGAAAAGGAAAACGGCAAAGATTATAGACCGTGTTTTCCTTACGAAAGGTGCCTAAATCGGGACATTTTGACTGTGAGCCAGATTCGGGGTGGACCTCAAGCAGGGGAAGTACTGCAGCTGGTGAGGCACCAGGATTGGGCTTGTGTGAACTGGGTGGGGTGTAAGTCGCTCCACTCGGGCTCCAAGCAGCCCACCTGTCTCTTCTCACCCTCTAGAGTGGTGGTGGCTTTTCAGTGCATTCCAGGGTTTAGAGTTGTGTATGGTGATGGGTGAAAGGAAGGGTCTTTTCTGTGTAGGATTTTGCGGCCTTTGCAAACATTACCATGACTTAGACCTGTGAGTGGAGACACTACAAATCAGTCAGTAATACTTAGTGGGATCGCAGATTTCCAGGCTAATGCAGGTTCTATGTAGATCTGGGCCTTGAAGGGCACTGTGTGCTGTTCCCAACACCATAGCAGATACGGTGTGTACCCAGTGTCCCCGGAGGCTGTCCCCGTGGTTTGTGATCAATCGTGGAAAGAGAGGAGAGGGTGCTCACAGGATCTGGGAGACCCCTGTGCTCAGGTGGAGTGGGCTCTTATGCGAGAGTGGCAGTGTTTTCCTTCCAGGGGGTATGGTCTTGGAAGGTCACATGGTGGGGGTCCAGGCCACTCTAACTCAGAGTCAGGGGTCTTGGTGTGCAGGTAGTCACTCCTACAAGCTCAGTGGTTTATGAGCAAGAACCACCCTGCTAGGTTAATCCAAACGGGGAGCCAGTGTCCTGCAGGCTGTCAGCGAGACACGAGGAGACGTTTTCAATCGTAACCCTGGTCACATGTATTCATTTCACCTTCCAATTCTAGCACTGAGATTAGAAACACACGGAACAGAAATTCATTCTCTTACCATTCAGCTGCAGAACGCTGGCTCTGGGACTAGGTCCGTGGCTCCTGGCTGCATTTGTCGGCCCGGTGTTCCTTAGAGCGCTCCGTGTGTCCTGGCACCAACCTTCCCCTGGGTCTGGGGGCTTCCCAGGGCAGGGACCCCAGGTACAAAGGACACACTCTGCTCCTGGCCCCCGAACTAACACACTTTTCAGTCCGATGTTTTTGTTCTGGAGTGTGGGAAGCCTGCAGTGGGTATGGTGGACAGTAGTAGGGCTGACTTACCACAGCCAGGCCCTGCTGGAACCACCTATGTGCAGGCGGCCGAGGGTCAAGATGTCACTGATGGGGAGGGAGACTCTCCCTGGAACCCTGTGAGAGCCTCCGTTCTGTGGCTGCATTTTTCTGAGGCAGCTCCTAGGGTCTGAGGCCGGGTGGCTCTGATACCATCTGGAGCGCCTTGTGCTGCTGGGACCCCCATGACCCTGCCCAACTCAGCAGGCATGGGCTTGAGAGGTTGGTGTGTGCCTGCCCCTCAGAAGGACTGGTCCTGGTGGACTGACCCTACTGAGCCTGATTAAGGTGGGCCTGAATCATGGTGGACGGACCCTGGCGGATCTGTCGCTGGCGGGCTGACCCTTGGTGACTGACCTTGGTGGGCTGACCCTTGGTGACTGACCCTGGGTGGACTGGACCCTGGGCGAACCAGACCCTGGGTGGACCTGACCCTGGGTGAAGCTGACCCTGGTAGATCAGAGCATGGTTGATCTACATTAGACCTGACCTTGACCTCCTCACTCCGGCCTACAGCAGGGACTGGAAGCCCAACCTCCCCCCTCAGAGCTCGGCGATGGAGAGGCAGGAAGCAGCAGTCCCTCTTGAGTGACAGGACACATTTCATTCCATCTGCCAGAGAACACAGCTTGGCAGCTCAGTATGAAAAGCCGCACCCTGGGAGGCCTTGAATCCATGTCAGTGACTCCATGCTGGGCTGGTGCCCAGATGCCGCTGGAGCTGGACCGGTCCGCTGGCTGTGTGACGTCGCAGCTCAGCCCCAATGTTGTGAGCTGATCTCGCCGATGCAGGATGAGGGGCAGGCCGTCCCAGCTTGTCCATGCCCACAGCTCAGGTGCGTCCCCTGGGAGCCCATGGGCAAGCTGCTCGTGTGCACAGGAAGGGCTGAGAGGCAGTGACCCAGAAGCCATTGCTGATTCCGCAGTAGCAAACTGCAGTTACTCCCCGGCTCCTGAAAGTATGTTGACCCAATGTCCGGAAATGCAGCTGGACCCAGCAGGACCCTCTCCAACCCCCTAGGAGACCCCTGGAAAGCTCTAGTCTCTGCTACTGACTTAGTCTAGGGGCTTCCCGGCTGGGCTGCTGTGGTGAGCAAACTTCACAGTGCATACATGGCCTATGGGGCTGCGGGAGGGGAGAGGGGGGCTTTCTGCATTTCTAACACCGTGGGGCCCTCCTTACCACAGCCACCATAATGCGTGGCTCCTTCCCACCTTCCCGGCCCAGCCTCCTTGGAACCAGCTGTCTGTTGCCAGAGCTCCGTGAAGGCTCCGGTGGTAGGCAATCAGTGGGGCTTCTGTGTGTCCCTTAGAATCCCCTAGTAGACCAGCGGTGTGCTTAGCAGATAAAAGCAACATCCTCTTGGGTACGGCAGCTACCAAGGACTGTCTGGGACACCCTTGTGGCAAATGCTGATAATGCCAACCCAGAGTTTGGTGGTCAAGTTGCCAAAGTATTGATTAGGAGGTTAAATGTCCTGCCAACGCAGCAGGACGACGAAGTCCAGCAGGGCCCTGGCCCCCACTACTGGGCGTTTCTACGGGCCCTTACTGGCATTGAGGAAGCCACGGTCCTTCACGAAGATTTCCTTGTGTAGATGTCAGGGGCTGAGTGCTCAGATGACCCCAGGAGGTGGACACCTGTCTGTCCACTGAGGAGAGTGTACCTCCGTGCCTGGATGTGAGGGAGGGAGAGACCTAGTTCTCCAGCAATGGTGGAAGAGAGGGCAGCTCCATCTGGTGGGCAGTTCTCAGAACTGATGGCCCAGCCGCCATGCTGACTGGGGTACTTGCCAACTGTCTCTCATCTGGTCTGTGCTGAGGTGGGTCCCAGCTCCTGGTGGATGCTGCTTGATCAGCAACTAGTGTCCGGGTGCCTGAGTGAAATTATGTAGCTTCGCCAATGTGTCTGTCTGCACCTCCGTCCATTCGTCCATCCAGGCACACATTAACACATTAAGCACCATACACACATTAACATGGACAGCTTCACAATTTGGAGAAGATGGCACGATAGTTGTTGTTAGGTGCCATCGAGTTGGTACCGACTCATAGTGTCCCTATGTACAGCAGGACAAAACACTGCCTGATCCTGGGCCAACCTCACAATTGTTGCCACACTTGAGTCCATTGATGCTGCCACTTTGACAATCCATCTCGCTGGGGGTCTTC
>NW_006408863.1:2142360-2169130 GCF_000296735.1 Chrysochloris asiatica | reverse complement strand
TCTGAAACCTTTCCACCATGGGTGACCCTGCTGGTTATTTAAAACACCGGTGGCATAGCCCTCAGAATCACAGCAACTCAAAACCACCACAGCACATTTCCTTTAGTGACGGGAAAATCTGCTACTAGCTGAGTGATCTAAATGCCAGAAGCCTAGGACCGAAAGAAACAACTTGGTGAGTCCCTTCCTGCCCTCACTTTCGGCACAGACACCAGTGTGGCACTGTGTGTTTCAGACCATGAAAACAGGCCACCATCTTGGGACACAAACTTTGTCATTAATTCACAGGTGACCTTGGGGTTTAACTGCCCAGAGAAAACCCAAGAGCAAAGATGGATTTAAAGCAACAGATTGAAGTTTAATAATGCTTCCTTCAGACCTCCCATTCATGTCTCAGTTCTAAAGGTAATTGTTTAATTAAAAACAAAATGATATCTCACAAGTATCTGTCCCCTAAACTTGAGTTTGTTGGTGGTGGTGTTGCGAATATACGCAGCTAAGCAGACAGCCATGCAAGAGTGTCTACCTGTCCACGTTAGTTAGTGTCCTTGATGATATTCTTCAAGTTGTGCAAACTTTCTCATCCTCTTCCCGGAATTGTCCCTCCCTCATTAACTCACTGCCCTCTAAGTTCCTACCTAACCCTTCAAGCTTTTGTTGTCGATTTGATCCTATATAGCTAGTTCTTTAAACAGCCAAGTTTTTATTAACAAACTGTTGTTAGATTTGATGATGACCTCGGGACATGCTTTTATTTAAGTTTAAGGGTTAAAGCTGATTGCAGGACAATAGTTTCAGGGTTCATTAACCCTTCACTGCTGCAGCAAGTCTAGATTCCATGAGAACTGGAGGCTTTCTTCTGTATTTTCCCCCCTTCTGATCAGGATTCTTCTATGAAACCTTTGAACAAAACATGCAGTAACATCCAGTGACTGAATCATCTAGTTCACTTGGTCTCCTGGCATAGGAGGCAGCTGTTCAGGGAGCCAATTAACCACACAATTCTAGTATTTTCCGATTCCTGAGTCTCCTTGCTCTAGGTAAACAGAGACCGGTGATTGTGCCCTGGATGGCCACTTGCAGGCTTTTAAGACCCCAGTCACTCCGCCAGGAATTAAGAGGTAGAACAGAGGACTGAGCACCTTATTAGGCCACAGAACTGGGATGTTTCATGAAAACATGACCTTAACCCTCCAAACCAAGGAACCAAATCCCATGAGGTGTTTGGTTTGACATCGCAGACTCAACATCTACTCTGTTTGTTGTTGTGGTTGTTATAGATTTATCACACTTTTGCCAATTCAATCTTTTACAGGTGTACAACTATTGACAGCAATTACAATAATCAACCATGCAATCCTATCCTTAATCAGTGAGATTTTTTTCACCACCATTAACCTCCTTTCCCCTCCTTCCATGGTAACCATAATAAACTTTAGTCCCTAGACATTTGCCTTGTTTGATATATATATATATACTGAGGTAATACAAATTTGTCCTTTTGTGATTGATGTATTTCACTCAGCATAATGTCTTCAAGCTCCATCCATACTGTAGCATGTATCAAGACGTCTGTTTCTTCTCCTGGCTGAGTAGTGTTCCACTGCATGTATGTATATGTATCCATTCATCTGCTGATGGGCATTGAGCTCGTTTCCCCCTTTAGGCTGTTGTGAGTTGGGGTGCAGTGAACATCAGTGGACAAGTCTCTGTTTGAGCCTCTGCTTTCAAGTCTTGTGGGTCTAGAGCTAGGAGTGGAACTGCTGGGTCATATGGTAGTTCTGGGGTCCTGGTGTGGCACTGTGGATTAATGCTCCAGACTGCAAAGCCGTCTGAACTGCAAGGTCAGCGGTTCATATGGCAGTTCTAGTTCTAGTTGAGGAACTGTCCAGCTGTTTTCCACAACAGCTGTAGCACTTTGCATTCCCACCAGCAACTGATAAGGGTTCCAATTCCATCCTCATCAACACTTGCTATTTTCTGGGTTTAGTTTGTTGTTGTTGTTGAATTTTTAATCTTAGCCATACCGTTGTTAATTGCTGTCCAGTTGGTTACTGACTCATGTGACCCAGTATAGGATTTCTGAGCCTGTAAATCTCATTTAAAAACGTTTTTAGTGTGAGTTTGAGTGAAGATTTACAGAGCAGATCGTCACTTTTACATTCAACAAGTCATATCCTTTGCTTCATTACAATGATTGCAATCCTCTCCAGGTACTATCAGTTCAGTGTTTACCTCTATTCGTGTACCTCTTGCATTCTTCCCTGTCTCCTGCTACCTTCATCTTCTGTCAACATCCCTCTTCTTCTCGTATTTTTGTCTGCCCTGTCACACGTTAACATGTGTGTACCCTCTAGCCTGTGAATCATTTTCCCTCCCCTGTGCCCAGTAACAACCGTAGAATGTTTCTTTCCTCAAGAAAACTTTTTCTTAACTTTTTACAGCAGTAAATAGTTGCCCTTCTGTGATTGGCTTATTTCACTCAGCATCATGTTCTCCAGGTTCATCCATGTTGTGAGGTGTTTCGCAGTCATTGCTAGTCTTCAACGTTTTGCAGTCTTCTATTTTGTGTATGTACCAAAGTCTGCTGAAGGGCATTTAGGCTGTCTCCATCGTTTTGCTATTTTAAGTAGCTCTGCAGTGAACATGTGTGCTCATGTATCTAGTCATGTCATTTCTTGAGGATATATGCCAACTAGAGGGATTTCGGGGTCATACGGTATTTCTAGTTCTAACTTTTTGAGAAAGTGCCATATCGTTTCCACCAAGGTTGCCCCATTTTCCTGTCCCACCAGCAGTATAGAGGGGTCTCGCTACACCATTGCCAGTGTGTGTTTTCTTCTTTTCTAAACTGTGCTATTAATGCTGGTGTAAGATAATAGCCCATTGTTGTTTGGATTTGCATGTTTCTAGTAACATATACGGAGTACTGGTGTGGTGCTGTGGATTAATTTGCCAGACTGCAAAGCCGTTTGAACTACAAGGTTCAAGCTCACCAGCTGCTCTTTGGAAACCCTATACAGGGTTGCAATGAGTTGGAACTGCCTCGATGGCATTCAACAATGGCTATGAAGAATATTTCTACCTATGTTTGTTGGCCACCTAACTTTGGTGAAGTGTCTGTTCATGTTCTAGGCTCATTTTTAAATTGCATTGTCTTCTTATTGAGGAATTGAAGTGTTCTATGGAGTCCTGGTGTGGCGCTGTAGGTTAATGCGCCAGACTGCAAAGCTGTTTGAACTGCAAGGTCAGCAGGTCAAGCTCACCAGCTGCTCCCCGGAAACCCTATACAGGGTCGCTATGGGTCAGAACCGACTCGACAGCACTTCACAACAATAAGCTTTACCGAGTAGTCCCTTGTCTGATGTGTCATTGCCAAACATTTTTTCCCAGTCTGTGGGCCCTTCTTTTATTCTTTTGGTGAACTCCTTTGATATACAGAGTGTCTTAATTTTTAGGAGGCTACAGTTATCTATTTGTGTGTGGTTTCATTTATGTTTGATTGTGTATTTGTGCCACGATGTATCAGAGTCCCTAAACTTGTCCCTCGTTTTCACTGATCATCTTTATAAATCTAGGGTTTACATTTAGGTCTTTACGCTTTTTAAGCTTTTATTGGGTACCGAGTGAGTGAAGGCTTACACGGGAGATCCTCAGTTTACATTCAGCAAATCATAGTGATGATTATAATCCCCTCCATGCATCCTTGTTGTGGTGGCTAAATGCCATAGAAACTACCCATAGTGATCCTGCATAGGGTTTCTGAGGAGCAGCTGGTGAGTTTGAACCACGGACCTAGTGGTTCAAATTGACTGCAGTCAAGTGCCTTAACCCACAGCGCCACACCTTAGCCAACAGTATTGACCTTGATTACCGTTTTTTGTTTGTCTGATATACGTATACCACATTGAAAATATGTATTCATTTAAATGTCCAAAGGGCATATTTTGCAAGCTAGCCTCCTGCCCACAGGCACACTGCCTTTCTCAGTCCATGGCTCCATAGTCCTTTGCTGCTCTCTCTATTCCATCACCTCTGCCGCCATCTCTGTTGTCACCGCTTCTCTGGGTAGGCTCCCTCTCTCCTCTCATGTTCTTCCCTCTTGATGGTCCTAGGGTCCTCTGTCCCTGAAATAACAGATCAACTGTTCCCCCCTTTAAGTTACACCTCTTCTCCATTTACAGTTGTGACAATCACCATTAGTCCTGATAACAATTACTCACAATTGAATCACAAAATCCTATTCCCATCATCACCAGACCCACCTGGACAAGAGGAACTATTCAGTAGGGTTTCTGTCTTACTCCCCTTGTTCTGACACTAAGCACCCACCCTCATGAAGCTTGTAAGTCAGTCACTTCATGCCTTTGTTGTTGTTAGGTGCCATCGAGGCAGTACCGACTCATAGTGACCCTACAGAATGAAACACTGCCCGATTCTGGGCCAACCTCACTATTGATGCCACGCTTGAGCCCACTGATGCTGCCACTTTGACAATCCATCTTGCTGAGGGTCTTCCTCTTTTCTCTGACCCTCCACCTTACCATACATGATATCCGTCTCCAGCGACTGGTCCCTCCTAACAATATGTCCGAAGTGTGAGAGACAAAGTTTGGCCCTCCTGGCCTCCAAAGAGCACTCTGACTGTACTTCTTCCAACACAGACCTGTTGGTTCTTTTGGCAGCCCGTGGCACTTTCAATATTCTCCTCCAACACCGTAACTCAAAAGCATCGATTCTTCTATGGTCTTCCTTATTCACTGCCCAGATTTCGCATGCCTATGAGGTTATTGAAAATACCATGGCTTGGGTCAGGCACACCTTAGTCCTCAAGCTGACATCTTTGCCCTTCAACACTTTAAAAAGGTCTTGTGCAGCAGATTTGCCTAGTGCATTACATCATCTGACTTCTTGACTGCTGCTTCCATGAGTGTTGATAGTTGATCCAAGAAGAATGAAGTCCTTGACAACTTCAATCTTTTCTCCATTGATACGAATGTTGTTTATTGGTCCAGTGATGAGGATTTTTGGTTTCTTTACATTGAGATGCGATCCATACCGAAGGCTGTGTTCTTTGATTTTCATCAGTAAATATTTTAAGTCCTCTTTACTTTCAGCAAGCAAGGTTGTATTGTCTCCGTATTGCTGGCTGTTAATGAGTCTTCCTCCAATCCTGATGCATGTTTTTCTTCATATAACCCAGCTTCTCGTATTATTTGCTTAGCATACAGGTTGAATAGGTATAGTGAAAGAATATAACCCTGTTGCACACCTTTCTTAATTTTAAACCATTCAGTGTTCCCATGTTCTATTCGAACAACTGTCTCTTGGTCCACGTACAGATTCCTCATAAGCACAATTAAGTGTTCAGGAATACTAGGATTTTGTTGAGATTTTTTGCATCTATGTTCATGAGGGATATTGGTCTATAATTTTATATTTTAGTGGTCTTTGGTTTTGGTATCAGAGTTATGTTTGCTTCATAATATGAATTTTGGAATTTCCCATCCTTTTCTATGCTCTGGAATAGTTTGAGCAGAACTGGTATCAGCTCCCCTCTGAAAGTTTGGCAGAATTCACCGGCAAAGCCATTTGGGCTAGGACTTTTTTTAGTTGAGAGTTTTTAATGACGTAGTGAATTTTTTCTTTTGTTACAAGCTTGTTAAAAGTTTTCTACTTCCGTCTTTATTTAGGTGAATCTTGTGTTTCTAGAAACTTGTCCATTTCATGTAGGTTTTCAAATCTGCTGGAGTACAATTTTTCATAGCATTCTTTTAATTTCCGTTGGTTTTGTTGTAACATCACCCATATACTTTTTTATTCATGTAACTTCTTGTCTTGTTTCTGTTTTCTTTCATTTATTTCTGCTTTTACCTGCATCTTTTCTTCTGGTTGCAGTAGGTGTACTTTCCTTCTCTCTTTTGTAATTGCTGGTGTTGATTTTATTGCTTTCTTCTTTTTGGATGTGTGCATTTATTTGCTATAAATTGACCTCTGAGCACTGCTTTTGCTGTGTTGCCAAATTTTTGGCATGTTGTGTTTTTGTTTTTGTTGATTTAAGGAATTTCAAAATGTATTCTACTATCCAGTAGCTTTTAAACAAGGTGTTACTCAATTTCCATGTACTTTTTCTTTGATTTTCCTTTTATTGATTTCTAATTTTATAGTGTAGTGATCTGAGAATATGCTTTGTAGTACTTTGATGTTTTTAAATTTATTGACGTTTGCTTTGTGGCCTAACATATGGTCTATTCTGGAGAATTTTGCATTTGCAATGTTATTGTGTTGTTGTTGGTTTGAGTGTTCTATTTATGTCTAGGAGGTCAAGTTGTTTGGTTCTTTTATGTCATTTCCTTCTAGTTGTTCTTTCATAAAAAGTGTATTAAAATCACCTACTATTATTGTATAGTTGTCAATTTCTTTGGTTCTATTAAGAGTTTGAAGGAGCTCTGGTAGCATACTGGTTACGAATCAGGTTGCTAACCTCAAAGTTGGCAGTTTGAAACTACCAGCTGTTCCGCGGGAGAAAGATGAGGCTTTCTGCTCCCATGAAGATTTGCAGCCTCGGAAACCCTGTGTAGGGTCACTATGAGTCGGAACTGACTCCACGGTACTTACCAACAACATTATAGAGTGTGATTTATGTATTTTGAAGCACTTTTATTGAGGGTATAAATCTTATGGTTATGTTCTCTTGTTCAATTGACCTTCTAATCAAGATATATATAGCCTTTCTTTTTCCCTTATGCTGGTTTTTACCTTAAAGTCTATTTTATTAGAGATTAAAATAGCCACTCCTGCTCATTTTTGGTTGCCATTATTTGTTAAATGCCTTCGAGTTGTTCCAACTCATAGTAACCTGTATAAGGTTCCCAAGGAGTGGCTGGTGGGTTTGAACTACTAATCTTATGGTTAGCAGTCTAGTGTTTATCCTTCAGCACTAGCTTGATACATTTTTTCCATCCTTGATTTTTAATCTACTTCTGTCTTTATGTGTAAGATGTGTCTCTTGCAGAGAACATACTGAAGGATCCCATTTTCTTACCAATCTTCTACTCTCTGACTCTAGACTGATACATTTAATCCACTGACATTTAGTGTAATTACAGTTAGGTATGAAATGATTGCTGTCATTTTGATTTTGCTGGTTTCTTTGTTCCACATACGTTTCCGTGCTGATTCATGTATATTTGTTTTTGGTGGGTTTTCATTTTCCTTTGTTGTGTTAATGCTTGTTAAATCGGTCTGATTTTCCTCTTTCTTATTTTGATGTGATTGTCGTTGCTGTTAGGTTCCATCAAGCTGGTACAGACACATAGCAACCCTGTGCACAATGTAACAAAACACCGCCCAGTCCTGCACCTATCTCACAGTTGCTGCTACGTTTGAGCCATTGCCACTGTTACTATGCCAGTCCATCTTGTTGGGGTCTCATTCCTCTTTTAACTCCACCCTCCGCTTCACCAAGCATGACGTCCTTTTCCAGTGACTGGTCCCTCCTGATAATGTGTCCAAAGTATGAGAGATGAAGTCTGACCATCCTGGCTTCCAAAGAGCACTTTGGCTGCACTTCTTCCAACACAGATTGGTTTGTATTAACTTTCTTTGATGTTACCCTGTAATTTTTGTTTCCCCATTTTGAAGTCTGGTTTATCTTGAAAGCTACATGAATTCTTCCTCATTTGGAAGTTCTGTATCTACACTATTCCCTCTTTACTTTGCTGTTGACGTCATTATAAATTGTTATTTCTACTTCCCTATTTTCAGTCTTGCAGGTGGTGTTACTTTAAATGCTTCTATATCGGGATTGAGTTCTGGGTGGTGTTGTCATGTACATTAATTTCAGGTAGTTTGTCTTATGTTGTTGGTTCTCAGTACAAAGAACTCCCTTCAATATTTATGTAAAGTTTGTCTAGTTATTACAAATTCCTTTAATTTATGTTTATCTGGACATGTTGTAATTCTGCCATCATATTTGAGGGGCAGCTTTGCTGAGTATATGATTCTTGCTTGGCAACTTTTTTCTTTCAGAGTTCTATACACTATCCAATTACCTTCTTGCCTGCATGGTTTCTGCTGAGAAATCAGAACTTAATGTAATTGGTTCTCCTTTGTTGTTAACTTTTTGTTTTTCATGAGCTGCTTTCAGGGTTCTTTACTTGTCTTTGGTTTGGGGGAGTTTGATTATGAGATGTGTTGGAGATTTCCTTCTGGGGTCTATCCTGTTTGGGGTAATTCAGTTTCTTGAATACTTTTCGTCTGTCATGATGATAGAGATGTTTTCTTCTAACAACTTTTCAAAATTTTCTTCTGTGCTTTTTATCTTCTTTTCCTGTTCTGGAATTCCGATCACCCATAAGTTACTCCTTTTTATGGTGTCCCACATAACTCTTAGGCTTTCTTCAGATTTTTTTTTCATTCTTTTGCTCTGATTGTTCTTCTAGCATACTAGCATTGGGAGATTTATCTTCAAGCTTACTAATTCGGGCTTCTATTGCTTCAAATTTTCTTCTTTGCCTTTCCAATGTATTGTCCATTTCTGAGATCGTGGTGTTAATCTCCTGGACTCTAATTGCAGGCTTTGTTTTGTTTCAAAATTTGTATTTATCAGTTTGTTCTTGAACAGTTTTCCTAAATTCTCTTAAAAGTTTTTTCCTGTATTTTCCTTGCTTTTCTTGATTTGTCAGTCTGCTGAAGGTATCTAAATTATCATTATTTTGAATTATTTCTCGTTAGCTCCATTGCCTTTTCTTACTCAGAAACATTTTCTGGCCCTACATCTTTGAGCCATTCTCTATTGCTTCTTCATGTGAACAAAAATGGTCTGTCTCTGGAACATTGTGGTGTCATTGTATTTGTATTCAATTGGTGATTGTATGTTGATGTGTTTTTAGGCTCTCACCAACTGCCTCCTGTGGCTGTATGTAGAAAATGGAAGTGTGTGCCCTGTTCTCTGTTTACGCAGTTGAGTTTAGAATGGGTTTCGCTGGTGTTGGCTGCTACCTATCATTGATCAGGTGGTATCAGAGCCGGTACTGATGCTTGCTCAGTTGGTGGAGCACCAGAAGGTCTGCTTGTGACTGGGCTGTAAGGGCATGGTTGCTGTCTCCTGTCAGGTGGGAGAGAAGAGAATCCCCCTCCCGGACACACACAAGAAATCAAAATATAATAAACAAATCAGCAACTAACAATAAAAAAGAAATTAATAAAGGCCAAAAAAAAAGACATCAAACAGAAAAAAATGATAACTAAAAAGAGAAAGGAGGGGCAGGAAAATGGAGCTACAGAAGAGAAAATAAGAGTGAAGAATAAAAGGATTAAATAAAAATAGAAGAACAAAGGAGAGGGAAGATGAAAATAGAAAGACTGTAGACAGAAGTTAAGAAAGATGAAAAAGGAAAAAGGGATGACGGAGAGGAGAAATGAGAAACAGAGAAGAAAAGAAGGAAGATCAAAAGCTGAGATAGAAAGGATGAAATTCAAGCAAATGGAAAGAGAAGTAGAAGAAAGAATAAATCTGCAGCTGGTTTCAGTGGGCTAGGGCCACAGGGTGTCTGCCGGCGGGGGTGGCTGCTTCTGCTAGACTAATGCTGCTCTGGTAGCTTTGTGGGTTCTCAAAGTCTGAGTGGAGTCTGTCTGAATCCAGACACCAAGGCAACACAGCCAGAGCCTGCCACACACTGCTATGGCTCACAACCATGAGGCTCCAAACTCCTAGAGAGCAGAGTCTGGGCTGGGGGTGGATGAGATTGGGAGTTGGCCATGTCTCTGGTCACCAGGGGAGGGGGAGGAAAAAGAAAGAATGACACCTTTCCATCACTTGTGTGAATCTGCTCTGCTGGGCCACCTTCTGTTGCCACAACTGCTCACAAAGTCCAAGATGGTGGCACCACGTCTGGTTGGCTCTTCACCAGTCTCCCTCTCGCTGTCTCTGCTCAGCTTCTCCTCCCAGCGAGCACTCAGTCCACTTCTCGACCCTTTCCTCTGAAGCTCAGGGCTCCAGGGTTTTCATCTGTTTGATTTGGTTTCTCGGATCTTTGCAGTAGATGCCTAGTTCGCCATCTTGCGGTAAGTCTCTGAGGCTATCAATCTTTATGGAAGTAGAGGGCCTCATCTTTCTCTCAAGGAGCAGCTAGTGGACTTGAACTGCCTAACTTGTGGTTAGCAGTCCAGTGCTTATTCCTCAGTGTCACCAGCACTCCTTAGCCATCCTGTTGTTGGTAAGTGCTGTGGAGTTGGTTCTCACTCACAGTGACCTACGTTCAAGCCCACAGGCCATACAAGGCCTGTGGAATCATTTGGTTTGGTCCTGCCAAGGCAAGGGCAGTCCTAGCCACCTCATTGTTGTTGTTAAGTGCCAATGAGTCAGTTCTGACCCATAGCGACCCTGTATAGGATTTCTGAGTAGTAGCTGGTGAGCTTGAACTGCCGACCTTGCAGTTCAAACATCTTTGCAGTCCAGTGCATTAACCCACAGCGCCACACCAGGACTCCAGCCATCACATTAGGGGAGAGTTAATTGTTTGACCAAATATAGCAGGCTAATTTTTAAGTTGATAATTTTGGATGGCCTGCAAATGGTTTTAAATATCCAAATGGTCCTTGGCAAAACACAAGGTTCCCCATCCCTGCTGTATAGTATTTCCAGGGAGTAGCTGATCAGTTTGAACCACTGACCTAGTCTAGTGCTTATCCTACAGCTTAAGCCTGGAGTCCTGGTGTGGAGCTGTATTGTAAGCACTAAACTAGGTCAATAGTTCAAAGTCACCAGTTGCTCCTCAGAACCCTTATACAGAGAGAGGTGGGAAACACTTTATCTGTCAAGGGCCATTTGGATATTTATAACATCATTTGCAGCTATATAAAATTAGTATCTTAAAAATTAGCCTGCTATATTTGGTCACATATATGGTTTCCAAAAATACTCTCCCAGTCACTAGTTTGTTTTTTCACCTTTTGGTAAAGTATTCTGATGAAAAACGTTTTTATATTGGTGCTGTTGACTCCAACTCATCATGGCCGTGTACACAACACAATGAAGCACTGCCCAGTCTTGCTCCAGCCTCACAATTGCTGCTTATGTCTGAGCCCACTGCTGCTGCCACTGTGTCCATCCATCTGGCTGGGGGTCTTCCTCTTTTTCACTGATCCTCCATTTTACCAAATATGGTATCTTTCAGGAACTGGTCCTTCTTGACGTGTGTGAAGTATAAGAGATGAAATCTTGCCATCCGGGCTTCTAACATTCTGGCTGTACTTTTCCAACACAGATTTGTTTGGTCTTCTGGCAGGCCATGGAACTTTTAACATTCTTCTGCAACACCACAACTCTAATGCAGCCATTCTTCTACGGTCTTCCTTATTTATGGATTTAGCTTGCACATTTAGGTTCTTAGTCCACTTTAAATTTCTGTGTATGGCATGAGCCATGGATCTTGTTTCATTTTCTGCATGTGGAAATCCAATTTCCCCAGCACCATTAATTTGAGTCTCTTCTTTCCTCATCAAATGGACTTAATGTCCTTGTCAAAAATCAGTTGACATATGTGTATAGATATTGTGAGACTCTCAATTCTATTCCATTGATCTATGTGTCTATTGTTATGCCAGTTGCAGGCTGTTTTGATTATTGTAGGTGTATTACAAAACAAAACAAAGCAAAAACAAACATACTGCCATCAAACTGATTCCAACTTGTGCCAATTCTATAGGACAGACAGAAATGCTCCTTAGGGTTTCTAAGGTTGTAAATCTTATGGGAACAGATAGCCTCATCTTTCCCCTGCAGAGCAGCTGATGACTTTGAACCACTGACCTTCTGTTAGCAGCCTCTCCTACTTTGTTCTCTTTCAACACTGTTTCAACTCTTCAGTCTCTTTCCATTCCATATAAAATTGAGGATTCCTTTTTCTATTTCTGTACAGGCTGCTGCAATTTTGGTCGCGATGTGGTTGAATCTATAGATGGCTTTGGTTATTATCGACATCTTGACAATATTAAATCTTTGAATGAATGAAGATAGGAGATCTTCCTGTTTATTTAAATCTTCTTTAATCTCTTTCAGCACTGTTATGTACTTCTCACTGTATAAGCCCTTCACATCCTTGGTTACATTTGTTCCTAGGTAACTTTGGCTCTTAGGCACTATTGTAAAAGGAATTTTTTACCTCATTTCCCTTTCATATTTTCATTGCTGGTGAATATATGTTCACAAGATATATTGGCCTGTACTCATCCTTTAGTGGTGCTTTTGTCTGGTGTGGGTATCAGGACTATGCTTACTTCATAGAATGAAATAGTGACTATTCCTTCCTTTTCTGTCTTTCAGAAGAGTTTAAATTTTGCTATTATTTTCTGTATGTTAGGAAGAATTTACCAGTGACATGATCTGGTCCAGGACATTTGGGGCGGGTGGTGGGTGAGGAGGCTTCAGGAGGTTTTGGAGCACTGATTCAATCTCTTCATTTGTTATGGGTCTTTTGAGATTTTCTATTTCCTCTGGAATCCGTTTGAGTAGGTGTGCACTTCTAAGCGTTTGTCCATTTCATCTAGGTTAGCCAGTTCACGGCTACCCTGTTGTTCACAATAGGCTAAGTCTCTCTAGTTCTACAGTCTCCGCTGTAATGGTCCCACTTTCATTTTGGCGGTTTCTTTTCTCTTTTGTTAAAACAGCTAAATATTTGTCCTTTTTATTGATCTTTCCAAAGACCCAACTTCTAGTTATATTGGAAAATTGGTTTTCTATTATTTTATTTACACGATCTGATCTTTGTTATTTCCTGTCTTTTGGGAAGTTTAGTCTTAGTTTGTCCTTCTCTTCTAGTTCCTGGAGTTTTCAAGTTACTCTAGTAATTTGAGCTCTTTCTCTTTAACCATTTGATTGCTATAAGTTTTCTTCTGAGTACTAAGTACCTTGCAGCATCCTGTAAGTGTGGTATCTGTGCTTTCATTTTCATTGTCGCTGTTGTTGTCATCGAGCCAGTACTGACTCATTGTGACCCTATGCACAACAGTAGGAAACGCTGCCTGGTTCTGGGCCAACCTCACAATTGTTGCTCCACCTGAGCCCATTGTTTCTGCCTCTTTGCCAATCCATCTCGTTGGGGTCTTCCTCTTTTTCTCTGACCTTCCACTTTACCAAACACGATATCCTCCCCCAGTGACTGGTCCCTCCTGCAAATGTCTTAAGGATGAGAGATGAAGTTTGGTCATCCTGGCTTCCAAAGAGCATCCGCCAGATGGCCAACTAGGCAGAGGCATTATACAAACCATCTACCGCTAAGATCCGAGAAACCAAATCAAACAGATGAAAACCCTGGAGCCCTGAGCTTCAGAGGAAAGGGTCGAGAAGTGGACTGAGTGCTCGCTGGGAGGAGAAGCTGAGCAGAGACAGCGAGAGGGAGACTGGTGAAGAGCCAACCAGACGTGGTGCCACCATCTTGGACTTTGTGAGCAGTTGTGGCAACAGAAGGTGGCCCAGCAGAGCAGATTCACACAAGTGATGGAAAGGTGTCATTCTTTCTTTTTCCTCCCCCTCCCCTGGTGACCAGAGACATCCACCCCCAGCCCAGACTCTGCTCTCTAGGAGTTCGGAGCCTCATGGTTGTGAGCCATAAGCAGTGTGTGGCAGGCTCTGGCTGTGTTGCTTTGGTGGCTGTATTCAGACAGGCTTGTTTGGTTTGTTCTTTTGGCAGTCCATGGTACTTTCAATATTCTCCTCCAACACCATAACTCAAAGGCATCAATTCTTCTACGGTCTTCCTTATTCACTGTCCAACTTTCACATGCATATGAGGTTACTGAAAATACCATGGCTTGGGTCAGGTGGACCTTAATCCTAAAATTGACACCTTTGCTTTTTAACACTTTAAAGAGGTCTTGAGCAGCTTTGCCTAACGCAATAATTGTTATCATTCTTGACTACTTCTTCCATGAGTGTTGATGGTTGAACCCAGCAAAATGAAGTCTTTAACAACTTTAATCTTTTCTCAATTTGTATGGATGTTGTTTATTGGTCCAATGGTGAGGATTTTTGTTTTCCCTACATTGGGATGCAGCCCATACCGAAGGCTGTGGTCTTTGACCTTCTTAATAAGTATTTAAGTCCTCTCCACTTTCAGCATGCAAGGTTGTATCATCTGCATATCACAGGCTGTTAATGAGTCTTCCTCCAATCCTGTTTCTTCATGTAATCCAGGTTCTCGGATCATTTGCTCAGCGTATAGACTGAATAAGTATAGTGAAAGAATACAACCTTGGTGCACACCTTTCCTCATTTTAAACCATTCGATGTTCCCTTGTTCTGTTTGAACAACTGCTTTTTGGTCTATGTACAGGTTCCTTATGAGTACAGTTAAGTGTTCTGAAATACACATATGTTGCAATGTCCATACCTTGCCATGATCCACACAATAGAAAGCCTCTGCATAGTCAATAAAGCACAGGTAACCATCTTTCTGCTATTCTCTGCTTTCAGCCAAGATACATCCGATGTCAGCAATGATATTCCTTGTTCCGTGTCCTCTTCTGAATCCGGCTTGAACCTCTGGAAGTTCTGTCAATGTATGGTAGCAGCCATTTCTGTATTACCTTTAGCAAAATGTTATTCACATGGGATATCAATGATATTGTCCGATGTTTTCTGGATTCCCTTTCTTTGGAATGGGCACAAATACAGATCTCTTCCAGTCAGTTGGCCAAATTTCTCAGCACAGATGAGTGAGGGTCTGTAGTGCCACATCAGTTTGTTGAAAGATTTCTATTTGTAGTTCATCTATTTCTGGTACCTTGTTCGTTGTCAATGATGCCTTCAATGTACCTTGGACTTCTTCCTTCAGGATCATTGGCTCTTGATCATATGCTACTTCTTGAAATGTATGAACACCAACCATTACTTTTTGGTGGAGTGACTCTGTGGATCCTTTCCATCTTCTTTTGGTGCTTTTTGTATCATTCGATATTTTGTCCATGTTGTTGTTAAGTGGCATTGAGTCGGTTCCGACCCATAGCAACCCTGCACAGGGTTTTCAAGGATTGGCTGGTGAGTTTGAACTGCTGACCTTGTAGTTCAAACAGACTTTGTAGTCCAGCACATTAGTCCACAGCACCACACAAAGAGTCCATTTTGCCCATAGAATCCTTCAATACCGCAAACTGAGATTTAAATTTTTTCTTCAGTTCCCTCTGAATGAACACATGAGAATTGCTGAATGTGTTCTTCTGTTTTGGTTTTCTAACTCCAGGTCTTTGCACATTTCATTATAATATTGGACTTTGTCTTCTCAAGCTGACCTTTGAAATTTTCTGTTCAGCTCTCATACCCCTCTCCTCACTTCTTCATTTGCTTTAGCATCTCTGCACTGGAGAGTATGTTTGAGAGTTTCTTCTTACATCCTTTTTTGTTCTTAATGACCTTTTGCTTTTTTCCTGTACGACGTTCTTGATGTCATCCCATAACTCTTCTGATCTTCGATCTTTAGTGTCTCTTGCATCAAATCCGTTCTTCAGATGAACTCTAAATTCAGGTGGGATATATTCAAGTTCCTATTTTGGCTCTCATTGCCTGTGGCCCATGTGGCTGGGGGGGTGGGGTGGGGAGGGAGGCAGGGACAGTGGGAGAAGTGATGTTCCTGTATGTACTTCGGAGTTGTTGATTCTTGCATGTCTGCACTTCCCTGCTGCTTTTCTCTGCTCTCCCACTCAGAGTCCCGCAAAACCGAGCACTCTTTCCTTGTTGTATCTCTGAGGATTTTGCTGCCATCTTCCCAGAATTACTTTTCTCAAAAATATTTTAATGCAACAGTACTTTTTGACTCATGGACACCATCTCATGAATTGGCCTTCACACTCGTGGTTCTGTCTGATCTCATTTTAGAAAGTGGGGTTTCTCAGAGAAACAGTCAAGAAGGGGCCAAGCCCAGGTGCCCACAGTGGACCCGCACCAGGCTCTGGGATTACTGCTATACGGTAAGGTACCGGAGCGTCCCAGCAATGTGAACCAGCTGCTGGGAATGTCAGCATTTAAGTAATGCACTTCACCCTCACAGTGAGGCCTTAGTCAAGGTTCCCTGGCTTAATGTTTCTAAAAGCAAATGCCTGTTCATGCCAGGCTCCCAGAATCACCCTTCCAGGACTGTACTTGAGGCTTTATTATAACAACAATGAAAGGGAAAAGAAGTTATTCTCCTCATTCCCCAAGAGCAGCAAGCCACTTAGCAGCTATTAGTGCAGGATGCTTAGAAAGAAATGCAAAGTAATGGCTCTGCGCCTTGGGGAGGAGGAAGTAGCCCAAACCTACTTACCATTTCTCAAGAAGGAGCCTTCTTGGTGCTATTATTTTAAAAGTATAGCTCTTTATAATTATTCTATATTCATCTCCTGGAACACCACGCCCACACAATCGCCTTGCTTCTGTCAAACAGGCTGCTAACAACCTATTTTTATGTGCTCAAAATGTAGGTGCATATCAACTTCTGGATACAATTATTAAACTTGAATGCATCTCATTGTTCTCAGGGGATGTTTATGAAACAGATGAGGCAACAAGGCCCAGGCAAGGACAATGGTGCCTTCCACAGCGTCTGACAGCTCCCCTATGTTCAACAGCTGCTGGTGGTCCCACACTAGGGATGACAGGAGGCCCAAGGCATAGGGTTCAGGAGGGCTGCCCTGCTCTTTGCGACACTGACTCCAATAAGGAAGCAGGTGGGACTCCCAGCATCTTACTCATTATGCTGCTGAAGATTCCCTGCCAGTTAAGTTGACACACAGTGATGGAAAACTATCCAGTGAAGAAAAGATATTCTCATTTCTCCAACAAATGCGAGTATTCTGTTCATCACCATTCTGAGTCACTCATGCACGTATCCACCCACCCAGGAGTAGTCATTGAATATTGTTATGGGTTGAATTTTGTCCCCAAAAAGATACACTGAAGTCCTGATACCTGGTATCCATGAATGTGATCTTGTTTGGAAATAGAATATTTGAAGATGTCATCAGTTAACATGAGTTCATACAGCAGTATGACTGGTGTCCTCTGACAGCCACGTTAAAGTCAAGAGATTGGCGTGATGCAGCCACAAGCCAAGGACACCGCGGATTCCTGGCAACTTCTAGAACCTACAGAGCACGCCCCTGAGAACACCTGGATTTTGAACTTCTATCCTTCACAACTGAGAGACTAGATTCTAAATTCCTGCGGTTATGAGCCCCTCAACTTGTGGTCCTTTGTCACAGAAACCCCAAGAAATTCCTGCAAATACCTACTCTGCAGTGTCCCGTGAATTTCTACCATGAGGAAGTTTAGGATGTGAAGGGAGGACGACTAACTGAATCTGTTGTCCTGAAGCAGTCCCTCCTAACCTTGACCCTGAGATGTGGACTTCTTATTATTACAAGTGGTGGTGTGGGGCACAACGGAGAGATTTCAGACTGCAAACTTGTGTTGTTCATTCCTTCTGTATTAATGATTTGTGTGTGCTATCACTTACTGAGAAGTGTTAAAAATCTTGTCAGTTTTCCCGTATTGTTAAAATTTTTCCTGTAACAACTCCAAAAACATTAGTATTTTGGAGCTATGCTTAGTCAAGTGTATTTTTATGTTATCCAATATTACATGAAGAACGGGGCACCAGGATTGGAGGAAGACCCATTAACCACCTGCGATATGCAGATGAGACAACCTTGCTTGCTGAAAGTGAAGACAACTTAAAATACTTACTGATGAAGATCAAAGAGCACAGCCTTCAGTATGGGTTGCCCCTGGATGTAAAGAAAACAATCCTCACCACTGGACCAGTAAATAACATCACGGTAAATGGGAAAAGACTGAAGTTGTCAAAGACTTCATTTTGCTCAGATCAGGGAAGCAGCAGTCAAGAAATCAAATGACGCACTGCGTTAGGCAAACCTGCTGCACAAGACCTCTTCTATGACGCTAAGGCTGGCACATTTGTTGGTGTGCATAAGATCGCTGAGTGGGTACCAACTCGAGGACACCTAAACACCCCATTACTCATGGAAGGGACTGTGTCAGTGTATGAATGCTAGGGCAAGGAGCATCAAAGGTCATCTTGGAGCTGGCTACTGCATCTTACAGAATTTCCTTTCTTGATGTTCTATTGTTGGTAAATTTACTGGTTTTGTCTGGAAGTACATTTTACCTTTGGCCTTGACAGATGGGTTTTCTGAGCACTTTGAAGACATTCTTCCACTGGTTTTCAGTGTTGCAGTTGAAAAGTCAGCTTGGCTTTTTCAGGTCGTCTGCATTTTCTCACTGTTTTAAGGACCCCGATCTTCATTGATGAGTTTAGGTGTGGCTATTGGCCTGGAGTCAGGGAGATTCTAGAATCTGAGGGATGGGGGTCTTTGAACAATTCTGGAAAAAACCCCCCAAAATTGTCATTATCTTTTTAAACATCATTCCTTCCTTGCTTTCTCTAGCTGTCTTGAAATCTGGCCCTCCTAACCCCAATTTCCATGTTCCAACTTCTCTTTAATATTTCTAGTCTTTGAATTCTGAATAATTTGGACTAATTTCCCAGTTCACTAATTTTCTCTTTAGCTGCTTAATGTGCTGCTCAATCTGTTCACTGAGTTTAAAAATCTAATTAAACTCTAATTTTTAAAGTGAAAAATCTTCTAAAATACACTTTGGAAACCTTGTTAGTTGTGTGCGCACCTGTATCAAAGCTATTTACCATGCCCACTTCAGTTTTTATTCCTGATTTACACTCGTATTTTTGTTATTCACTCACAATGACTTGTCTATTTGGTGGTTTTAGATTATTATTTCATTATGCAGAATTCTGCTGGTATTGAGGTTACAGGTGAGTTCTTACAGGCAAGGTTTGTACTTCTGCAAGTTCCCCGAAGACATTTCCAGTCTGGCAGATTATATTATAAGGAGCTCTGATAGTGTAGTAGTTATGGGCTGCTAACCTCAAGGCCAGCAGTTCAAAACTACTAGCTGTTCTGCAGGAGAAAGATGAGGCTTCCTGCTCCCGTAAAGATTTACAGCCTCGGAGACCCTGTACAGGGTCACAATGAGTCGGAACCGTTTCCACAGCACACCGCCATCACTAGATTATATTATGCGTTTAAAAGATTTCACTTTATACAGGCAGCATACAGTCTGGCTACAGACTTTCTTGAGGAGGATCTTGTGGTTGGTAATTCTCAGAGGTTTTCTTAAAACTTATTTCCCCTTCCCTCCGTTTACGCAAGCCAAGAGTGAAACAAGTTTTTTCACGTTGTCCTCAGCACCGGGTGCTTACTTCTCATTTAGTATTGAGCTCAAAGTGTAGCTCTCTGAGGTCCCAATTTTATGTGGCATTTCCTCTATGCTTGGTTTACCCTGGATGGGTTCTAGACTTATCTCCTGACTCACAAAGCTGTCAGACTGAAAGCTCAAGGCCACTAGGGTCTGGTAGGCACCCTCAGAGTGAGAATCTCCTTAATGGCCGATGTCACCCAACACTGTCAGAGCATCTGTAGTTAGGTGCCACTGAGACAATTCCAACTCTGAACAAGCCAAGTGAGAGTCCAACTACGTCACAGGTCTTCTAGGCTGTAATCTTTAAGGAAGTGGATTGCCACGTCTTTGTCCTGTGGAGCCCAATGGAAGGTTTATCACCAACCAAAGGGTTCCTTTCCTAAAGGAAAAGCAGCCAAGTGTGTGGCCCACTGTATCACCAGGCCCCTCCCTTAGAGGGTGCGAGGTGCGTCTGACCGACCATTGTGAAGGCCATCACCATTTTTCTGAGGGAATCTGTTCCTTTGGAATTAAGGTCCCAGCCCCCAGGGTTGTGACTTTAGCAAGGCTTTCCAGTGAAGCCGAGTAAAATCAAGGCAAGTTCAGTCAGAAGGCAACAAACTTGTGTGGAAGCAAGACAGAACCTGACTTAGGAAACCACTTTCTGGTGACGAGGGAGGCTGCAAATAAGAAGACAAAGCAAGGGACTTTGAAGTGGAATCTGGGCTAAACAGTGATACACAAATAATAAAGCATACAGCGCGGGAAGGGGTGGATCGGCACTTTTAGGCCCATACTGCGCTCGATGAGGAAAGGAACACCCATTACTCAGAAGGCCATTCCAGGTGTCTGTTGCCCAGACGGTAAGCACACGACTCTCATGTGAACCGTTGGTCTAGGCCCTGGGAGGTCTCTCCGGGTGTCTAAACTTGGATACAAGGCTTTGAACCTGCTCAGTCATGACTGAGGCAGTGAAGACAGAACAGGCCCAAATTTGTCAAATGTGGGTCCACTGGGATGGGAGACAAATGACAGGGTGCAGCCAGCCCTGGATTGGGCGACTCCAAGAAGTCTGGAGAGCCCTTTCAGGATCCCATGCAGGAGAGGGGGCTACTACCAGGATTGTGGAGAGGGGCACAGTGAGAGGGGCAGCCAGTCGCCATCTTTGAGTCGAACACTGTTTGTTTCTACCTTTGCTGGCTAAGAAGTTTGGTTGCTATGCAAGACCACACACTACCCCTATCTTCTGAATGGGTGGGTGATTCCCAGCAGGTAGTGGACCCGTGATTTGACAAATTTGGGTTTGTCCTAGTGTTGCTTCATCCGCCATGACTAATCTGGGAAGAACCCATTCCGAGCCCTCCTTCTACCTCACTGAGCTCCTTCTGAACATTACTGTTTTGGTCCATGAGATGCAGAGGGAATTGATCAGACATTCCAACCTAATAGGGCACACAGCTAAAGAGAAGTTAACCCTGTGTGTCAGCAGACAAGTGTCAAGACATTGTAACAGACAGACTCCACACCTCTGGGTGATCAAAATACATGATTCTGGGTGAGTCTGAAAAGACACTAGAGTAATCTTGAAAGCATTTTCTCTCTTGGGCATTACTTTTGCTCTTAGGTCAAAAACCAGAAGATCCTTTCTACTTCCCTCTTTCAAAACATCTCAATTTTTTGGCGTAAAGACACTGTCTGTTAATTGCCCTTGACAAATACATAACCCAACCCCAAGGTTTTTATTTTTTTAAATCTTTGGCAAAGAAGGTTCATCTTCAAAATCATTGTATCTGCTCCATTTCTGACTTTCAGACAACCAGCCATTTCCTAAGACTTCCAGTAACCGCATTTTCTACTTGGTGTTCTGCCTTCTGACTTGCAACTCTCCAAGTGACACCTGAAAGGCTAAAGGCTTCTCGGTAGCATCTTCATTATCACCTGATGTGAATGTCACTAGATGACTCTTCAGAGCGCTCACTGACATATATCTCCTTCTTTCTTCACTGAAAACTCTAAAAGGTATTTTTTTAAGTGAATTGTAACAAAACGAAAAATGATCCTAGGGGCTAAAACCTTTTGGCCAATGCCCAAGTTTTCCTCTCTCCACCTGTTTCAGAAGCCAAAGACCTGAGAGCTCTGGACACTGTGGGCTGAAAAACTGTCCCTTACTCTTAGGCACCTCATTAACTACTTTATTATCAAAGAAGCAATCTCCTACCACTTGGTCAATTCCAATTCAGAGGACCCCCTGCCCTCAGGCTTGGTGTTGAGTTTCATGGGTCCACAATGGCACCTTCACCTTCGGACGCAGTGGATAGTCCTTCTGTGGAGTGTGGTGCCTCCATGGCAGAGCCCCGGGCAGACTGTTGACGTCTGACAAAAGGTCTGTCTTTGGAGGGCAGGCCGATAGACCACGGGTCTGAGGGAGCACCTTGGGAGGGGAAGGCAGCTGTGTCAAGCCGTCAGGCTGTGGGAGCACCCCGGGGTCCAGGCCGGCTGGTCCTGCGCTGGTGGCCAGCACAAGCTACCCAGCCTCAGACTGAGTTTCCCAGGCATCAGGGCACCTTCACCCACTCAGTCACTGTTAGTCCGAGCTTGGGTGGGCGTGGACAGGCCTGTCCCTGTGGTTTCGGCCGGTTACAGAAAGGCTACAATTTCAGCACCAGGAAGAACTGAGTCTTTCTGGAAGCAGATGTGTAGGGGTTTGAGTCTCTCGACTGGAGAGAAGTGTTGCCCCTGCTGGGTAAGCGGCACTCACTGGCGCTTGGAGAGGCCGACGCTGACACTGAGCAGGAAGGTGGTCTGGTGGGTGTGAGGGGAGCTGCCAGGGACCCTTCCCCAGATGGAAGCTGCTTCTCAGGTTGGCTCCTGAACTGAGTAAATGTCCCAGTGTTCCTTCTCTCAAGGGTTCCCATAAATGCACAAAGAAACACGCTACAGGCAATCCAAACATCAGTAACAGTAACAACTGCAATGAAGTTCAACACGTGTTATCTGGCTGAATCCTGAAGTCCATGAAATTTTTACCAAATAATGAATTGGCTGACACCAGAATATGCTGAAGAACCAAATTGATGTTAGAGAGCTTGGTAAAGGCAGGGAGAAACCGAGCACACATCCGGCCTTTCTAAAATGACCCCCACCTGGCAGGTCTGAGGCTGCCGTGGGGGGTCAGCAGCCAGGGGCAGAGCAGCCCAGCACCAGCCAGCTGGGAATGTCCCCCTCCAGAAGGTGACAAAAGCTCTAGATCTGCCCCCCCCCCCCCAAGCCAGTTACGAACACACTCACCAGCCCAGCCTGGCTACCGCTGGGTCCTTTACAAAAAAGACACGGATTCTTCTAATTCTAGCTGTCAGATGACGAGCAAATGCTAGTATGTGATGATTTTGGGGCACCAGTGGTCTAAGGGCAGTAGACTCAGAGTTTCCACTGCTGCTAGCATCACCAAAGAGACAACCTGCTGCTTTGTGGTCCCTGATGAAAACACAACCAGCCATGATGGGGCCCAATCGCATCCAATCCATACCTAACATGCTAACAGAGACACACAAGACAGAGGACACGTTAGATCCAGGCTACAGGGAGCTTTTGAGGTCAAACCACTCTTATTTGTTCAATAAATAAACTGAAAAAAAAAAAAAAAGTTTAAAGGTAAATCTAGACTTCACGGACATCATCACATCAACCAAAGTGTGAACATATTTGGCTCTTAATTAAAATGTAAAACTGTAAAAACGAAATATTTATAATCATTATGTGGTGGTTAAAATGTGAAAACTGATTAGATGATATTATACAACTTCAGTCATGTGAATTACACTGTGGTTATGTTTTCCTTTTAAAGATACGTATGAATACTGGAGCATTATTCACAACAGTCGAAAGGGGGAGCCAATTCACGTGTGCGTCAACAGATAGACACAGAAACAACATGCATGACATCCACACACCTGGGTGTTATTCAGATACACGCCACAACACGGACAACCCTGACAACACCCTGCTATAGTCGGGGTCTGACAAAGGAAAGATCTACAACAGGCAAACACAAAGAGACCAGAGCCGACTAGGGGCCAACAGAGGTGACTGGGAGGGGAGAGGAACTCTTGCTGAAGAAGAGGTCTGAGGGTCTGAAAACTTAGAAATCACACAGTGATTACAGCTAATGAACTGCACACTTAGAAGTGGTTACAATGGAACATTGTGTATTTGACCACAAGTTCCACACTAAAATATCTACAGATGAAATGGCTGTCTAGAGTTTGCTTCAACATGAAGGGCACGTAGGTCACACAAGGCTGCTATGGTATGTCTGCTTCCGTGTGTACTTGAAATGTTCTATAATTAAGAATGAATGTTGTGGTCTAAGTTTCACAAGCATTTTCCCAGATAAATGGAAAGAGCTAAAGCAGGGAATGGCATAGGAGGACAAACTCAAAAGCCCCCATGCTTGCCTGAGTGGACCCTGAGAGTGTAGCTGCCCCGCTGGGCCTCCCTGGCTGTGATCTTTTCAACAGCAGACGTCCACACCTTTGTGCTGTGGAGCCAGCCACTGGGTGAATTTGAACTGCTGATCTTTTGGTTAACAGCCACAGTTGCCCCTTGTTAAAACATCGGAGACCCTCCCCACAAGGCGTTCTGTAATCCCACCCACTCAGGATGCTCGGGCCCATGGGTGGGACCAGCTGTGTGCAGGCGCCAACTCGCGGCAGCAACGCACTAGGGAGGAGACAGCTACAAAAAGGACTTTTATTAAATGAAAGGAAGGTCTGCTCAGTGGGTCAAATATGAAACAGATATACAAACACCTGACACTCGATCTCTCAGACACAAAACACTCTCTGAAGCCACCGATGCCCCAGACAGGGGTCCAGAGGCAGTCAACCTGCAACAAAGCTACAAAGCGAGTTCTCAGAGCTGCTGGTGTGTGGCCTGGGCCCGAGCGCAGCCTGGTGCACGTTCTGGGCAGTGTGGGGCGTTGCTAGGCCTGTACACTGTTCTCAGCACTGACACTTGTTTCACTGAAAAGTCCTTTTGTACCCCAACCACTTGACTTGTGAAAAAAGAAATGATGATCAGGTTCTTACCTACTGCTTTTCATGTCTTTCTGATCCCCCAACTTTCTTACTCTAAAACAAATGTTGTGGCATTTAAAGGACCCCTCTCCAAACCAATCCAAACCACTTTACTACCGATGACAGGTCGTGGGGCCCAGCCCCTATGGGGCTCACAGCGTCTTTGGCATAGAGCATACCAGCTCCCCTTTACTTAAACACTCGTCACTTAAAAAAGCATACTTTCCTGTAGTAAAACTTGTTAAAAACACCGATTTCTGTAAAATAGTGTGTGCCTGTGTGAATAGCTGTGTCTTTCTAGGAGAAGAGGAGCCGGCGCTCAGCTGGCTGTGGCTAGGTACAGTCACATGAAGTCGCTCAGCTCAGCCTCTAGGGCCGCAGCCATCTCATCGGCCTCCGAGCTGCTGCCCTCCTCGTTGCTGGACTCCTTGCTGGAATCACTGGCCGCATCCTCTTCGTTCAGCTTCCTCTTGTGGCCCCTACAGGAGAAGCAGACCGGAGCGGCTCAGTGGGGAGGGAGGTCTGTGGGGGTGACTATGGCTGACCCCACAAGGCTCCCCCAGAGTCCAGAGGGGAGGGCAGTTCACCCACCCTGGGGGTTCCTACCAGGTGGGAGGCAAACCTTTGCTGCTGGTTAGATGATGCTTTAAAATATAACATGTTAAGTCAAGTTTAGTGACTAAACATTGTCTCAGAGCATGGACACTTCACACCATGCTGTTACTACGCCAACTGCCAACCGCACAGCTCTGCAGAGCAGTGTAATACAGACAGAACTTAAATCATGGAAAACCACCCCAAACTCAACGCAGCAAAGGCCAGAACACACAGAAGGCTGTGTCTCACTGCTCCCTGGCACAATGCTGCCACTACACAACCCCCTCACAACACAGCAGGCACGCAGCACCCACCCCAACGGGCATCCAACAATCCGCTGTCTTGGAAGAGAGAAGACAGGTGACAGGAGCACACACACAGGCCATTGGTGATGCCAGGGGCCAAGGTGCGTAAGTGCCGCCCATGGACAAGTGTGCATTGCACACTCCCCGTCACCCCAGGGTCAGCGGTGGCTGTCTTGTCATTTGTCACAAGTGCAGGGACCAGAATCCAGAGTCCAGGTCTGTGCTCAGCTCAGAAAGGCTCAAGTCTGTCGCCTCCTTGCTAACACTGAGGCAGGAGAGTGAGCTAGTTCACATAAATTTACTTAAATTTGAGTTAAACAAGAAATACCTTCACAAAACCAGACTGATCTGCAAGTAGAGCAGGTCCCTCTTATGGAGAGGCGTGGACTTAGGAAGGAGGACAGGGTTTTAAGGGTTCCTCACACACACCAGCCACTCTTCTCTCAGAAGTGCCACCTTCTCCCCTTCAGCCTCCTCAATTGTGTTGAACTTTTCAAAGATCCCATTTTAGATTTCATTGATTTCCACTTTAGCTAACTACCACTCTACTCCATCATTTCCCTCCATGTATGTGCTAGCTCTAAGGTTCATCAGCTCTCATTTCCAGTAGCTTTACATCAGGGGTGGGGAATCTTTCTTCTGCCCAAATTTCTAAAATCATTTGTGGGCCATACGAAATTATCAACTTAAAACTTAGCCTGCTATATTTAAGTCAAATATTTAATTCACCCCGAATGTGATGGCTCCACCACATGTCTGTCAGTTTGTCGTATTTTGGTGGCTTGTGAGTTGCTGTGATTCTGGAAGCTATACCACCGGTATTTTAAATACCAGCAGGGTCACCCATGGTGGACAGGTTTCAGATGAGATTCCAGACGAAGGCAGACGAGGAAGAAGGAGTGACGAACTACATCCGAATATTTAGTCAATGAAAACCTTATGAGTAGCAGAGAAACACTGTTAGATATAGTGACAGAAAATGAGCCCCTCAGGTTGGAAGGCACTCAAAATGCAACTGGGGTAGCGCTGCCCCATCAAAGTAGAGTTGATCGTGATGACACGAATGGAGTAAAGCCCTCGGGACCTTCATTTGCTGATGGGGCACAACTCAAAATGAAGAGACACAGCTGTAAACAGCTATTAATACTTGGAACATGGAATGCACGAACTATGAATCTAGGAAAATTGGAAATTATCAAAAATGAAATGGAATGCACAAACATCAGTATCTCAGGCATTAGTTGAAATGGAGGAGTATTGGCCATGTTGAAACTGACAAACACATGGTTTACTATGCTGGGAATGACAAATTGAAGTGGAATGGTGTTGCATTCATCATCAAAAAGAACATATCCAGATCAGTCATGAGGTACAACGCTGTCTGTGATAGGATAATATCCATGCGCCTACAGGGAAGACCAGTTAATAGCACTATTATTCAAATCTATGCACTAACCACTAATGCCAGTGAGGATGAAATAGAAGAATTCTAACAACTTCTTCAATCTGAAATCGATCAAACACGCAATCAAGATGTA
>NW_006408863.1:2138014-2139989 GCF_000296735.1 Chrysochloris asiatica | reverse complement strand
ATACATGAAGAGAGCAAAAAGTCATTAAGAAGACAAGAAAGAAGGAAAAGGTCAAAATGGATGTCAGAAGAGACACTGAAACTTGCTTTCTAGCGTGGAGATGCTAGAGCAAATGGAAGAAATGAGGAGGTCCAAGAGCTGAACAGAAAATTTCAAAGATCAACTCGAGAAGATAAAGCCAAATATTACAAAAAAATGTGCAAAGATCTGGAGTCAGAAAACGAAAAGGGAAGAACACGCTCAGCATTTCTCAAGCTGGGGGAACTGAGGAAAAAAATTCAAGCCTGGACTTTCGTTATTGAAGGATTCTCTGGGCAAATTATTGAATGATGTAGAAAACATCAAGAGAAGATAGAAGTATGCACAGGAGCGCCCACACTTGCAGATGATACCCATGTGACCTGGACCAGATGACTGGATGATCGGAGCTCAACCAGGAGAGGAATGAAGGGGGGGGGGAAGAGTGAGCTGATACAGTCTGATGAACTTGACCTATACCTATGGAGCAGCGACTCAAAAGGGAATAAATCCTCACAGCAAGAAACATTCACACACACAGAGTGGACGGAGAAGGGCAGCTTGGACACTGGATACTCAAATGGGGCAGGGGGGACTACAAAGGCAAGAAGTGACTAGCTTACAAGCTTTCAAGAGGGAACCTGGTGCTAGGGAGCATGGCGGAAGGCAGAAACTCCAGTAGGTACCATTCAATCTGTCTGGGCGGAGCTGACGAAAGGACAAACAGATGGGTAACTCGTGATACTGTAGTGAGTAATGCTTATCAGGACGGACTATGAGGGTTGGAAATGCAAAGGTAGAAGTTTTGTAACAAGGAAGGGAGTGATTAATTCTCCAGGATAGGAGTGGAGGCCTCTGGGACCATCAACGGAGAATTGCCGAGAGCGGGACCCTATCCAGAGAAACAGAGTTGCCTGAGATAGAGACAGAGATGATGACGTGGAGTGATGAAGCGACTGGACTGGGGACTTTGGACCCAGAGAGGGAAAGGGACTGTGGGCCAAAAACTGGGGGGAGGAGGGGGAAGTGTAGAGGGCGGGTTTCTGGGATATACCCTTTGGGTGGTTGATGATGCACGGAGGGGATTGGAACCATACAATGGAATGAATGTAAAACTGATGTTCTCCCATGTAAACTATCATATAATTCACAATAAAACATTAAAAAAAAAAAGAAGATGGAAGGAATACACAGAACCACTGTACCAAAAGTAAATGGTTGATGTTCAACTGTTTCAAGAGGTAGCATATGATCAAGAGCCGATGATACTGAAGGAGGAAGTCCAAGGTACACTGAAGGAATTGGTAACGAACAGGGCACCAGGAACTGATGGGATAAAAACTGAAATCTTTCAAGAAAGTGAGGTGGCACAGGAGGCACTCACTCATCTCTGCCAAGAAATTCGGAAGACAACTATCTTGCTGACTGATTTGAAGAGATCCATATTTGTGCCCATTCCAAAGAGAGTGACCCAAGGGAATGCGGAAATCATCAGACGATATCTTTGATATCCCATGCAAGTAAAGTTTTACTAAAAGTAATACAGAAACGGCTACAAGCATACATTGACGGAGAACTTCCAGAGGTTCAAGCCGGATTCAGAAGAAGCTGTGGAACGAGGGCTATCATTGCGGATGTCTGATGGATCTTGGATGAAAGCAGAGAATATCAGATGTTTACCTGTGCTTTACAGACTACGCAAAGGCTTTTGATTGTGTGGATCATGACAAGCTATGGACAAGACTGAGAAGTATGAGTATTCCAAAACACTTAATAGTGCTCATGAGGAATCTGTACACAGACCAAGAGACAGTTGTTCAAACAGAACATGGGAACACTGAATCGTTTAAAATTAAGAAAGGTGTGCAACAGGGTTGTATTCTTTCACCATACTTATTCAACCTGTATGCTGAGCAAATAATCTGAGAAGCTGGGTTCTATGAAGAAAAACGTGGCA
>NW_006408863.1:2106056-2115888 GCF_000296735.1 Chrysochloris asiatica | reverse complement strand
CAGACAGCGCTCCGTTTACGTCACGACAGCCACGGTGTGTTTCTTACAGACAGCGCTCCGTTCGGTCTTTCTGGTATTTTTCCCTTTGTGCTTGCTCCTCTTCGCTGGCCCCTGCGGTGTTGGTTGACTATTACTGGGCTCTATTATTGGTGACCTTGCTCCATAGGTCAGTGGTTGCTCTGAGATGAGACCATCGATCTCTCTTTCAACCCCTAAATTCTTCCCTTCCACAGTTTACCACTTCAAATAAAATGTAGACCCTTCACCACCATACAGGTCCCTCTGCCAAGCTCTGTCACCAGCTGCCCATCAGTGGAGGCTGGCCTGGCTGCTCCTCACTCCACAGTTGGTGGTCTGAACCCGCCCCGTGGTTCTGCAGGACAAAGACCTGCTGTGCGCTGTGTGTCATCAAGTCGCCTCTGACTCACGGCAACCCTGCATGGGGTTTCTGAGGAGCAGCTGGTGGGTTTGAACCATCAACCTTGAGTTTAGCAGCCTAGTGCTTACCCTACAGGACCATACCTGGGGACGGTCTATAAAACCCTTCTCTATCACATGGGACTGCCTAAGTCTGAATCAATTCAAAGGCCCAAACACCAACAATGTGGAGAAGGTTAAAGGAAGAGACTGAAAATCAACTTCCACAAGTGAGCCAATAGAAACTGTGTGGCCGGGGTGACGTAACAACAGCTAGTGAAGGGATCGGCTACAATCCTGACCGCCATCCTCCTCAGACTTGCACACCAACCACAACACCACCGAACACATGGAAAGAACACATCAGAGCCCAGGCGTCTCAGTAACAAGAATCCTAGTCGGAGCCTGTAGGGCACCTGGTCTGCAGAGAAGAGGCCACACTGCATGGCTGAGCTACGGCAGCAGCATCCCGTGAAGCAAGAGTGTGCACTACGAACAGCTGCATTTCCCACGCAGCAGCCCATCAGTCGGGAGGGTGCATCACTGTTCACAGGCCACACACACAGGTGGCAAGCAGCAAGGGAGATGCTTGTCTTTCATGGGGTAGGTGCCTGTGCTAATACGGGGTGGTGGGCACGCCTACGCCGATACTGGGCGCTGGTACAGAGCTTGTCCCCCGTGGTGGACGTGTCCACACTAACGTGGAAGGCACAGGTCAGAAACCCCTGGTCAGTGTAGCACTTACTGAGGTGTGGGATTGTACTGCACTCCACATCGCTCATCAGAGAGTTCAAGCTTCTCATGCCGAAATGCTCTGCCCTCCAACTGTGACAGAAGCCAAGTAAGCACCCCAAAGTCTGCACAGGACTCAGTGTAACCAACTTCTACATCAAGTACGCCAACTCTACCTATGCAGGGCTCTGAACAGTCAAGGGCTTCATGGGTTCCAGCGTTAACTTCTACATCAAGTACACTCCTCACCATCTGTGTGAGGGCTCCATGGGTTTCTACGTTAACTTGGACACTGAGTACACCCCCTATCTGTGCAGGACTCGATACAGCTGAGGGTGTGAAGGATTCCCATGTCTCTTCCAGCTGTACAGAAAGGCGTGAAGGACTACCATGGCTACCATAAGTATCGCATACTGTAACATGAGAAATCAGACTATCACATGTTTAAGGGTAAAGCAACATAGAATAACATGCTTATCTGTACCACTAATCCTACAATGCAATTTCAAAGCTCTCCTTGGCTCCAGCTTACTCTCGGAGGACAGCAGGTCCAGTGTCCATGTGGGTGGACCAGGTAGCCCTGTAAACAGCTCCCTCTGAGATCCCACCACAGGATTGCTCTTGTCCATATACTGCCCAATGTTCGGACCCTCTCTACGGAGTCCTGTGTCCGGAGCCCCTGGAGCCTTAGCACGGCAGCGTCGACAGAACTGGCCCAAGACCCAAGGGAGCTGAGGACCGTTCCCCAGCCGGCAGCCAAAGGGACTGGGTCCAGGAGAGCTGTGGCACAAAGCAGGGTCCCTGCATTCAACTGTCCAGCTTCCTGTCAACGATGGCTGTCAGTGATACCAGATACAGCACCCAGAAAACTCACCATGTCTGTGTTACCAAACAGGGCACCCAGAATGGTCACCACCTAGATGTCACTAGACACGGCACGCAGCTGGATGCTGGGTCACATAAGCTAAGGGACCGTGGTGAGCAGGTGCCTGCTCTAGCCTTCACCATGAGAAGGTGGCACCTTTCAGGGTAACTGGGCTGTGCCCTGCACCCACCGAGGCTCTGGAGCTGTGGGTGCAGCCTCTGTCTGTGGGTCACAGCAAGTGGCGTGAGCACTCACGGAGGACATACCACTGCACTCACTGGTTCAAGCCTTCCTCTTACACCATGCCTCTAGAGCCTCATCACCCGTGGTGGGCACAGAGCACACTAACCAGCCTCCCAGGGTGTCTCTAGAAGCCTGGAGCCACAATCACCCCCACACGCACCTCTCTGGATGCTTCAAGGCAGAAGCAGCATTGTCACTCTTGGGGTGTGGTGGGCACCCATCCCCGGCCCCAAACTCTGTCTTCTCATGGCCACTTACCAGACACCAGTCTAGTACTCACCGGGCACTTGGCACAAACATCTCTCCCTCAACAACTCTTGCTCCTCAAGAGCCAAATCAAAGCCTCCCTCTAAATGCTCCTCACTGCATTCCCAAGAATGGAAATGGTTCTTTATAGCCCCAAGCCCCAAGCCCACACATGCATGGTGAGCTATTTGTCTGCAGGATCTAAGGCGCCAAAAGCCAACTTTCTGAAAAGAAGGAATTTGATTTCAGTGAATGAAGCTGCCGTAGGCATCAGCGACTATTAACGTGCAGAGGTTACAATTCTCAGCAGTCTGGGCTGCCTGATCCTCCATGATGGAATACAGCCTTCCAGGACGCGAGCAGCCAATCAGCTGCAAAGGGAATCTTTTCTGAGGTGTAGACTGCCTCCAGGGTATATAGGGATGTCTAGGCAGAGCTTGTGCCCTCTTAACCCTGCACTCTCCTCTTCAATGGTCCTCCTCTGGATACTGGCCTGCTGCCTGACCTGCAGATTTTGGGTTCTCCTGCCCTCAAACTCTTGTGAGTCAACAGAGGTCTGCAGTCGCCCAACTCACGGATTTGGGATTTGCCAGCTCCCGCAAGGGCAGGAGCCATTTCCTAAAAGTAAACTATAAATCGGAAGCGATTCCACAGCACACCACCACTACCACCAAAAGTCTACTTACATATGTACAAAGGGGCTTGAAAAAGTGTTTGAAAAATGGAATGGACAGATAATGGAATTTTCCCAAGAACTTTCTGAAGCCTCCTCGTATCCATATAGGGAGCCTGGTGGCGCCATACAATATAAGCAGTGGACTGCTAATCACAAGGTCTGCAGTTCGAGCCTGCTAGCTACTCGCTCACAGATTCACAGCCTATGTAGACCCTATGTAAGGTCTGTGTGAGTCAGGACCGACTCGATGGCACTCAACAACATGCTACATTCTCTGTTTCATTGGTTTTGCTCTTCTAGTGAACAGAAGTAAGACAGCACCACAGACATTCATTCATAGGAAGACTTCAATCTCTACCTAACGCCGAGCGAACAAGAACCATGGCTGTAGTAATTCCTAGCAAACTGATTGCACAAAGGCACAGGACAGTGTGGACCTCTCCTCAGTGGAAGTAGCCCATCATCCTTCACATACAACCTGCTGTCCCCGATGTAGGAGTTGAGGGAAATTATCCCAGAGAAAACATCTTCATGAAAGAAAGACAGACAGCAGGTGCACTGAATAAGTCTTCCAAAAAAGCAGAGAAATGGCAAACAGAGTTATTCAGAAAAATTGAAAAAAGCGTGTGTTCCCAACAAGTCATGGTACCTGCTGAGATTCTATATGGAACACATCCTTCTGTATTTTCAGTTGTTGACAGTAAACGAAAATACTCATGCTCGCTCCCTCTAAACGCTCCTCACTGCATTCCCAAGAATGGAAAAGGTTCTTTATAGCCCCAAGCCCTCAGTGCACACATGCATGGTGAGCTCTTTGTCTGCAGGATCTAAGGCGCCAAAAGCGAAGGCGGCATTTGTGGGAGCCAGCATCTCGCAGGACTAGTATACACCCAACAGCCACCCATCATGGGCATGTTTTCTGGGAATGGTCCTTCTGAAGGCTGTGACCAGTGTTCACATCACAGATCCACACTGTGGATGTGTTCTTCTAGAATGGTCCCTCTGAAAGACGTCACCCTCCAGTGTACACTACACAGACACATGCTGGGGGTCTTCCGAAGACGACACTAGCGTACAAACGACAGCTGTACATTGTGAGTGTGTTCTTTTCCAACAGTCCCTCTGAAGGGTGTCATTAGGCACACCACAGCCGCATGCCATGGGTACATTTCTGCAAAGCCTTTTGGAAACATCCGCCACAAAATAAAAATCTGCACAAACCATCTACTAAGTAAGAAAGATGCCAAAAGGTATGAAACTGCCCACAAAAGGACTTAGTGTAAGTATGAACATCTGGTTGTGTCTTGTTGTCAAAGGTGAAACCAGGTCATCGAGAACAACATTTCCTTAGAAGACTGTTTTCTTTTCCTTTAAGGAAAATCCCCACTGTTTAGGCTCCAATTCAAAATGGATTTGGACTCCTCTGTTAGCATCATTCTCACGGATCAGATTTGGAAACACACACAAACCCGCCATGCTGCCTGAATCCATCCAGTGGTGCAGTAACAAGGTGCCACCATAAACTGCCGCCACGGTTTCTGACTTTACAACAACTGAACCCATGGTTCTCTGCTCCAGCACCCGACATCTGGGCTGATCACTGTTTGCTGTGGGGGAACCTGTGCATTGTAGGATGTGTAGTGGCCTCCCTGGCCTCCCCCCAAATCACTGCCAATGCCACCTCCCCCAACCCGCTGCAACAACCAAGAAGGTCTCCAGACACTACCCAGCATCCTTGGGGTGGGAAGGGGCTGAGAACTGCCAAAGTCATGACAAAACCTGAGTTTTATATTAAAGCATATACATGTACCGCTCTTGGCCACACACCATTTAAAACCAAAATGGATCTCTATTACAAGACGCGCTCCAGGACAAACAAAGGTGTGCCCTGCCCACGTGTGGTGCCCTGGGTCCCTGCGCAGGACCGGTTGGCTCACCTCTTTGTCCATACTCTCTAAATCCTCCTTACAAAGAGTATACAGTGGCATTGTCTCTGACATACTGGGCTGCCGTTTTCTTCTAGAAGGGCCAGGCCGCTCTTCATCTGGATTAGCAGGCAACTCTTCACCAAACATCTGTTGCTGAGGTGGCTGAACAACTCTGAAATGAATTTTATAGGGTCCCACATGAGGAAATCGGTTTGCATGGCACCTTTCAGCACTGAATCAGACCCTGACGCTTGGGCAGGTAAACAAACGCAGACATTCACACAGCTTTTGGCTTCCTCAATAGTACCTGTCATACTTCATTTAATCACAGTCTCGGCTAGTGGAGGTAGCGAGGGCAGCCATGCCCAGGTGCACACTGTGGGAGGCTGTCACCTACCTTCTTCTAGCAACAAAAGTCAACAAGGCCAGGTGGTCAGACTGTACCTGCCGGCTCCACTAGAGCCAGGACATGGGTCCTGTGGAAGGATGTGACAGGCAACTTCTCAGAAACTGGTAGGGAGCGCTTACTGATCCCTGAGATGGGGCCAAGGCAACCCAAGAGTAAGAAAAGAATCCTTTATAACCTACCAACAACAGCAATAAGAAACAGGAGCTACGGTATTTGCTCAAGTGCAGAAACATTTGTTCACAAAGGACAGAAATACACTTAAAAGCAGAGAGCAGATGTATTACAGCTAACCTCAAAAGAATGAGCTGATAGTTTTAAGCAAAAATGAAATGCCAGAGCATTTCACATCACATGTGATGTCCCCCACAACAGCTGGTAAGCAGGACACTGACCTTCCACGTGCAGGAGCGGCTGACCCCAGGGGAGGGGGGCATGACAGAGACCCCCTTGCTCTGAGCAAACCGGTGGAAAGTTCATGCGGCCGCCATGCGAGACGGCTGCTGGGGGTCGGCATGCCTACGTGTCACTCCCACTAGGTGAGCCGCTAGCAGGAGGGGCCCAATTGGCTTGCACACTCCTACCAGGCACTGTGAGGCACAGAGAAGGCAAGGCAACGCTACTGCTGATTAAGACATGCTATTTCTGCGTTAACAGGTAGTGGCTTCTACTCATACTTTAATATAAAACAAACATTTAAACATAACGTGTCTCATGCAGACATAATTGCCCTTTTTCAAGAGTAGAATGGAGTCTAGGGGTGAGAGCCACTTTTATAGATAGCATCACTCTAACCACGGCGCCCCAAAATAAAATCAAGAGCCTGACGAACTAAAAAGACACCTACTCCTCATTTATTGGTATGGTTACATCCAAAAGACCAGGTTGTCATGTGAAAACGGACATTCCGTGAAAATGGAAGATGACCACATGCTCTCATCCCCTCCCCTGCACCACGGCCTGTCATGTGCCACTGTCTTTAGGACCTCCTCTTCCCACATTCCCAGGGTCCCTCCTTCATCCACTCTCATTTCAGAATGAGTGGCCCGAGCTTAGTCCCATGATGACCCCAACATGCCCTTGGAGGCTTCATCGGGAGCAGAGAGCTCCCTGCACACTGGGTGCCTGTCTGCTCCTCCTCACTAGCGACCTGTAGCTTTGATGAGAGGCCCTGTTCTCCTCAGTAACGCCATGAGAAAGGACACTCCAGAGCTTCCTCCCAGGACCTGACTATCTTACCAGGCCTCTGCCCTTGACCTGAAATTCTGGCTACTGCCGGCCACTCACCCACTATCCCTGCCCTGGCCTGTCCGCACGAAGCATAAGAGGCTGTACATGAGCACATCCGGGCCCCTCAGGGTTGGGAGCTGGGAGCAGACCCTGGGGTCCCACCTCCTCTCTAGCTGCCCCACACCAACACTGCAGACAGGTAGGCCGTAGAGCTCTGTTAGGGGGCGTGGGGGGAAGGGCATGCACTCTAGGACTCTGAACTAGAACCCGCCCCCCCTTCAAGCTATGGCCCAAAATGCCAGAAAACAGACACAGCCCGACATGGGGGGGTGGGGGGGTGGGGGTGGGGCGCTGGTGTGGAACCACGCTCAGGCGGGCATGCAGATTTCAATAAGAACAGGCATAATCCGGAAGCCAGGCGTGTGGCGCTTAGGACAAACATTGGACTGTTAACTGAGGTGGGCAGTCCATGGAAACCTACACAGGGTCACTACGAGTCAGTACCAACTCCACAGCCCCCAACAACAACATGGCACAATCCACTTTCTGGCTGTGACCATGCAATCACTTGATACGATGAAACCAACGCCAGTTTTCAGAGAAAATCCACAAAAGTGGGAACCTCTTCCCAGTTAACAGACATTGTCTCAAGTGAGAGCCCCATCCGCTATATGGCCCATCACCCCAGCAAATGCCCACTAGAGCTTGGACCAGCGTACCCCTCTGTTGTCCCTGCCCTTTCTCACAGTCCTGGCCGATCGCTCGTTTGACCTCCTAGGATCCGTACACCTTCCAATAACTGGGGATGGGCAGTAACCCCATCTCCACAGCTGTGTAGCACACACAGAGTCCTCCTTACCAACTTAAATGGTCCTGTTGTTAAGTGCCGTGGAATCGGTTCCGACTCATAGCGACCCTGTACAGGGTTTCTGAAGCTGTAAATCTTTATGGGAGCAGAGAGTCTCATCTTTTTCCCGCGTAACAGCTGGTAGTTTCGAACTGCTGACCTTGAGGTTCACAGCCCGATTTGTAACCACATTGTTATTAGCCCAGTGGTATCTGTGGCAATTAAAAAATGAACGTGACTTTTTTCTTTTTGCTATGTATATGAAACTGAGCCCTGGTGGTGTTGCGGGATAAGCACTGGACTGTAAACTGCTAGGCTGCCAGTTCCAATCTACCAGCTACTCTGCAGGAAAGAAGGACGCACCAGTCTGCTCCTACAAAGATTTACAGTCAGAACCGACTCGATGGATGCGGCTTGGTTTTGTGTATGTTAAATCAAGAGATACGATAGTTTTTTTAATGCCGTACTGTCTTTTGCAAAATCAAGGTTTAGTTTTCAAGAGGGATTACAAACTCACTGTAGCAACTCATGGAGTTCAGAACATTAGGGCCAACCGATGACCATGGTGAGCCCCGCCCTCCTGAGCAGGCAGCCTTTCTGCACTGTCTGCCCACAGAGCTTCTGGTCAGGGTCATGGTATGTGCTGCCAGTCAGCCACACCGCCCAGGTGTCCTCCAGTCTGGGACTGACAGCCCCCACCCTGGACAACTAGCCACATGCCAGCTCTTCCTACACGTCTCTCCTTCCATCTGGGAGCATTTCATTCAGCTTGAGGACTTCCCAGTAACGGCACTTGCTTCAAGGGTCAATGACCACACATTTGCTGAGGTTTTGTCTAAAAAGTTATGAATCTTCTCGTCATTTTGTAAGCTTTTTTCAGGTATAGAATTTTAGGTTAGTAGGTTGTTTTTTTTTGCATTTGTCTCTCCACTGTCCTTACTTACAATCTATTGGAAAATTTGCCCACCAGACTTACTAGGGTCCCACTGAAGGGATGCATTGGTGGTGGTGGGTTAGGGTGCTTTTGAGATTTTCCTTTGTCTTTTAAAAAGCTTTAAGGATAATGAGTTTGTGTCTATTTTTCCAGTTTATCTAGCTTCTGTTCACTGAACTCCGTCATCTGTGGGTTTCTTCCTTAACCTTTAACCTTTGCCCAGCCTCCACTTCCTGAGAGTCTGATGAGCGGGTGCTGGACCCAGGCCATACCCCGCGGGCCTCCTGTGCTCTGCTTTGCTGTCAGCTCTGACACCGTCTACTGACCCGTCTTCTTCTAGGGAGTTTTAGATGGTATTTCTCAATTTTAGAATGTCCACTAGACTACTTTCTTCAGATTGCAGTTCTGCGGTGCAATCTCTACTATTTCAAACCCCATTTTACTCATCCTTCGTACTTTCTTCAACATAGTTCAACTCTAGGAAGGCCGTATTGGTCTGTTCCTGGGCAGCCTCATAATTTCTGAGTGGACTGATAACTGGACATTGTCAATGGAATACTGTGAAGGTTCCAAAAGTTGGGTGTGCTTTTTCTGGGCACATGAAGTAGCAAGAGCTGATTTTAGTCCCAATGACTCTGGACTGTGGCTTTGTCAGGGTAATCGATTTCAGCGCTGCCTGACTCCTGGGACGGGGCCCTTCAGAGACCTCAACTAAGGGTTAGGGTGCCTGTCAACAGCTTGCAGCCTAGCTGTGTCTTCTACACTGGATGGCTCTTAGGCCTTCTGGCTGCTCTTTTCTGCTGAGCTCTTCGACTCTTCCCCAGTTCATGCTCGGCTTACGAAGGGACTACGTAGGCTGGTGAATTGGGCCCCTTGTCTGGGACTTTGCCTTCACATTGCAGCCCACCTCCTCAGCTTGGCCTCTCTTCCCCCCTACCACAGCTTCAGCCCTTTGGTCCTTACTGACTGCTCTCCAATGTCTTCATGTGGTTGTTCAGTGGGTTCTGTCCCCTAGCTTTGATAGCTGTTTTCAACACAGGGTTAATCCAATAAAAGCTACTCCCATCTTGGTTAAAGAATCTTATACAGAGTCACAAGAGGCAGGACACACAGATACAGAATCACACAGACAGGACACACGGACACAGCATCACACAGACAGGATACACGGACACAGCATCACACGACAGGATACACGGACACAGCATCACACAGACAGGACACACGGACACAGCATCACACAGACAGGACACACGGACACAGCGTCACACAGACACAGTGCCACACAGACAGGACACACGGACACAG
>NW_006408863.1:2092096-2105321 GCF_000296735.1 Chrysochloris asiatica | reverse complement strand
GGACACAGTGCCACACAGACAGGACACACGGACACAGAGTCACACAGACAGGACATACAGACACAGTCACACAGAATCACACAGACAGGACACACAGTCACATAGACACAGCATCACACAGGACATACGGACAGTCACACAGAATCACAGACAGGACACACGGACACAGCATCACACAGGTAGGACATACAGACACAGTCACACAGAATCACACAGACAGGACACACGGACACAGTCACACAGACAGGACACACGGACACAGCGTCACACAGATAGACAGACACAGAGGATCTGGGGTCTACAAACTTCCTTGCATTGGTCTGTTGTTGTTAAGAGCTGTTGAGTCAGTTCTGACTCACAGAACCCTGTATGGGGTTTCCGAGGAGCAGCTGGTGGGTTTGAACTGCCGACCTTGTGGTTCAAAGTACCCTGCTTATAATGCAACGTCACCACAGAAGTCCTCACGGTGGTGTGTGGCTCTGTTGTTTTAATAGTCTTTGATACAGAACTCTTTGCTGACACCTTGCTTGTCCTGAGACCCACCGGTCTCCATCGGATGAAACACACAACTGTAGTTCCCCTTCTGTCTAGTACCCCTTTGGTATGGGAGCCTTTTCTTACTTTTTGCTTTCGATCAAGGATACAAGAACCTGCTTTTCCTGAAAATGTGTTACTGATGTTGCCACATTACATGAATAAACCAACTGTAAGACACTGCAGTTTCCATGAAAAATTAGACATTTTGCATTTTAAAACTGAACTCAGAACGGATCCCCCTGAGAAGCAGGAGTGGGCAGAAATGCGTGTTCCATGGGGGCTTCAGCTGAGAGTCATGCAGTGAACATGAGCTCTATCTGTCCGTCTGTCTGTCTGCCTACCTGTCTGACCAGAGTACAGGGTAGGACCCTCCTCACAGCACAGCAGTGCTCCCAAGTGCTCTGTAAGTTGGCCCACCACCCTCCTGGAGGTGCACGCACAGCAGACACCGGATCCCCCTCCCACACAGACACGTCGGGAGTGAGAAGGGTCCCACCGCTTCTGAATCGATCTGCTTTAGGATTGAAGCGGGCGATAAGCCCCTGGAAGGCTTTGGGACAGTAAAACATACGTACAGTGCTCTAATCAAAACCTAACATTTTCCTGACCAAAGAATAGGAGTTACTATAAACTATTGACAAACACCTTTGAATTACAGATTTTATATCCTCCACAAACATAGAAGTAAACTTCATTTTTCCACGCAATTTTGAAGTCTGTTCATTATCTACTTTACTCTTATATCCTAAGGCTATACTTAAAAAAAAACCAAGTCAACTTTACCTGAACCGACATTAGATCACTAACGAGTCTGAAACAAGGGATGCAGAGTGAATCCACTGAGCCAAGTATTTCGAGAGACATTCATGAATAACATAAAGAACGTAACTTGATGAACATCCTTCACAAATGTGTGAGCAAAGGTGTCAGCTACAAATAAAACAACACCCTGTGTGTTCAGAAGCAGAATAAAACACTGACATCAGAGCACACATGGCCGAATGACTCATGGTGTGTCCACACAACGGGGGTCACCCTCACTGCAAGCCGTCAGTCACTGAGCAGTAGCCATGGGTCTGTCTGTGGGAGTCAGCTGCAGGGAGCAGCATTCCACACACACCACTCACGAGGGCTGGGGAAGACTGCTTTTCTGCGTCTGCGGGTGACTCAACTTGCTGCACAGTGTCCACCCACACTATCACTCAAGCTCAGCGTACTCTGGGAGTGCTGTGTGGTCGCAGACCGACCACCTGTCTTCTCCAGCCTGGCCTCACATCGACCACAGAGCTTCAACAGCCTAGAAACACGTGGTGATCTGAAAACACGGCTTCACTTCACTAAGAAAGTAGTTCATAGAAGAAATCAGAGAGCTCTTCTGAGAAATGCTAACGAACACTCATGGAACGCTTGAGGACAAGGACGGCACTTCCACAGCAGAAGGGAACGGGCACCAAGAGCCAGCAGCAGGGACAAGTCAGTGGAGACAGGGGCAGCAAGAGACAAAGAAAATGCTTCCTCGGTTCAAGCGAATGTCTCCGGAAGACAAGAGGAGACAGATGAGAAGCGCTCTCGTACCACTACCAAGGCCTAGGTACCTCCCGGGGCACATGGACTAACGACTTCCCCTTTCCGTGTGAAATGATGAGCTGGAGGCTGCGCGGGGTAGGGGTTACGTAGGATGGCAGGTTTGTGATGGGGTAGGGGCCAGAGGCTGTGGGCCTCTCTCTGAAGCCCCCACTAGAGCTGCAGGTTGTGGCTCCAGTCTGCCTGAGTCCGTGCCTGTCGTGCCTACTCTGAGTAGGCGTGGGTGAGGAGTGTGAACCAGCATGGCTCTGGGCCTGAGCCACTACCACCCGACATTTACGCCAGTGGGAGCGCACTGGACAGCAGGGCCGTCCAGGCCCGCTCTCCGGGTCAAGGGAAGCCTTGGCCTCTGTGTTCTTCCTAGGATAAGGGGGGCAAGGACCGACCCGCCTTTGCTGAGCACAGGAATTTGGAAGCAACGTTCCCTTCCAAGGCACATTCTAGGAGGATGTCTCCTGGCAGTCTGCCTGGCTCCCCAGCTCAGGTTGGGGGCTGGAACACAAGGGGCTCTTCCTCCTGTCTCCTAGCACCACGCTCTGCTTTTGTCCTGCCCTTGTTTGTCCTTTACTCTTGTCACAACCTCTGTCACAATCTCCCCAGGATCTCACTGTGTGTGGGGCCAGGGACAAAGTCTGCTGGGAGGGATGTGAACCTGGAGGGGTAGGGCCATCCCCTCCAAACTGCCCAATTTTGACTGCCCTGCCTGCACCCCAGTCTTCCCACCCGAAGTTCACAAAAGCCACACCCCGGTCTCTGTGCACCCACATCTGGGGTCAACCTGAGAGTCCTACCCTTTATGTCACACGTCAGCATTGCCAACATGACACGCTAACACACATCACACAGGTTACACAGCAGACAGCACACACAGGAAGTCTGCTCAGTGGCCACATGTACCTGAAGGAGTGCTCCCCGTGGGCTGGCAGCGAGGTGGGTGGTGCGGGCACCTGCGTGTACGGTGCTAGAGGTGTGCGGGGCGTGCCCTTCCTGATGAGCTTCCCGGTGTTGGCGTCGTAGACTCGAGCCTCGGGGCCAGGCTGACTCCGGGGGTGGACGGGTGTGGGGTGAAACAAAGCCGTCTGGAAGGTGCTCTGCCTGTCAGCGAAGGGAGCAGGGCTGGCCTCCCTGCTGGACAAGATGTGTGTGAGGGCAACCCCAGCAGACCACCCCCAGGAGTTTCAAGACAAGTCTTACATGGCAGAGCCGACGCAGCATGGGGAAGGCAGGCCACCCCCACCCCCACAGCCAGACCGAGACTCAGTTCTACCAGCAGACTTGGTGTGTACCACCCACACCAGACCCACACGACACTTTCTGCTTAAGGACAACTACCCTCTCATTGTCGTTTCTCTGCCACCTGCTTCTGAGGTTCCGACAAGGGACAGAGAGTGGTCAAGTGGTTCTCTGCTGCTGTTCTCATGGGACTCTCTTCCCACAAACATGAAGTGATTTTCCATCTCCACACTCATTTCTCACCCCTTCCTCTGGGCAGCAAGGCAAATCGTATCATGATTTTGTGAGGCAGAACCTGTCCTAACACCTGTCCTCCTTTAGAGCCACATGGCATTTCTCTAAAGGAAAAAGCCCTCCGGTCTCTTTTTTAGTCAGAAACATGCGTGCACACAGGTTCCGGGGGTGTGAAGGTAAAGCCGAGGACACAGCTGGCAGGAAACATGTGCATACTCATAGACCAACGGCACTACGTCCCCTGGACAATACTGAGCCTTCTGCAGCATCATGGGGTGAGACCCAGGAGTGCTGCGGTCCCCCCACCACTGCTGATCTCAGCTCTGACTTCTGAAGTCAGGGCCCGTGGGCAGACGAGAGAGAGAGAGAGAGAGAGAGAGAGAGAGAGAGAGAGAGAGAGAAAGAGGAAGATGCGCAGTACAAGCAGCTCTGCGGCTGGCTCACCTCTGTGTCCTGGTGTAGTCATCCCTGAGAGGAAAGAGCTGCTCTTCCACCTTGTCCCAGCGCTCCAGGCAGCTCCAGAGCCAGCCGGGGTTGACCACATGCAGGTACCTGCACTCCTGGGCCTGGCGCACCTTCTCCGTGCCTGCAAGGAGACCCCTCGTCAGTGCAGGTGGGGCCTCATGGACCCTCCACCAGCAAACCAGCCTCCCTGAGCCCACCGAGTGTCACGTCCACAGCCTCCTTTCCTCAGCTAACCCCTCTGGTCCACTTGTCACAACTTGGTAAGCACCCAGGACGCTGCCTTCCCCGCCCCTCCCCCCACCTGTGCTCCTGGTGAGTCTCGTCAACTCACCCTCCTCAGAGATGATCTGTCTGCTTCTGTCCATCCCACCGACAGCTGCTCTAGTCAGGGTCATTGTGTCCTGTGGGCTGAGGGTGGCCTCTGACCCCATGCTGCAACTAGCCAACATCTTCCAGATAGAAAGCACCATCACATTGCTGTGTGGCCTGACTGGACAGGTCCAACTGACAGCCTGGTGTGACCAGTGAGGAGCTGACATGCACCAGCTCACCAGGCAACATCCTGTAGCCCTGGGCCCTTTTCAGGGGCAGCCTGCCCTGGGCATGGGTGGCTCAGTTAACTGTGACTTCCTCTTGGTTCTGCCCCAACGGAGTGACCCCCTTGCCCAGTTATTCTCTCCATGCCTGTGCCCTCCGCACACAACTGGCTGGAGTTCAGTCACGTGCCCTTCACGACACTCATGAGGAGTGGGGTTCACTGCCCCGCTCACCCTGAGACAAATTCCGAGGCATCTAGAAGAGCACGTGTCCTGTAAAGCCCCAATGGAACCCAGCCACCTTCCTCCAGACCTCTCTCTGGGGAAGGGAAGCTGTTGGACAGACACAAAGCCTTGTGGCCTCTCTACAGTCCAGCTCTGCGCCCAGTCCCAGCCCATCTCCCTCCCTATACCTCCTGACCTAGCGAGCTGGCCTGGGCCATGAATCTCCCCACAGGGCCCCATCCTGGAAGGACCCCTCGGTCACACTATCTACTCCAGAGCCTTCACTATGTCCGTCTTCTCACGAAGCCTCAGCTCTTCTGTAAAACACTCAAGGCTCCAACTTAGCTCCAGCTACTACCCTAAGACTAACACCCGTAACTCAGACAAACGGCAACTTCGGGACCCCTGAGAAGTAGCCACAGACCTTATAAAAAGAGGAGCTAAGGCGTCCTAGTGTGGTGCTGTGGGTTAATGCACCAGACTGCAAAGCCATTTGAACTGCAAGGTCGGCAGTTCAAGCTCACCAGCTGCTCCTTGGAAACCCTGTACAGGGTCGCTATGGGTCGCAATCAACTCAACGGCACTTCACAAGGCCATCAGGTAAGGGTGAGGTACTGGATGTCAGAGGGAGAGGTCACCATCAGGTAAGGATGGAGATCCCTTAGGTGTCTGAGAAGAGTTCATAATTGGGTACAGATGTGAGCCCCTGGGTTTCTGCGGGAGAGCTTGCCATAGGATAAGGAAAAAATCTACTGACTGTCTGAGAAGAGCTCAGTGTCAGGTAAGGGTGCATTTCCCAAGGCCTGGGTGTCTGAGGGAAGAGTTCCCTGTCGGGTAAGAAAGTGGTCGGGTAAGAAAGTGATCCTGGGTACCTGAGTTTGTCAGGTAAGAATGCAATCTTCTGAGGCCTGGGTGTCGCAGGAGAGCTTACTGTCAGGTACAGATGCGATCCCCTGAGTGTCTGAGGGAGAGCTCACTGTGAGGGGAGGACGTGATCCCCTGGGTGTCTGAGGGAGAGCTCACTGTGAGACTGTGAGACTGTGAGGTGAGGACGTGATCCCCCGGGTGTCTGAGGGAAAGCTCACTGTGAGGGGAGGACGTGATCCTCTGGGTGTCTGAGGGAGGGCTCACTGTGAGACTGTGAGGTGAGGACGTGATGCTTTGGGTATCTGAGGGAGAGTTCACTGTGAGACTGTGAGGGTGTGATCCCCTGGGTGTCTGATGGAGACCTCACTGTGAGACTGAGAGGTGAGGACGTGACCCCCTGGGTGTCTTGAGGGAGAGCTCCCTATGGGGTACGGACGTGCTCCTTGCCCTCTACTTTTCCAGCCTCAGTAACTACTATGGACTCTTGTTCCAGTCCAGATCTTTGAGTCCCAGTTCTCGGGCATAGGGTTGGCCATTCTTTTGCCCTGTAAATTGAGGCCCTTTACTCTTCTGGAACTGGATCACCATTTCTTCATTACTGACTTGTAATCTCAGTGGATCCTCTTAAGTGCACGGTTTGGGAGGTAATTCAATGTGAAAGAAATAGCAATGCCAATTTCAGACAAGAAAGGAGCAGATCAAAGAAAGCAGTGCAGAGCACTCTGTGCACCCTGACTGGAGGGAGGGTCGGACACTCACCGGCCCTCGCAGCAATCAAGTGGGTGGCCCTGTTGGGGTCGTCGGGACTCAAAACCAGGTTGGTGAGGATCCTGGCGCCCAGGGCTGTGGCGTGGTAATGTTCCCGGGTCTTCTCCACGGGGAAGTTGGTGGGGTGCAGGCCACTGAAGATGATGCCAACGTCAGCCAGCACTTTGCTCTTCAGCTCTGGGACAATCTTCCGTATGTCCGGGGCCTCCTCAGTCTCCTTGCTGAGGTACCTGTCGTACCTGGTGTAGTAGTCAGTGTGAACCCGGACAAGGATCTCCTCGAGGTGGACCAGGTGGTCATCGTCATCGTCATCAGTGTCCTCCTCCTCTTCCTCCTCCTCCATGCTCTGGTCCAGGGACTCACCCACAGTGATCCCCGACTGCTCACTGTTCTGGGATTCAGTCTCAGCCTCCTTCCGGTCAGCACAGCCATTGCCCAGGTCACACAGGTCACCCTGCTCGCCCTCCTCTGGCGCCTCAAGGTCAGGGCCTTTGTCCTGTGGGCGGACACTGGTCCCGCATGTGCCAGAGGGAGGTGTCCCTGCTCCTGAGTGGGTGGTCACACCCTCCCGCGTGGCCTGAGCCTTCCTGCGCCCTCTCTTCCGGTCACTGTCACTGTCGGAGGTGGACGAGGATGACCGGTGGCCATCGAGCTCACTGTTGCTCTCGCTGTCACTAGACAAATCAAAGTCCAGGTCGTTCCCTGGCGCGCCGTGGGCAGATGGTTGTTCTGGGAACACTCGGCCCCCCGGTTCCGAAGACACCAAGGGTCCTTTTCCACCGGGGGGCGGGCACGAGGGGTCACCCTCCTCCCCACTGGGGGGGTCCCCTGCCCCCGCCTTGCTGCCATTCAGCTCCGTCGGAGGTTTTCCGAGGCCGTTGCTCTGCTCTGCCCCGGGAGCAGGCTTCCCTTCTTCATGATCTTTCCTAGACAGCACGTGCTCAGAGGCCTCAGCACCTCGAGAAGAATGATTTACTGAATGTGACACAAAAGAAAAAGTTCCCATTATTAACTTTAAGACCAAGAATCTTCTTCAATTAACAGTAGCTCCCTGCCGGCAGACTTTTTCTGTCAAGGGTCAGATGGCAAATGCTCCAGACTGTAGGGGCCTTGCATCATTTCTTCACGATTTACATAAACCATCCTGAGCTTGCAGGCTGTTTCAGACTAGGCTGCTGTATGCCAGCCCTTGTTCTAGAAGACTCGGGGAGCACTCTTCCCCTCCTGCACCTCTAGTCTCCTCCTAGTGGACGACAGAGTAACTGCATGGCTCCAACTAAAAATCACCAGCTATTTTAAAGCAAAGTGCTCAATTTTCATGAGCCCAGACTTCACCATCGGGAAGTGCAGAGCGCAGATGGTTCTGAGACTTGCCCGGCCCCCCACTCTACATTTCACTCTAAAAGAACACTTGGCCAAATCTCCACTGTTGTGTTTGTGTTTTTACAAGAAAATGAGAGAAAGACAGCACTGAGTACTGATTATCCCCCTTCAATCTTCATTGGATTGGAGAAAGCTTAGTACTACTTCTAACACCAATCTGAAACCAACTAAACAGTGCTTTTTACTGTTTTATAAATAAACCCAACAACTTCTATAGCAACTGAAGCGTAACACAAACATAACAAGAAAACGCAGAGACTGAATCCTGTGTTCTTCCACATACCCAGGCAGTCCGTCCCTTACCCTTCTTCCTCATCTGAGTGTCGCGGGGTACAGGTGGAGCATTGATGTCGCCCGTGCCCTGGAAGTAGACATACTTCTTCACGGTTATCAGATTGGGGGCAAACTTCCACACGTCTTCTCGGTCGTCAATAATACAAACCATTGAGTCTCCACAAGGAAAGAGATTTCTAGAAGTAAAAACGCATCAAGACTTTGTGCAATTTACAACACAGAATAACCTATTACAATTGGAATAATCACTTGTTTTGCTGAATACAAAGGCGTAAGGTTGTAACCTACACTCAACCACCAGAAAGTTCAGTTCTTCAGGCTAGCTCTGTCACTGTGGCGTGAAAACAGTCACAGACAACATGTAAGCAGATGGGCAAGACCAGGTGCCAATAAAACTTTACAAAAGCAAGTGGCTAACCTGTAGGCCTCAACTGCAAGCCCTGCTCTAAGAGGTGAGAGGCCAGTCAGGAAAGCATGAACTTACTTCAACCCTTGTTGTTTAGAATGAAGATCGCTGTGTTCCTGCAATGTACGTGGTGGTTTTTTCTCTTATGACCAAGAAAGTGGCCACTGTATTTCCAGACGTTGGGATATGCAGTGTAAACAGAATCTAATGGACCCACTGAGAGTAGTGTGACAGATGCAGGACATTCCACCCCCCCACCCCCCACCCCCCAAGAGTCCCAGGGCTCACACAGGCAGGCTGGTGGTGGTACTGACATTCAGAATGATGAGTACTTGGATCTGTCTTCTAGGATCAGGAAACAAAGGAAAACACCCACCAGCATTCGGGTCACGGGACCTGACTCCTCTGGCTACCAACAGACTACGACTAGCCAGAACACATTTGTGTCAAAAATGGATTAACCCTGTTTTATAGGGACCTGTTTTAGAATAAAAAGCAACTAAAATAATCTTCATAAATAAAGCTTCCTGGCACATTTGATTCTAGATGAGAAGGATAAAAACCACCATGAACATACATGGACACAGTGACCAAACAGCCAGTTTGACCTTTTCTAGATTGGCCTACAGACACATTCAGGCCAACAAAAGGTTCGCCTCCTGTGTGTATCCTGGGGTGTCCCAATCCACCTTCGGGAAGCGAAACCGCTAACACCTCCTCAATGGACTTTTCTAAGGACTCTGAGGTCAACCCCCAAAGCTGGACAGGGACGGAGGCATAAATCCATAAAAAATGTTAAATACAGAACTATCACCAGGATTCTCAAAATGCACTTTCAAAATAGGACTGAGGACTGAGCTGGTGAGGGGTAAACACAGCCACCTACATACCTGAGGTTCCCCGTTTTAGAAAAGGGATCAATGCATTCATCCCGTGATAAGATTCGATGAGAGAAAAGCTTCTTTTCAGGGTCTAGAAAGCCTTTTAAAAGAAAAAAGGGCAGAGTTCAAACACTGAAGGTCGTTTTTTTTTTTTTTGTTACTTCTGCATACAGGGAGCTAGCAAACATGGCTCCACACACTGTGTATCTTGATGCTTGCCCTAGTCTTTGTCACTGTGGCCTTGGAGGAAGCCCTGCCCACTCTCAAGATCCCTTTGGTTACTCTGGGTCCCTTACATTTCCATATCAACTTTAGGATCAGGTTGTCAATTCCTGGAAAACAACCACTGGGATTTTGATCAGGCATAAAGTTGAATCTGAGGATTTTGATCTAAGAACATGGTCCTTCCAGTTACTCAGATCTTCTACAATTTCCTTCAACACTGTTTTACAGTTTCCACTGTGTAAGTCCTGCATGCACTCCTCTTGTTAAATGTATTCCTAAAGTATTTTATCATTATTTCATGTAATATTTGATTGTGCATTTGATGAACATTTACTACCAATTTCCACACAAATTGATCCATGACATTAGTTACACTTTCCACAGTGTGTGGACATTCTCTTTTAACTGGCTCTTCGATTTCCTGTACTTTCGTTTCCCTGCTCCCGATTGCTGACAGAACCGGCCGACCAGGTCAACAGGTGCAGCCTTTATTCTGTGTGTCATTCTGCTTTAATGCTAAAAGGCCTCAGAGATTTACTATTTTTGATATTCTTCTAAATAAAACCTTCCTAATTTCATCTCAAGTGATCTGTTAGTGCGTAGAAGGAAAGTAAAGTGTGGTGGCTCCATACAATAAACACCGAACCACAAGGTCCGCAGTTCAAGCCCATCAGCCACTTGGTGGGAGAAATATGAGACTTTCTGTTTCTGCAAAGATTTGAAGCCTCAGAAACCCTCCATAGGGTTGCTATAAGTATGAAAACTAGACAATACTCAACAATAGAAATAAAATGAATTTTGTATATTGATCTAGTACCCTTCAACACTGCTCAATGTGCTCGTTGGTCCTACTCGTCTTCAGTGGATTCCTCTGAAACCGGCAGGACTGCATCTCGGTGTTAATGCCTATATGCCTCGGCTAGGACTCCTACACATCTCAGTGTTGTTGTGTACACGCCTCGGCTAGGACTCCTACACACTGTTGCACACTCTTATCTTGCTCACTGAGTCCGTCAGGCTGAGGAACTGGATTTTGCAACATTCTGTTTTGTGTGACTGCTGAAATCAACTTTTGGCTTTTGTCCTATATTCTGCGGACACGAATGATCTTCGCACACTGGACCAACCTTGCATTCCTGGGCTAGATCCACTTGGCCACGAGAGCAGTCTGGCTCGACTCCGCTCGCTGCAGATGCACCACCCGTCCCCTCCCCTCCCCTCCCCTCGTCACACATCTGAGCCATTGGTGAAACAACACATGTAGTCTGGCCCAAGCAGCAGCCTTGTTTCTGGGCTGGTGTATTGATTCCCTTCTTAATCTTTCAGGAAGCATCATTACAATGCATACTGTTTCCCAGCCATGTTAAAGTGCTTAGTCAGCACCACCTAGCTGCCCACCTGCGATCGTGTGTGCGTACAGCCGACTGCCGAAGGTGAAGACGTGCAGCTCGTAAAGCCGGGCCACCTTCTCCAGGAATTCCTTGCAGTGAGGACGCAGGCGTGTGTGCAGCATTGGTTCACCCCGGCCCAGCTGGAAATGGAAGATGCCCTGAAAAGGATGAGGACCAGTCATAAGACAAGATCCTCACAAGGACTTTCCCAGCTGTGCTCCTCACGACACCGGCCTAGGTTACACGCTGGCTGAGTCACCGTCATCAAGACAATTCCCAAGAGCTCTCTCTCACACACACTCCCCAGTGAACACAATCTCATGAGACGGTTGGAGGGACATAGGAAGGTTCTTAAACTTGCTCAACTATTTTGCCCCACACTACGATGATGATGAGGGAGTCCTGGTGGCACAGTGGGTAAGCGCTGAGCTGCTAACTGCAGCCAGTTAAGGCTAGCAGTTCAAACCCACCAATTGCTCCGTGGGAAAGAGATGAAGCTGTGTGGTCTTGTAAAGCTTTACAGTCTTGGAATGCACTTGATGCCAGTGGCGGGATTATTCTGATGCCAGAAAAAGGAAGACTCCCCCAAAGATGGCATTTATGCCTTTGCTTTTTCAACAATATTCACCAAATCACAAAGCCACAGTAGACTGCAGAGAACACATCCTCACAGAGCTCAGACAGATTTTTACCGAGTTATTGATAAAAGTCAATTAGACATTCCACGAGGACTTAAGACAACAAACATCAAAATGAATATTAAAAGCAAATTAAAATCATTAGTTAAAAGTCTGCTTTAGTAACTAGAATGAAAGAAGCTAGTCTATACTCAAAATCAACTTTTTGATTTTGAGCAGAGTCTAACTTTAGACAAATGAAATTATACTACCAATTGCTTACATATGACTAACATGCAAGTAAGTTTATCGTCTTCAGAAAGTAAAAGCTTTGATCAGTTTATCATTAAATTTCTCAGTAAAAATGCCTATCATTAGCAATGACTTAAAAAGGTCAACTTGGTAGAACAGGAGCTGGGTTAGACCTGAATTATCTCTGAGTCAAGTTCCCCAAGGTGAGGTTGTTCTAGGGAAGTGAGAAATGTGAGATTCCGTCAGCACCTCTCATCTTGCTACTCTTATTAAGTGCCATTGTGGAGTTGATTCACAGCGGCCCTGTACAGCAAGGGTGGGGAACATCTGGCCCACGGGCCGTACGAGGCCCGGGAAATCACTTCTTCTGGCCCTGCCAAGGCAACCGCAGTTACAGCCATCCTACTGTTAGTGTTGTTTAGCACCATTGAGTCAGTTCCAACCCATAACGACCCTGTATAGGGTTTCCGAGGAGCGGCTGGTGATCTTGAACAGCTGACCCTTGGGGTTCAAACCGACTTTGCAGTTCAGTGTACTGACGACTCCAGCCATCACGTTAGGGGTGAGTTAATTCAATGTCTGACCACCAATAGCAGGCTAAATTTTAAGTTGATAATTTTGTATGCCTTGTGAATGAGGTTATATAAATTTTGGCAGAAAAAAGGTTCCCCTCCCCTACTGTATAGGGTTTCCAAGGCTGTAAATCTTTGTGAGAGCATGAAGTCGCTTCTTTCTCCTGTAGAAAGACTGGTTGGTTCAAACCGCCAAACGTGTGGTTGCAGTTCAGTGCTGACTCTCCCAAGCCCCTGCAGCTCTTTATTTAACAGCAAAAAGTCCAATAGTTACAGTAAAACCTCCTGCAAAAGTATAAGTCCATGGTCATGATAATTAACACCAATGAACAACACACTTAAAAACGGTAAAAAAAATAAAAAAACTCTTCATATATATATATATATATATAGCCACAATAATTTAAGAAGTATTTGGATTCCGGAGTTAAGGACCAAGCCTGCCATTTTCCACGCTGTGAGCAGGTTTCTTGGGTGATGACCTACAGGGGTTTTAGGAGGTGTGGCATGTGGGCGGAGAGTCCTGCGCAAACAGGGAAGAGCCTTTAATTAAGCCCTAATGAGCCCATTAGAGGACACTGGGTACTGGGTAGGTGTGGGCTCTGGAGTAAAGTGGAGGGGGGAAGCCACCAGCGACTGTTGGGGTCCAAGTCACTGGGGGGGGGGAGGGGAGTCACGAGGACACACTTTCCCTCCAGATCACAGGCTGACAGACAGGCACCTGATAAGTCACTCAAAGGGTCTCTTACAACTAA
>NW_006408863.1:2062105-2076663 GCF_000296735.1 Chrysochloris asiatica | reverse complement strand
CCCCGCCCGGCGCCTCCATGAGGGCCGCGTGCGGGGTCGCTATGGTAACGCGCGCTCCGGGCCGGCGGGCAGCGGGCAGCGACCTGAGGGGACGGGCGGACCGGAGAGTGGCGGAGACCCGCGTCCGTGCTCACGGCCACGGCCCGGCGCCCATCGCAGCGCGACGGCGGACTTGGACGCTCCCGGGCGGCGGCAGCGGCGGCGGCAGCGGCAGCAGAGGAGACGAGGCGGCTGCTCTGCAATTCCCGCTCTGGGAACCGGCTTCCCACCGACCGGTGCGCCGCGCGACTTCCTGGAGAACGCGCTGATGTCACGGGGCGCGGAGGAGGCGTGCGTGCATACGTGCGCAACGGCGGCCTTCGAGTAAACACAAACGCCCACGCGAAGGCCGGAAAGGGCTGCGCCACTGACTTTACCGGAAACACAGAGGAACAAACCTCGTGGTAACAGTTGTTACCGCTCCCTGTTTACCTTCTGAGGTTCGACGTCGCGGAACTACGAGTCCCGGCATGCAACGCGGACCACCTTCCGAAGGCTCGTTACGCCCTGATGGAACTATCAGTCCCAGTAGGCAACGCTGGCCGCCGCCCTACAACGTTATCATCTGTGCCCCGGTGATGGGAGACTACAAGTTCCGGCATATTACAAGGGCCGCAGTTTTACAACGTTGCACATGACGTGGTGGAACTACAAATCCCGTCCTCTCACGTGGGCCGACGCTTAACTACGAATCCCCGGTATGCAATGTAGCCACTCTCATACAGCGTTACTGGTTCTGGCGTTAGGGGACTACGAGTCCCGACGTGCAACGTAGGCAGCTGTCCTACAACGTTACGTATTAAGGCCAGGAGTTGAGGGACTACGAATCCCGGCATGCAACGAGAGTCATTGTCCCGCAACATTCAGTTCTGGGGCCGACCTCGAAGAACTACGACTCCCGGCATGCCACGCGCCTGCGATCCTAGGTGAATGGACTCACTTGTGGCTCCCCCAGATTCCGGTTACTTTGCCGACTGGGCTGTTTGACAATGTCCTGGGCGCATCAGAGTTTGAAAGAAAGAGGTGGCGAAGTTCATATTACCGCTGCCCAATTTACCTCAGTGAACACAACGCCTCCTGACCCAAAGGAAGGGAAAGCCTAAGTTGAAGACAGGGGAAATGGGCCCCAGCTAGAAAAGTACAATGGAACCAAAAGGAGTAAATTGCTTACATTTTGAAGCTTACATGGACCGAGACACTGCCCTTCCTAGTTCTCGTCTATCTCCTAACTTTTTAAAGGAGAGCTCTGATACGAGTCAGGCTGCTAATCTCATGGTCATCAGTTCCAAACTAGCAGCCGTTCCAACTCAGGAGAAAGATGAGGCTTTCTGCTCCCGTAAAGACTTAGTTGTTGTAGTTGTTGCTGTTAGGAGCCATCGAGTGGGTACCCACTCATAGCGAAGACTTACAGCCTTGGAAACCGCCTACAGGGTCGCTTTGGGTCAGAACCAGCTCCAGGCACACCACCACCATTCTAAGGCGGTAATAACTGAGGAGCCTTGCTGGCGCAGTGGATTAAGCGTTGATCTGGATGCCCTAGTCAACTAGGCACTCCCTTGGGAGAAAGATGAGGCAGTTAGCGCTCCTAAATATTGCAGCTTTGGAAACCCTATAGTGCCGTTTTACTCTATCCTACAACATACATTAAGGAGCTCTGGTAGTGTAGTGGTTAAGAGTCAGGCTGCTAACCTCAAGGCCAACTAGTTCAAAACTACCAGCAGTGCCGCGGGAGAAAGATGAGGCTTTCTGCTACCATAATTATTTACAGCCTCGGAAACCCTGTGCAGGGTCGCTATGAGTCAGAACCAACTCCACGGCACACCACTACCACCACCACCACAGCATACATTGACAGAGAACTTCCAGAGGTTCTAGCCGAATTCAGAAGAGGCCGTGGAACGAGAGATATCATTGCGGATGTCCGATGGATCTTGGCTGAAAGCAGAGAATATCAGAAAGATGTTTACCTGTGCTTTATTAACTATGCAAAGGCTTTCGATTGTGTGGCTCCTGACAAGCTATGGACAACATTGCGAAGTATGAGTATTCCAAAAACACTTATGCTTATGAGGAATCTGTACATGGCCCAACAGAACAAGGGAACAGAACATGGGAACACTGAATGGTTTAAACTTAAGAAAGGTATGCGACGGGGTTGTATTCTTTCTCCACACTTATTCAACCTGAGCAAATAATAAGAGAAGCTGGGTTCTATGAAGAAAAACGTGGCGTCAGGATTGGAGGAAGACTCATTAACATCCTGCGATATGCAGATGATACAACCTTGCTTGCTCAAAGTGAAGAGGACTTATTTACTGATGAAGATCAAAGAGCACAGCCTTCAGTATGGATTGCATCTCAATGTCAAGAAAACAAACATCCTCACCACTGGACCAATAAACAACATTCTTATCAACGGAGAAATTATTGAAGTTGTCAAGGACTTCATTCTTCTTAGATCAACTATCAACACTCATGGAAGCAGCAGACAAGAGATCAAACGACGTGTTGCATTAGGCAAATCTGCTGCACAGGAACTTTTTAAAGTGTTGAAGAGCAAACATCTCAGCTTGAGGACTAAGGTGCACCTAACCCAAGCCATGGTATTTTCAATAACCTCATTTGCATGCGAAAGCTGGACAGTGAATAAGGAAGACTGTAGAAGAATTGATGCTTTTGAGTTATAGTCTTGGAGAATATTGAAAGTGCCATAGGCTGCCAAAAGAACCAACAGATCTGTGTTGGAAGAAGTGCAGTCAGAGTGTTCCTTGGAGGCCAGGATGGCCAAACTTCGTCTCTCATACTTCGGACATATTCAGGAAGGACCAGTCGCTGGAGAAAGATGCCATGTTTGGTAAGGTGGAGGGTCAGAGAGAAAGAGGAAGACCCCCAGCGAGATGGTTTGGCACAATGGCAGCATCAATGGGGTCAAGTGTGGCAACAATTGTGAGATTGGCCCAGGACCGCTTAGTGTTTTGTTGTGTTGTACATAGAGTTGCTATGAGTTGGTACTGACTCAATGGCACCTAACAACAACAACCACAACAGGGTTGATCAAAGACCAAAGCCTGCTGTGTAGGTTGCACCTGGACGTAAAGAAAGCAGAAATCCTCACCACTTGACCAGCAACATCATGATAGCTGTAGAAAAGATTGAAGTTATCAAAGATTTCATTTTGCTCAGATCAACCATCAACACTCATGGAAGCAGCAATCAAATAATCAAATGTCATATGGCACTAGGCAAATCTGCACAAGATCTCTTTAAAGTGTTCAGCAACACCAGTGTCAGCTTGAGGACTAAGGTGCGCCTGAGCCAAGCCATGGTATTTTCAATAACCTAATACACATGTGAAAGCTGGACAGTGAATAAGGAAGACATGGAATAATTGATGCATTTGAACTATGGTGTTGGAGGAGAATATTAAAAGTACCATGGACTGCCAAAAGAACAAACCAGTCTGTGTTGGAAGACGTGAAGCCAGGATGGCCAGACTCTGTCTTTCATACTTTGGACATGTCAGGAGGGACCAGTCCCTGGAGAAGGAGACCATGTTTGGTAAAGGGGAGGCTCAGAAGATAAGAGGAAGTGCCCCAGCGAGATGGACTGGCACAGTGGCAGCAGCAGTGGGCTCAAGTGTATCAACGGTTGTGGGGTTGACACAGGACCAGGCAGTGTTCCATTCTGGTGAGCATGAGGTCACTATGAGTGGGTACCAACTGGGTGTCACCTAACAACAACAACCACACAGAGTCGCTATGAGTTGGAATTGACTCAAGGACAGTTGGTCTGATTATTTTTAGTAAGACTAATTTATTTGTTTTTAGGTGTCAGTTGGTTCTGACTCATAGTGACCCTCTACACAACAGAATGAAACGCTGCCAATTCCTATACTAGCCTCACCATTGTTACGCTTAAGCCCACTCCTGCTGCCACGCACGGGGTCAGTCCTTCTCCAGGGCCTAGTTCCTGCTGATAACACGGCTGTGGTATGAATCTCTCCATCCTCGCTGCTAAGGAGCATCTGGCTCTGCTTCTTCCAAGACAGTTTTGCTTGTTCTTCGGGCAGTCCATGGTGCTTTTAATGTGCTTCTGCAACACCATAACTCAAATGCATCCGTTGGTTCTTCTATGATCTTCCTGATTCGTTCACTGCTGTCTTTGCTCTTGATCACTTTTTTGCAGCAAATTTGTGTAATGCAATGCATCGTTTGATTTCTTGATTGCTGCTTCCTTGATTACGGATCCAGGCAAAATGAAGTCTTTGACAACTTCAATCCTTTCTCCATTTCTCATGCCTTTATTTATTGCTGTAGCTGTGAGAATTTTTGTTTTCTTTACGTTGAGGTGAAGTTCATATTGGAGGCTATAGTCTTTGATCTTCAGCAGTATTTTAAATCCTCTAATAATTTACTTGGTTTTGTTAAGTACCGTTGACTCATTCTGACTCATAGTGACCCCATATAGGGTTTCCAAGGAGCAGCTGGTAGGTTTGAACCACCGACTTAGTGGTGAGCAGCCAAGTATTTAGCCTACAGTGCCACACCAGGACGCCAATAATTTAATCAATCCTAGTTAACCATTAGACAACATCACTAATATCGCATGTAAGTAAAATTTTCCTAAAGATAATTCAATAACAGCTGCAACCACACATCGTTAGAGAACTGCCAGAGGTTTAAGTCAGATTTAGAAGAGGCCATGGAATCAGGGATATCATTGTTGATGTCAGATGGAAAGCAGAGAATACCAGAAAGATGTTTCCCTGTGCTTTATTGACTATGCAAAGGCTTTCAGTTGTGTGGATCATGACAAGCTATGGACAACGTTGCAGAGAATGAGTTTTCTGAACACTTAATTGTGCTCATGAGGAACCTGTACATAGACCAAGAGGCAGTTGTTCAAACAAACAAGGGTACACTGAATGGTTTAAAATTAGGAAAGGTGTGTGCCAGGGGTATATTCTTTCAGCATACTTATTCAATCTATTTGCTGAGCACATAATCCGAGAAGTTGGATTATATGAAGAAGAACATGGCATCAGAGTTGGAGGAAGACTCATTCATTAACAACCCGCGATATGCAGATGATACAACCTTGCTTGCTGAAAGCGGACTTGAATACTTACTGATGAAGATCAAAGACCACAACCTTTGATATGGGTTGCACCTCAATGTAAAGAAAACAAAAATCCTGACCACTGGACCAATAAACAACATCCGTATAAATTGAGAAAAGATTGAAGTTTTCAAAGACTTCATTTTTCTCAAAACACTCATGGAAGCAGCAGTCAAGAAATTAAATGACATATTGCATTAGGCAAATCTGCTGCACAAGACCTCTTTAAAATGTTGAAGAGCAAAATGTCAGTTTGAGGATTAAGGTGCGCCTGACCCAAGCCATGGTATTTTTAGTAACCTCATATGCATGTGAGAGTTGGACAGTGAATAAGGAAGACCATAGAATTGATGCATTTGAGTCGTGGTGTTGGAGGAGAATATTGAAAGTGCCATGGCCTGCCAAAAGAACCAACAGCTTTGTGTTGGAAGAAGTGCAGTCAGAGTGCTCCTTGGAGGCCAGGAGGGCCAAGCTTTGCCTCTCATACTTTGGACACATTATCAGGTAGGAACCAGTCTCTGGAGAAGGCTATTGTGTTTGGTAAGGTGGAGGGTCAGAAACAAAGAGGAAGACTCCCAACGAGATGATTGACACAGTGGCAGCAGCAAAGGGCTAAAACCATAGCAATGACTGTGAGGTGAGCCCAGGATCAGGAAGTGTTTCATTCTGTTGTGTGTAGAGTCACTATGACTTGGTACGGACTTGATGGCACCTAACAAGGAGCTCCGGTAGAATAGTGGTTACGAATCGGGCTGCGAACCGCAAGGTCAGCAGTTTGAAACTACCAGCTGTTCCGCGGGAGACAGATGAGGCTTTTCTGCTCCCATAAAGATTTACAGCCTCGGAAACCCTGTACAGGGTCACTATGGGTTGGAACCAACTCCACTGCAGGCACATAACAACAACAAAAACAAATTGAGCCGGAGTCCCGACTTGTATCTATCCAGGGGTGCAAGGAGATTTCCCCAGGAAGAGTTTTCATAATGCTGTAGGATAAGTAATGAATTGTTTATTTAACACAAGGTTGGCAGTTCAAACCCACCAGTCACCCCTTGGAGACCCTATACAGTAGGGGTGTGGAATGTCCGGCCCGTGAAATCCTTTGGTCTGGCCCTGCCAAGCAATTGCAGTTCCAGCCATCACATTGTTGTGACGTGTCATCGAGTCCGTTCCAACTCATAGCAATCCTTTAGTTTCCAAAAAGCAGCTGATGGGTTTGAACTGTCAACCTGTGGTTCAAACTGACCTTATGGTCCAGTGCATTATCCTGCAGTGCCACATTGTTGTTGTTGTTAAGTGCCGTCAAGTCAGTTCCGACCCATAGCGACTCTATAGGGTTTCCAAGGAGTGCCTGGTGAGCTTGAACCAACTTTGCAGTTCAGCGCATTAACCCGCAGCACCACACCAGGACTTCAGGGCCACGTTGTTGTTGTTGTTGTTGTTGTTATGTGCCGTGGACTCGGTTCTGACTCATAGAGCGCTCCTTCCAGGGCCACATTAGGGGTGAGTTAATTAAGTGTTTAACCAAATAGGTCATTGTTAGGACCAAATATAGCAGGCTAATTTGAAAGTTGATAATTTTGTATGGCTCTTGGCAGAAAAAAGGTTCCCCACACCTACTATGGAGGCCTGGTGTGGCGCTGTAGGTTAATGCACTGGACTGCCAAGTCAATTTGAACCTCAAGGCTGGCAGTTCAAGCTCACCAGCTGCTCCTTGGAAACCCTATACAGGGTCTCTATGGGTTGAAACAGACTCAACAGCACTTAACAACAACAACCCCTACTATTCAGGGTCACTGTGAGTTGGAAGTAACGCAACAGCACTTAACGACAACAATTGAACCAGTTGTGGCCAACTTTAGGTAGCAAGAGCTAGCAATCCTATAGCTTCTGTGTCCTGCTCCAGACAGCTTTTGTAACAAGGGGAGAGAGTGCCAAGGCACGGAGAGCTCTTCAGCCTTCACGACCTCTCAGCTTTCTCCCACTTTGTGAAAGACTACATTAGTATCTGTTTTTGCTAACAGAAAGAAAACCGAAAAGGATTGTTTGCTTTTATGAAAAAAGGAGAAAATTGAAACTAACGCTTAGTGTTTAATTTTGCAGGAAGCCATTAAAGTGGTGGAATATTGGGGTGAGGTAAGCACTGGACTGCAAGGTCGGTTTGAACCCCAAGGTCGCTGGTTCAAACTCACAGCTGCTCCTGGGAAACTATACAGGGTCGTTCTGAGTCAGGACCGACTGCACGGCGCTTCACAACAACAATGATCCCTGAGCATCTGGGATGCTGGCCGGGGTCTGTCCTCGGCTTCAGGCTCAGACTTGTGTCTGCAAACACTCTTAGTGCTATTTCTGGCTTTATGTGTTATTTGGTAGGTTGTTTTTGGGGTCTGGGAATGCTCGAAAACGTGTTCCAGTGTAAACTTATAATAATGACATCATTTTGGATGATGAAAGGCTTCGTGGACCTTCTACTTTCAGATGGCGAGGGACACCTGTATTTTACTGGCCACAGCTCCTTGGTGGTGCAGAAGGAACCCAGGTTGTTAGGTGCCATCAAGTCGGTACCGACTCACAGCGACCCTATCTATGTACAACAGAATGAAGCACTGCCCGGTTCTGCGCCAACCTCACAATTGTTGCCACGCTTGAGTCCATGGCTGCCGACCCTGTGTCAGGCCATCTCATTGGGGATCTTCCTCTTCTTCACTGACCCTCCACTTTACAAAGCATGATGGCTCCCTGAAAAACTCAGGTCCCTCCTGATAATATGTCCGAAGTATGAGAGATGAAGTGTGCCCATCCTGGCTTCTAAGGAACATTCTGGCTGTACGTTTTCCAGCACAGATCTGTTTGTTCTTTTGGCAGCCCATGGTACTTTCAGTATTCTCCTCCAACACCATAATTCTTCTGTGGTCTTCCTTATTCACTGTCCAGCTTTCACGTGCATATGACTTCAGTCAGGTCCAGCTTAGTCCTCAAACTGATGTCTTTGTTCTGGAACACTTGACAGAGGTCTTGGGCAACAAATTCCAGGTAATGTGGAGCTCACCTTCTGCCACCTAGTGGTCAGAGTGGTTGTTGTCATTGCTGTTACGTTCTGTGAGTTGGTTCCTACTCATGATAACCATGTTCTGGGGTAAAGGAGCTCTGGTAGCATAGTGGTTACGAATCAGGCTGTGAACCACAAAGTCAGCAGTTGGAAACTACCAACAGTTCCGTGGGAGGCTTTCTGCTCCCATAAAGATTTATAGCCTCGGAAATCCTGTGTAGGGTCACTATGAGTCGGAACTGACTCCATGGCGCATAACAACAACAATGGGGTTACCAAGGAGTGGCTGGCAGGTTTAAACTGGTGATCTTGGGGTTAGCAGTCCAGTGCTGGTCCTAAAGCACCAGTAGGGGCAGATGGTGGTAAGACTGACCTGTCCCTACCTGACTGATCCCAGGAGTGCAGGGAGATTCTCCCACGTCCAGGAAGATTTCTAGCACTTTTCCATTTCCACAGCACTTTGGAATTAGAATGATCTTTATGCAGTGCAGTGGTTAAAGGTCGGCAGGCAGAACTCATCAGCTATGGGGGACGGGTGTGGTTGTCTACTTCCATGAAGATTGTTGTTTGGTGCAAGTTAGAGTGGGCTGTGCACAACAGACTGAAACTCTGCCTGTCTTACACCGTCTAGGGAGCCCTGTGGGCCAGTCCTACCCTGTCCGTTAGGGCCGCTGTGAGTCCTATCAATGTGACAGCAATGGCTGCAGTTTCGTTTCTTATTTGCTCCGTTAAAGTGCTGAAGGCCCAGGAAGGTAGTTAGATAAACGGAGAGGCTGGATACAGTGGACACATGCTGGTTTGGGCTGTCCCCACCCTGCCTCTTCCTCAGATAACAACACCTCCTTCCATTGAGAAATGATTCCTTCTCTTAGTGGGGTCCCAGTCGAGCTGTTAGTCACAATATTGAACACTCCTGGTGGGCTCACGGTGTTTTACCTCTGGGTGCCTCTGTATACCAGCATGCAAAGCTTGAGCCTCATCACACCCCTCTGTGCAGCCAGCTGTGACCCCACTCCCTCCCAGCAAGCAAGCCTGACTGCAATCAGTACAAAAGTCTGTGGCGAAGTGGGCAGATCGGAGCGAGAAGTACTGGCGCAAAGTGAAGGCCAAGAGCTGGACCTCTCTGGAGCTGCAGCTGCCAGCCCCACCCTGAGGATTTGCCCTGGGTGGTCTCACACTACCCTCTTAGACCCTTCCCTGGCTTCACTGTACTTTGTGTATGGTTTTGTGTCTCCATCAAGACTTAAATAAATGACTAGAAAATAAGGTTCCTGTTGGATTGTTGGCTTACTTACTACTAGTGCCTAGCACGTCACAGGAACCGTAGGAATGAAGATGGGGGGCAGTTCTCCTTCCTTGCCTTAGGTGTGGCCAAGTGCCATGAGTTTTATCAGTGGAGTGTGGGCAGTACCACGTCCTCTGTACTGTAGCCCATGGCTCCTGGAAGCCATGAGATGACCATGGCAGCCTTCATCAGCCTGGACTGGGGCATGGCCACACGAGGAGCATCAGGCTGTTGGCCTCCATGGACTTTGATGGGAGCAGGAAGTGAATGTCGACAGCGCCCTTCGGTCACTCTGATGCGTGGCCTCTGCTAAATGACACACTGTTTATCTCTACGATGAATCACAGTTTCCTCTTAAATGTGCATGTACTCAAATTAGTGAGAAATCTCACTAATCATGAAAATGGTTAACTTTCAAAAAATAAAGGACCAGAGGGGCCATTGCCATGCAGTCCTGGTTGTTGTTGTTGTTGTTAAGTGCCGTCGAGTCGGGTCCGACCCATAGCGACCCTGTATTTCTGACCAATTCTGTCTGCAAATGAGGCGCCTCAAATATAGATTGAAAAAGGATCATGGACACTTAAAATCGATATTTTTAGATCCCTACATGGAAAAGTTGTAGTTTTCCGGGAACAGTCTAGAACTCTGAATAAGTAATGACCCGATGCTCATGCTACTGAAATCTGCTTTCTGAGAGGAGATCGGGAATCTTCTGGGGACCGTGGTGGTGGGGGTGTTGCTGTTGTGAGGTGCCAGGGAGTTGGTTCTGGTGCACAGTGATGCTCCGCACAGCAGAACGAGACATTGCCTGGTCCTGTGCCATCCTCACAGTTGCTGTTCTGCTTGACCCATTGCTGCGCCCAGGGAGCAAACTCATTGCATTGGGGTCTTCCTCTCTTGCTGACCCTCCACTTTACCAAGCACGATTACATGTCTGAAGTATAAGAGATGAAGTTTCACCATCCTTGGTTCTAAGGAGCATTCTGAACGCATTTCTTCCAACATAGATTTGTTTGCTCTTCTGGCAGCCCATGGTATTTTCAACATTCTCTAACACCATATTTCAGATGCATCAATCCTTCTACGGTCGTCCTTACTCACTGTCCAACTTTCACATGCATATGAGGTGATTGAAATTACCATGACTTGGGTTAGGCGCACCTTAGTCCTCAAATGGATCGTCTTTGCTCTTGAACACTTTGCAGAGATCTCGTGCAGCAGATTTCCCTAATGTATTTGTGGATTGATTTCTTCAGCTGTGGCTTCCACGAGTGTTGATAGTGGATCCAAGCAAAATGAAGTCTTACAATTTCACTCTTTCTTCTATTTATCATGATGCCATTTATTAGGCCAGTTGTGAGGATTTTTGTTATTTTTTACATTGAGGTGCAGTCTGTACTGAAGGTTGTGGTCTTTGCTCTTCATCAGTCTGTATATTAAGTTCTCTTCACTTGCAGCAAGGTAGGTTGTGTCACCTGTACTCCACAGGTTGTTAATGGGTCTTCCTTCAAACCTGATGCCATGTTCCTCTTTATAGAATCTATCTTCCTGGATTATTTGCTCAATTGTCAGATTGAATAAGTATAGTGAGAGAATACAACTCGGGCACACAAATTTCCTGATTTTAAACTCTTCAGTACCCCATTGGTCTGTTTCAACAACTGCTTCTTTGTCCATGTACAGGTTCCTCATGAGTCCAATTAAGTGTTCTGGAATACTCATTCACCAAAATGCTGTCCATAGTGTTGCGTGATCCACACAGTCAAAAACCTTTGCATAGTCAATAACGCACAAGTAAACAGCTTTCTGGTGTTCTCTGCTTTCAGCCAAGGTCCCCGAATCTGGTTTGAATGTCTGCCAGTTCTCTGTTGGTGTAGCCATTATTGAATTATCTTCAGCAAAATTTTACTTGCGTGTGATAGTAATGATATTGTTAGATGACCTCCCCATTCCACTGGGTCAATTCTCTTTGGAATGGGCACAAATCTGGATCTTTCCCACTCAATTGGCCAGGTATCTGTCTTTCAAGTTTCTTGGTGTTGTTGAGTGAGCGCCTTCAGTACTCCATCAATTTGTTGAAAGATTTCCATTTATATTCCATCAATTCCCAGAGGCTTGTTCTTTCCCACTGCCTTCAGTGCAGCGTGGACTTCCTCCTTCAGTACCGTTGGTTCTTGATCATATGCTACCTCTTGAAATGGTTGAACACCAATTATTTCTTTTTGGTAGTGTCCTTGTATACCTTCCTATCACAGATAACATTGCACTTTGAGATAAACCTTGAAATGCTCTTTTTGACAATGAATGCAACAACATTCCTCTTTAATCTGTTGTTCCCAGCATAGTAAACCATGAGTATCTGGTTCAAAATGGCCACTATCAATCCACTGCAGAGTATTAACGCCTAGGGCAGTGATATTTATGTGTTTCATTTTGTTTTTGACAAACTTCAACTTTCCTAGATTCATACTTCCTTCATTCATGGATGTTTGCAGCTGTTTATCCTAATTTTGAGTTGTGCCCCATCAACAAATAAAGGTCCAGAAAGATTTACTCCATTTGCATCATCATGGCTAACTCTACTTTGAGGAAGCAGCTCTTTCCAGTGGTATTGTGAATGCCTTCCAACTTTCCCGCACTCTTTCTGACAATGTTCAGCTGCTATTCATAAGGTGACTTTCAGTGGCTAACCATTCAGACATAATCCACTTCTTCTTTCTTGTCTGTCTTCATCTGGAAGCTCCACCGAGAGCTGTTCACCATGGCTGACTCTGCTGGGATTTGAAGTGCTGGCGCATAGCTTCCGGCAGCTCGGCAGCACACAAGTCACCACAGTGTGGCACACTGACAGCCGAGTGGTGGGATTGCACGTCGATAATATTGAGGGTATTTTGTTAATTGCTGTTGTTAGCTGTTAGTTGCTGTTGCATTGATTTCTACTTATGGCGAATGCTCCATAGGGTTTTCGAAGATGTGATCTTTCGGAAGCAGGTCGTCAGCCTTATTTGTGAGGTGCCTCTAGGTGGGTTTGAACCACCAACGCTTAACCATTTGTATCACCCCAAGACTCTCTGTGGGCTACTGTTAGAGCACACGGAAGTGAAGGAGTCTTTGCAGGCATCGTGTGCAGTCTGGAGGCAGATTTTGTACCTGGCTGGTGAGTACACCCAGTAATACTGGTTCCCTTCCCCCTGAACACAAATCCCAGTCTCTCTGGTGAATGGTACACACGCATTCTGGATGGTGACAACATTTTGACAAGATTTTTTTCTCACCCTAAATATGATTGGTCCTAGGTATCTAAAGAAGAAAATGACTTGGTACCTTTCCTTTTGTGTTACATTCTAGCAGTCTCATGAAATACTCATCAAATGATAATGGAGCAGGTAGAAGAGTATCACCAAACTCTTAGAAAGACAGTGGATTTAGTAGGGTGGTGTGGGGCCTCCTTCAATGGCAAAGATCTAAATATTTTCAGGGAGAACGGCCTGGGGTCAGTGTTGTTCTTATCAAGAAAAGAAATTTCTTTTCCTATTTTATTTGACTCCCTAGGCTTTAAAAACCCCATCCAAACCCAAAACACAGCCACTACCATGGAGTTGGTTCTGACTTAGCAAACTGCAGGGAGAAGCGATCGTACTGTAGGGTTTACGAGACTATAAATATTTGTAGGACCACACAGCCTCATCTTTCTTCCATGGAGCAGCTGGTAGGTTTGAACTGCCAACCTTTTGGTTAGTCCACTGCGCCACCAGGTTATTGTTTGTAAAAAGACAAAAAGGTGTTGTAGCATTGTGTCTCAATGCTGTGAACTAAACTCACTGAAGCCCACTTACAACTCATGAAGCTATTCTCACCACATGGTAAGTTTCTCATTGGAGGAGCCTGGATCCCAGGAGCCTGACCAGTCACTGACTGAGTTCACCAACAAAACTTGCTTCAGACTGTGGTCTGTCCGGCGCCAACAAAAGGTCTAAGACACTCAGCTGCTCCCAATCCTGCTGTGCTGAGTCAGCTGCCCGTCACACGTCTCTCTAAAGGATAATGGATAATGTAGAACGTAGGTCTACCAACACAGGTGCTCGCTAACGGATAATGTTGGTCCAACGACACAGGTGCCTCGCTAACGGATAATGGCGGTCTACCGACATGGGTGCTCTCTAATGGAAAACGTAGGTCCACCGACACAGTTGCATTCTAACGGAAAACGTAGGTCTACTGACACAGGTGCTCGCTAAGTGCACTCAGTTCATTACTTTGTTCTACAAATCGTTTTCAAAACTGTTGCTGTCTCTCGTTAGGTTGGGTAGATACCGTATACACTGACCATTTCCATATATCATGTTTAGTATTTTTAGTACTTAACAGCAAAGCATTTATGTCCTGGTTTAAGAAAATCCAGTATACAAACTTCCGTGTTAAGCGACATGTAACTGAGACTTCTGGCTTTCAGAGAACCTTCACCTCCCGTGGCCATGCTTCTTAAGCTTCAGTGTGCTGGAGACCATGGGGGGAGCTCAGTAAATGTGGGCGCTCAGTCTACTCCTCCCTAAGGGCTTTGGGTTCAGTAGATCTGAGAAGCCCTTAGGTGTCCTAGTGTTCCACCCCAGCAGCTGCTCAAGGGAGAAACATGTGTCACCCTGCCATATAAAGGCTGTTCCCCTCTGTCCTGTATGGTTGTTGGAGTTGGAACCGACTTGGCAGCAATCGGTTTGATTTGGATTTGGGAAGACCTTGCCCTAGGATTCTGACTACTGAACAAACACTTCGAAGTTGATATAGCCTAAAGATAGTATGTTGATAAACTTGCCCCTAAATGATTTATTAGTGAGGATAAATGTACAAACATGTATCTTAAGGTTTTTCCAGAGGGAAAAAGAACTGATTTGACATGCTGCTGTGTGCCGTGGAGTCGGTTCCGACCCATAGTGACCCTGCACAGGGTTTCGGAGGCTGTAAATCTTTACAGGAGCAGAAAGCCTCATCTTTCTCCTGTGGAACCTCTGGTAGTTTCAAACTGCTGACCGTGATATTAGCAGCCCGATTCGTAACCACTACGCTAATAGC
>NW_006408863.1:2059543-2061385 GCF_000296735.1 Chrysochloris asiatica | reverse complement strand
GGTGTGCCATGGAGTCGGTTCTGACTCATAACGACCCTGTATAGGGTTTCCAAGGCTGTAAATCTTTATGGGAACAGAAAGCCTCATCTTTCTCCCATGGAACCCCTGGTAGTTTCGAACTGCTGACTTTGAAGTTAGCAGCCCGATTCGTAACCACCATGGTAGTGTCATCTGGATTTTACAGGTTGTTCATGAGTCTTCCTCCAATACTGATGTCGTGTTCTTCTTCATATAGCCCAGCTTCTTGGATTGTGTGCTCAGCACACGGGTTGAAGAAGTGTGGTAAAGTGATAGAACCTTGGCACACACCTCTCCTGATTTTAAACACTCAGAATTCTGTCCTGTGCAAACCACTGCCTGTTTGTCTATGTTCAGGTTCTTCATGAGCACAAATAAATGTTCTGGAATACTCATACCCATGTGTGTGTGTGTATGACCCCTGATGTGGTACTGTAAGGTAAGCACTGGACTGGGAACCACAAAGTCAGCAGTTCAAGCCCATCAACTGCTAAATGCAGGAGAAAGATGAGGCTTTCTGTTCCCACAAAGATGTACAACCTCAGAAATCCTGTACAGGGTCACTATGAGTCAGAACTGACTCGATGGCACTTAACAGCAACACCATATACACATTCACACACACACACACACATCACACAGTGTTGCTGTGAATTGGAATCATGTAACGAATACAACCTTAGAGGGAGGAATCATCTCTCCCACAGAACTTCCACCCATAGATCCGGGAGCGTTCCATGTAGACCAAAGGCACTCTAGCTGGTAATGTCCTCTTCTTCCAGCCTCAGGTTTTCTTTCAGGCAGTCAAGAGGACTAGAAGTTAGACCTTCATCTAACTTACCTTCTCTGAGTATTTCAAAAGGCGCTATGGACTTACGATCTTTCAGAATTGTTTTCTTTCTTCCCCTCTGTTTCCTGGTCCCTGCCTTTTAGTTTCCCATACACAGACAGCCTTGTTTCCACAGTCGCTTCTTCCAAAGCCCCAACTGCTCAGGCTTGGTCAGTGTTAAAAGTGACCAACCAGCTGTGTGGCCTCCTCAAGCCTCCAGCTCCAGGCTCTTGTTTGAGAGAAACAGAACCAGCAAAGGCTCCGACTCTAACTGCACTGCCCGGTAGAGAACTTGAGCTAAATTCTTCTCTGCTCACCAAAGAAGCAAGTTTTGTTGTTGTTGTTAAGTGCTGTTGAGTTGGTTTAGACTCATAGTGACCCAGGATAGGTTTTCTGAGGAACAGCTGGTGAGTTTGAAGTGCTGACATCTCACTATAATGAGTCTCTGTTTTTCTAGAATGAACAGTCTAGTCTTTATGGTGAAAGCATCTAGTTTCTATGAACAGGACTTTGGCCCTGCTCGTTAGAAAACAGTTACCCAGGCATTCTTTCCACAAGGAGCACAGGATCATCCTATTCCAGGTTAGAGGAGAAGAACCACACAGTGTAATGACTTTACTTCATCATCTTACAATTGCGGCATTTAATTTTCCTCGAATCCCCAAATCCTTTTCCTGGCCCTCAGTGTGTCCAGCAAACTGAGATCATTCAAGCTGTTTTATCTGCATGTCCTCTGTCTATCACTCTTCCCAAACAAGGCCCCAAATGTTCTGGAAGTGTCAAGGGGTCAAACTAATACTTCAAGAGTCTTCCTGACTGTTGCTGTTAGTTGTTGTTGTGTCAGTTCTGCCTCAGAGCGTCCCTGTGTGTGTCACAGAAGAATTGTACTCCGTGGGTGTGCGTGTCAGACAAGAACTGTACTCAGTGAGGTGTGCGTGTCACAGAAGAACTGTACTCAGTGAGGTGTGCGTGTCACAGAAGAACTGTACTCAGTG
>NW_006408863.1:2048245-2058837 GCF_000296735.1 Chrysochloris asiatica | reverse complement strand
GTGTCAGACAAGAACTGTACTCAGTGGGGTGTGCGTGTCAGACAAGAACTGTACTCCGTGGGGTCCTCAAGGTTATGACCTACTGCAAATGATTCACCAGGCTTGTCCCCCAAGGCGTCTCTGGGTGAGTTTGAGCCGCTAACCTTTTGGTTAGGGGAGCACTCACCCACATAGGCCTCCCACCAGGACTCACTGCACACAGGGACCCCGTAGAGACATGCTTGTTCACACCTGCAGAGTCTCGTCAGACCCCAGTCCTCTATGAGGCATGTGTGGTTCTCCTTACAGGACAAGAACCCTTTGAAGATATGAAATGTTGGCAGCCTGTTGGGCCTCCACCCTGGATTCAGGGTCCAGACTTACTGCTCTCTTCCTTACTCAGCATGGAGGTGTTTCCAACCTCTTCCTGCACCTAAACCACTCTTGATGTTACTTCTCAAGTATCTAATCCAAAGGCCCGTGAAGATTCCCTTCTTGACCACTTTCTACTGTCACATTCTTCTAAGTCCCAAACTTGGAGCCGCCCAGCAGACTTAAGGGGAACAGAGCTGCCAATGCAGGAGAGTGTATTTAATAATGATGAACAATTTTTAAATGGCAATCTTAAACATATTATTCAACCACAGCGTAAAATTTCTGTGGACCCTGCACTGTCCTGAACAATTATAGATTTTATGTCATATTTATTTATTGACTTTTTATTTCGAATTGGGTCAAGGTTTACAGAGCAAATCCATTTTCCATTCAACAATTCAGACACATTTTGTTTTATGTCATTGTTTACACAGTGTAACGGCATCCTCCCATGACCTCCCACTTTGCCTGTTTCCATGCCTCCGCCTTTTCTAACTCTACCTGCTTTCTGAACGTTGTCTTTGGGCAAATGCTTCTCTTCGGATCTTGAGTGGCTGATGACTCTAAGGCACGCTGCCTCCCTAGTTGAATGTTCACTCTACAGACCTGTCGAAGGTTTGTCTGAAAATGAGCCATGGGGTGTGTTCAGTTCCAGGCCATGAAGGGTGGCCAAGGGGCACAGTCTCAACATCTCACCAGTCTCGGTCCAACCAGGACTCCTGGTCTGCTTGACGCTTTTGAGTTTTGTTGCACATTTGTCTCCCACTCTGTCCAGGCCCTTCTACTGTGGTCGGTGGTGGTAGATGGGTACTGTCTAGTTCTTCTGGTCTCAGGGTCACGGAGGCTGAGGGTTTCATGTCTTTTTAAAGACTAACCTCCTTAGGGATCTCTTGCTGGAGGAAGAAAAAGCAAACAGAACAGCAGAAGAAACTTGTTTTGTTTATTTTGTTTTTAGAAATAAAATCAAACCTAGGTTGTCGGGGTCTGACCTCGACATAGTTGTGTTGTTCACAAGTGTTTGGTTCATGAGGAGGGGAGATCCAGTGGCGATAGGGATAGCGAAAGAATACACAGACAAACAGAAGAAGGGAGACAATGAGGCACCCCAAAGCCAGGGTGGATACATCACTGGTGGGCAGGCTTGGGACTACAGGCATCATGGCCTCTGCAGGCAGCAACTCACTGCCCTGCAATCTTTACTGCATGCCTTCCAACCCATAATGCACACCTGGGGAGGCCCGGGGCTCTGCTTTATTCAGGGGAGGAGCTTCACATCAAGCTGGCAGGGACCAAGACAGGATACAGCTAACATCAGTACTTTTCCAGACATTCAGGTAACTTTACATCATACTTCGCTGGTACAAATCCCAGGCTAGCAACTTGGATTCTCAGGCCCAATTAACATATCTATAGCCCCTGAGCTCAGGTGGGGGAAGGTGAAAGATAAGGATGAATGGGCTGCACCTAGAAAAGGATTAGGGAGAATGGTTTTTTGTCTATAGAACAAAGAACTGAGAAGTAGCTAAGATGTTTTTAGTTAATCCTTTGGAGAAAGGCTAGACCTTGCAACCTTTAGTCTTAGGCTTTAGGAAAATATCACATTTATCTGTGGATTATCAAAGGCTCCGTGTATTAATTTAATATATATAACTGAATATTAAGATGAAAGCAATTTGCCATTAACTGCCAGTGGCCTCATTTGTTACACTCGGGCCTATAGGGCCTCAAACCTCTGACCAGTCTTACACGGTCCGCAACACTAGGTGTTTTGGTGCTAGTTATTCTCCTTTAGAAAAAAACATGAGATAGTGTTCATTTTGTTGTTATCCCTTCCGCTCCATTTTCTCTCCTAGATCCTTTTGTGAGGCTATGGATACATTTTGCCCCAATAATATCATCTAAGCTGGAAACCCTATACAAGGTCTGTATGAGCTGGGTGGTCTCAACGACACTTAGCAACAGCAACAACGTCCCTTACCTGGAGTTCTGTATCTGTGTCTCTCCATTTTCCTCCCTTTCCCCATTTAAAAATTATACAAATTCAGTACCTAACTGTCTTCACTGTCTAGTGCTGCTATAGCAGAGACACCACAGAAAGTGGATGGCTTTTGTCAATGCATTTCTTCTACCACAGCTTAGGAGGCACCAAGTCTGAACTCAGGTACCAGATCTGGGAGAAAACTCTCTCCTCTGCTGGCTGAGGGAAGGTACTTGTTTCTTTCAAAATCTGTGGACTCAGCATCCCTTGGTATCACTCTTCCCTGCATCTTGGAGGGCCTCAGTGCAGGAAGAGTCCCTGAGACCACAGGACATGCTCCACTACCAGTTCTGCTTTCTTGGTGTCTCTGAAGTCCCTCTGATTTCTGCTTGCTTGTTTCATCTTTTCATATCAAAGAGAAGCAACCTAATCATGCAGCTAACACTGTGCCTCAGATCCTGCTTCATTCACGTTTAGAGGTTAGAACCTACAACACAAAGGTAATGACGTCAGTTCACAGTATGTAGGGGGATGGCAGGTTACTGAGAACCACTGCCTCCCAAACTCAAATCTAGCTTTTTAGGGACACAACTCAACCCATAACAATACCAAAGATATGCAAGGCACATAAAGTAAGGCATCTGACTCACCTGTAAGTATATAGAGACACAAAAGGTAAGGTATATGACTCACCTGAATGTATACAGAAACATATAAGGTAAGGCATATAACTCACCTGAATGTATATAGAGACACATAAAGTAAGGTATATAGCTCACCTGTATCTATAAAAAGGCCCTTAAAGTAAGGCATATAACTAACTCACCTGTATATATATAAAGGTGCATAAGGTAAGGTATGTAATGTATCTAAAGGCATATACAGTAAAGAATATGACTCACTTGTATGTATATAAAGGCACATAGGTAAGGTGTATAACTCATCTATATATAGAGGCACATAGGTAAGGTATATAACTTATCTATATGTATATGATGTATGGTTGGTTGGTTAATAATGTGTAGTTGAGTTGGTTCTGATTCATAGCGATGCTGTACAGGATTTCCGAGGCTGTAAGTCTTTACAGGAGCAGAAAGCCTCATCTTTCTCCAGTGGAAAAGATGGTAGTTTCAAACTGTTGACCTTGAGATTAGCAGTCTGACTTGTAACCACTATACTGCCAGAGCTCCTTGTACACGTAACACAGGAGTCCTGGTGAGGCACTGAGGGTTAATGTGCTGGACTGCAAGGTCAGTTTGGACTGCAAGGTCGGCGGTTCAAACTTACTAGCTGCTCCTTGGAAATCCTATACAGGGGCGCTATGGGTTAGAACCAACTCGACGGCACTTCACAACAACAGCAACATAGATAAATTACAAAGCACAACCCTACAATGATCATCTACAAGCCAGAAATGTAGATTATTACCAACCAGGCTAGAGCTGCCTGTGTGCTCCCCCCTCTCCCTAATCTCTCCACCAGACATGTCCAACATCTCCACTTTATGTTTGTCAGTCCCCTTTCTGTGCTGTGCTACATGTGTGTATGTGGCTGTTGTGTTGTTGCTAACTGCCATCAAGTCAGTTCCAACTCATAGCAACCTTGTATAGGCTTCCAAGGAATTGCTGGTGAGTTTGAACTGCCAACTTTGTGGTTCAAACTGACCTTGCCGTCCAGTGCTTTATCCACCGCGCCATACCAGCTTCACACCAGGATCCCACATGTGTATATGTACACACAAATATAGTGTTTCATTGTGCCATTTAACAACAACAAATAGATACATACATATATTGTTGTTAAGTGCCTTCAAGTCAGTTCTATATATATGAGAAGACTTCAAAAAGTTTGTGGAAAAATTCCATTAGCTTTCAGCATAATTTTTCCACTAATGTTTTGAAGCACTTTTAACATATAGTCTTCTTTCTGTGACTAGCTTTTTTCATTCGTTATTATGTACCCAAAATGATGAAACAATATATCCATAATAACGTGTCCAAAATTACCGTATCATTTCATATGGTTATAGTTACTATATTGTGACTTCTGCATAATCTCCCACTGTGTGAATATGAGAGGTTGCGTCTGTCCATTCTCTTGCAGAAGGACATTTGTCTCTTTCCCAGCATTTGGCCGTATGAACAGTGTCCTGCACATTTATAGATGCACAGGCTTTGCAATCCACCGAAGGTCTAACCCTAGATGTGGAATTGCTCTTACACAGTATGCAAATGTTCTGATTTGTGAGATAATGCCAAATTACTTTTCCAAAGAGTTGTCTCAATTTATATTCCCACCAGTGATGAGTAGAGTTACCCTCCACCCACACCCTCAAGCACGTGGCCCTTTCAGATGTCTTAATCCCTGCCATTTATAGTCTCTAGTTACTTGCTCCTCTTTGTAATTTTAATCATTTTAATAGTGTACACACAGTTTGAAAAACTCATTTTTACGGCTGCGGTCTTTGTGGGTCTAAATCTGTTTTGTAATTGCGTGTTTACTTTTATCTTTGGCTGTGAGCTCATGTATGGTTGATGTTAATCTGTGGGAGTTCTTGTGGCATTTACTACTGGCAAGAACCAGAGGGCCCAAGTCAAACACTTGGCATCTTCTCAGGATAGAAATCTAGAGTCCAATTGTCCTGTGGTGCTGGAGCCCCAAGATTTACCCAAGAATACCTCGACAAAGACCAGACATTTCTGATATTGGCATGCTCTTCTAGGGAAAATTTGATTTTTGCATTTTATTACTGGATTTCACCCCTCTAGATTCAGTTCATCAGAGTGTGAGAAACTTAAAGATGCACCTTACTCCTTTCAAGTCCAGTGCTGGCATGGAAAAGCATCTTCTATACAGAATTGATGCCATTGAAGTATGACATCGACAAAAAAATATGAAATATTCCCTAGACATCCAGAAGAATGAACAAATTGGTCCCGGAAGACGTACAGCCAGACTGTTCCTTAGAAGTGAAGATGGGGAGATTCCATCTCACGTACCTGAGACATGTCATCAGGAGGGACTAGTCCCTGGAGAAGGACATCCTGCTTGGTAAAGTCGAGGGTCCATGAAAAAGAGGAAGACCCTCAGAGATGGATTAACACAGTCATTGCAACATAGAGTCAACATAGCAATGATTGTGCGGATGGTGCAAGGCTGGGCACTGTTTCGTTCTGTTGCATATACGGTTGCCATGGGTTACAATGGACTTGATGGTACCAAACAGCAACATCACCACCAACACTTGCTTTGTCCTGTAAGGAACCTTCAAAATATCTAGACCTCTCTTTCCAGAAGTGGGCGTTCTCTGTTCTACTTCTTTGTTTTCAACTGGATCAAATGCTCCATTAAGGAAGTCATTCATCTCTCTTTGGCCCTGTCTTCAAAATGCAGCACTGATCTTGGTGGAGACTTGCACTTTCAAGTCTTTCTTTCTTTGGTGAGTGGGTCAGAGGGAGCAACTGTTGGCATTGTCTTAGGCCAGGCTTTCTAGAGAAGCAAAACCAGTGAAACTATACATACATTGTTGTTGTTGTTAAGTGCAGTCAAGTTGGTTCTTACTCTAGCAACTCTGTATAGGGTTTCTGAGGAGTGGCTGGTGAACTTCAACTGCTGACCTTCTGGTTCAAACTGACCTTGCAGTCTAGCGCACCACACCAGGACTCTCTCTAAATATATATGTATGTTGTTGTGTTAAGTACTTTTGAGTTGGTTCTAACTCATAGTGACTCTGAATAGAGTTTCCAAAGAGCAGCTGGTAAGTTTGAACCATCGACCTTGAGGATTGAAACCGACCTTGCAGTTTAGTGCATTAATCCACAGCACCACACCAGGACACATTCTCTCTCTCTCTCTCTCTCTATATATATATATATATATATGTTTTATTTGAAAGTTTACTATCAAGAAAGTGGCTTACAATTGCAGAGACCTAGGTCCCCAGTAGGGGAAAGAGAGAATCCCTCTCACATGTCCATTATATTAGGAACAGATCACACCCCCAAGGAAGCATTATTACTCACCCCTTTTCCAGACCTATCTGGAGAAGAGGAAAACTAGTTGGGAATTCTCCTTTGTCCCCTCATTCTAAAACAAAGCACACCCATGAAAGCTTGTAAGCCAGCACTTCATGCCTTTTGATAGCTGATGTCTAAATTGCCTGTCCCTTTGCACCCAATACACTGAGGAGACAAGTATGTTTCTTGATCTGAACACTCCCATTCTGGTTGGAATTTTGAACAACTGCATCTATTAAGCAAAAGTCCAGCCCAACAAACTGTAGCAATTGACACTTTTCCATAGTATCAAAGATCCTTGTCTTCATCTGCTCAGGTTCTGCTCAGCTCAGCCCTAGCCATCCAAGCTAGCTCAAATGGGTACCAGCTTCAAGTTTGTGAGTTCACACCCACCTCCCTACACTTCAAACCAGCTGGCCCCTTCACTCTCAGCCCTGTTCCCCATGGGTTAGGTCAGTACTCATGGGCTCAGGAGTTCACATGACTCCTTCAGACCAGTCCGCCTTCCCACTCCTCTTATCTTGAGGTCCATGGGAGACCCTGGAACACGTCCAAACTCAGCCTGTATCTTTATTTTTGCATTTCCCCCAAGTCTACTCACATGTAGACTGAGGTGGTTCCCAGTCTCACCAGTATGACACAAAACCCTAATGATTATAGACGTGATTAGGAACATATATTTCTGACAAGAATTTTAAGTCACTGGGGGAAAAGAGCTTCATAAGGGAAGGTATGTACAACCCAAACCACATCTGCATTCAGGATGCTAGTAAGTGACAGGGATAACTTCAGAACATGGTACAGTCTAATGCACAGACCAATTAATTCTTGGCAGCTACATAACGGCCCCAAAGTGAGAGTCCGTTTTGTAAGTACTTGTTCATACTAGGGTAATTCTAGCTTGATTAGCTATTTACTGGCTCTTTTCACAATCCCAAAGGTTTGGAGGGACAGCAGTTTACTTTGAGTAAAAGTACTCTTTGAGAGGAGAGAAATAATGAAAACAAGCATATTCTGACTGAAGGAAACACACTATCTTTTGTAAAATGTCTGGGGCGGCAGTGGTGGACATCATGTTCATCCTGGGAAGAGCAGGCCACCTGGAAAAGTAGGCATGCTCTCAGGAGACAGGTGACAGGAGACACCAGGTTCTCAGGAGACAGGTGGAGACAGCATATGCGGTTTGTTATCCGTAAAACCATCTGGCACGAGGACTTGAACGGGATAAGCATCAGTGAGCAGTGGCTGAACGCTGGAACATGTACACACACTCCAGTTCCCAGACACTGGCTCACAGGTAATCAGGAGTGAAGAAACAGATTGTAATTCTTCCCACTCTCCCTCTCTCTCTCTTTGAATGGCTGTACTTCCTAAGGAAGAGAGCTGTGATAAAAGTTGTGTTTACTTCCACTGGAATGTCCCATGAGATTGTGACTCCAGGGAGGACATAGAGCTGGACAGGAACCAGTCTTAGAATTCTCACCATGCATACTGTTAATTCGAGCAGGATGTAGAGGATATTGGAAAGTTTTACTATCTGAGCCTCTATATATGGCTGAGAGTTCCTGGGGATGGGGCTGTAGAATCAACGCTGGATTTCAAATCACAAGGACGGCAGTTCAAATCCACCAGCTGCTCCTTGGAAACCCTATACAGGGTTGCTAAGAGTTGGAACCGACTCGACAGCACTTAACGATGACATGTAGCTTGGAAGGAGTCTTTGTGGAGCAGTGGGGTAAGTGTGGGGCTGCTGTATGAAAGGTGGACGGTTCAAACCCACTAGTCCCTCTGAGGAGAAAGATGAGACCGTCTGCTCCCGTAAAGACCAACAGTCTCAGCAACGCTAAGGAGCAGTTCTCCTCTGCCCACAGGGTTGACTCCCTGGTGCTGGGTTGAATTTGGGTGTTTGGGATGCGGCTTGGAGGATCTCTGCTGGTGCCGTGGGCTAAGTGTTGGGAAAGGTATGGTGGTCTGTCTCTGTAAAGACAACTGCCTTGGACTCCTCTGGGACAGTTCTACTCTGCATTTTAGGGTCTCCATGAGTTGGAACTGACGTGGCAGCAATAGCTTATATACGACTTGTGTTTAATTATTATTACTATTACACATCAGGCATTAAGAACGTATTGTTGTTGTTAGGTGCCATTGAGTCAGTACTGACTCATAGCGACCCTGTGTACAACACAATGGAACACTGCCTGGTCCTGGAACAACATCACAATCATTGCTACACCTGAGCCCATCGCTTCCGCCACTGTGCCAGTCCATCTCACTGGGGGTCTTCCTCTTTTTCTCTGACCCTCAACCTTACCAAACATGATATCCTTCTCCAGTGACTGGTCCCTCCTGACAATATGTCCGAAGTATGAGAGACGAAGTTTGGCCATCTTGGCCTCCAAGGAACACTCCGGCTGCACTTCTTCCAACACAGATCTGTTGGTTCTTTTGGCAGCCCATGGTACTTTCAATATTCTCCTCCAATACCATAACTCAAATGCATCAATTTTTCTATGGTCTTTCTTATTCACTGTCCAGCTTTTGCATATATATGAGGTTATTGAAAATACCATGGCTTGGGCCAGGTGCACCTTAGTCCTCAAGCTGACATCATTGCTCTTTAACACTTTAAAGAGATGTTGTGCAGCAGACTTGCTTCATGCAATGGCTGATAATATGGAGTTTTTCCACAGTCTCTTTCCACAGATGTAGTCAATTTGATTTCCGTGTATTCTATCTAGTGAGGTCCATGTGTATAGTCATCTTTTATGTTGTTTAAAAATGGTATGTGCAATGAAGAATTGGTCTTGCAAAATTCTATTAGGAGACTGGAAAACAATATGCAAAAGATTGAAACAAGACCTTCACCTCATACATTATACAAAAACCAACTCAACATGGATTAAAGACCTAAATGTAAATCCCAGAATTATGAAGGCCATCAATGAAAAAATAGGGACAAATGTGAGGGCACTAATTCAGGGACTATACAGACTACAAAACATTTTGAAAACTACACAAACAAAAGTAGACAAAATAGATGAGTGGGACATACTAAAAATTAAAAACTTATGTTTTTACCTGAAAAGTAAAAGGAAACCCACAGAATGGGAAAAAAATCTTTTGCAATGAAACATCAGACAAGGGACTAATTTTAAAACTATATAGGAAACTACAACACCTCTATAAGAAAAAGACAAATAACCCAATTTAAAAAAATGGGCACAGGATATGAATAGACACTTCACCAAGGAAGAGATCCAGGCAGCCAACAAATATATGAAGAAATGTTCACGATCACTAGCCATTAAGAGAGATGCAAATCAAAACAACAGTGAGACATCATCTCACACCAGCAATAACAGCAAAGATCAAAAAAGTAGAGGACAATAAATGCAGACGGGGATGTGGAGAGACTGACACACTCCTACATTGCTGGTGGGATTGCAAAATGGTCCAGTCTCTCTGGAAATCGATATGGCGCTTCCTCAGAAAGTTGGAAATAGAAACACCTTATGATATAGCAATTCCTGTACTTGGTATTTATCCACAAGAAACATGAGCCATAACATGAGTAGATATATGCACATCAATGTTCATAGCAACACTATTTACAATAGCAAAAAGATGGAGACAGCCAAAGTGCCCATCAACTGAAGAATGGAAAAACAAAGTGTAGTACATACACACAATGGAATATTATGCTATCTTGAAGAATAACAAGGAAGCTGCAAGCCACCACATAACATGGATGAACCTTGAGGACATTATGTTGAGTGAAATTAGTCAGTCACAAAAGGAGAAATACTGCATAAGACAACTACTGTAAAAGACTAAGAAAAAGAACCCATACTAAAGGGGGGTGGATTTTTTGCTGGTTGCTGGGATGTGGGGGTGGGGTGAGTGGAGGGAGGGAAAGGTGGAGCACAGGGCAGGGAATAGACATAGGATAGTTTGGTTGCTGGGGATGGGGGCAATATATAAGAAGGGAGGGGGGAATGGAAGAACAAAGCAGATGGGAGAACAATTAGGCAGGTTTGCGTGGGCTAAGTGGGACAGAGGTAAATAATGATGTATGCATAACCTTGGAACAACAGGGCTCTGGGATACAGGGATTGAGAAATGTTTGTAATGGGGAAAAGCGGGGGAATAAGGTTAAGATGCTTGGCTGTCTTTGGAATCTTGGTTTTCCTTGCATTGTATTATAAAATAGACGCTGGAGGGGGAGAGAAAGGAATAGCCAGAAA
>NW_006408863.1:2040994-2042858 GCF_000296735.1 Chrysochloris asiatica | reverse complement strand
TTGTGAGGATTTTCATTTTCTTTACATTGAGGTGCAATCCATATTGAAGGCTGTAGGCTTTGATCTTCATCAGCAAATGTCTCAAAGCACACCCAATGAAACTTATATATGTATATATATAAAGATAAGTTTATGTAAAAGAAATGACTCACAGTTATAGAGGCGGGAGAGTCCCAAGTCTGTGTCAGATGAATCAAGATCAGTAGGCAAGTTGGACAGGCAGTCAGGTCCACTGGCAGGCAGACAGGGAGACAGGCAGGTCTGAAGGCTGGTCCACAGGTACATAGGCAGACAAGTAGGTCTGAAGGCTGGTCCACAGGTACATAGGCAGACAAGTAGGTCTGAAGGCTGGTCCACTGGCAGACAGGCAGGTGGACAGGCAGGGCTGAAGGCTGGTCCACTGGCATACAGGCAGGCAGACAATCGAGTAGACCACTGGCTCAAGTCTAAAGAACTGGAGGTTGGAGGACAAGCCAGATCCAAGGTCTGGACCCAGGAGAAAGGGAAGCTCTGCCTGAATGTCTGATCTACTGGAAACAGGCCACGCCCCAAGGAAACATCTTTTCCATCAACTGACTGTTCATAGCCAATCATCAGAGTTAACTACGCCAGCTCATAGCCAGCCATCATAGAGTTAACTCTGCTATATTAGATCTCACTGGGGGATGACCACATCAACTGTCAAACCACTGAGAACCCTGGTCCTGTCAAGTAGACATAAAACCTGAGCTATTGTAGCAAGTGTCTCAAGTCCTCTTCAAGGTTGTATCATCTGCATAAACATGTTGTTAATGAGCCTTTCTTCAGTCCTGGTAACACATTCTTCTTCATATAATCCAGCTTCTAGGATTATTTGTTCAGCATACAGATTGAGTAAGTATGGTGAAAGAATACAATACGGCCCACACTTTTCCTGATTTTAAACCATTCAAACAACTGCCTCTTGGTCTATGTACAGATTCCTAATGAGCATAATTAAGTGTTCTGGAATAACTGTCCTTCACAATGTTATCCATAGTTTGTCATGATCCACACAATCAAATGCCTTTGTGTAATCAATAAAGCACAGATAAACATCTTTCTGGTACTCTCTGACATCAGTAATGTTATCTCTCATTCCACATCATCTTCTGAATCTGGCTTGAATGTTTGGCAGCCCCCTGTCTTTTTCTGGAATGGGCACTAATATGAGTCTCTTCCAATTGTTGGCCAGGTAGCTGTCTTCCAAAGTTCTTGGCAGAGATGAGTGAGCACCTCCAGCACTGCATTTCTATTTGTTCTGTCAATTCCTGGAGCCTTGTTTTTCGCTAATGTCTTCAGTGCAGCTTGGACTTCTTCTTTAAATGTCATCAATTCTTGATCATATGCTAACTCTTGAAATGACTAATCATCAACCAATTCTTTTTGGTACAGTGACTCTGTGTATTCCTTCCATCTTCTTCTGATGCTTCCTGTCAATCAATATTTTTCCCATGTTGTTGTTGTTAAATGTTGTAGAGTCAGTTCCAACTCATAGCGACTCTGTATATGGTTTCTGAGGAGCAGATGGTGGGTTTGAACTCTGACCTTGTGGTGACTTTATGATTAGCAGTCCAATGCTTACCCTCTAGTGTCACACCAGGACCCCATTATGTCCCTTGTTGTTGTTACCAGGTGTCATGGAGTCGGTTCTGACCCACAGCAACCTTATGCACACCAAAACGGGACACTGCCTGGTTCTGTGCCATCCTCACAATTGTTGTTGTGTTTGAGACCATCGCTACTGCCACTGTGCAAATCCATCTCATTGGGGTTTTTCCTCTGTTTCACTGACACTCCACTTTACCAGGCATGATGTCCTTTTCCAGGGACTGGTCCCTCCAGA
>NW_006408863.1:2038333-2039994 GCF_000296735.1 Chrysochloris asiatica | reverse complement strand
AACAATCCAGTTCCTGTTAAGTTGATTCTGACTCAGGGTGTCAGAGAATCCATATCATTTAAAGATATAAGTACATGCCAAAACCTTTGCATATGAAACAATAGAATATCAGAGATTCATTTAAAAAACAAAACAAAACCTGGTTTAGGGGATGAAATGACAATTATGTAATGATACTTGTTGAATGGAGGTAATTGCACATGGAGGCAACATCTGCAAATATCAAAAGTATATTGGCTGATTTCTGAAAATTTCATAATAAAATAATTTATTTTCAATGTTGCATTAGAGAAGATAATCTTTCTGTATAAATTCCACTTGTAACTTTACATTCTAATTTGCTTCTCATCTTATGACTGCCAAGTTTCCATCATGGACACTAGAGTTATACAAAGCCAGTCCCAAGATGGTCATCTTCACGTAATTCAAAACAGAGAATGGATCTGACTCAGGGAAAGACAGCACAAATCAGACATGAAAATAAGGTGTAGGGTTGAGAGAGTCCCTAATAGAAAGGAATTTCTCTCCAATGACTCTTTACAATGCTATCCGGGTACAGTCTAAGATAGAGATCATGAATGTCTAAGGATTTCAAGTTCTAGTCCATTGGTCTTTATGCTTGTCCTTATGGCATAAAACCAGACTACTGTAGTGTTGTCGTAACTTGAAATAAGGTGCTGTAAGTTCTCCAGCTTTGCTCTTTTCAGAAGTATTTTGGCTATTTTATCTCTTTTTCGAGTCTACACAAAAAAGGATTGGCTTGTCAGTATCTGTAAAAAGCATTGATTTTTATAGCAAACGTGGAGACCTGACATTGAATCTTTCAATCCATGAACATTGGATGTCTCTCCATTGATTCAGATATTCTGTAATTTACCTCAGGATGTTTTGTAATTTCAGTGAATCAAACTTGCACTTCTTTTGTCCTTTCATAGTAAGTATATTATTCTTTTTGATGTTATTATAAATGGAGTTATTTTATAATTTCATTTTCAGGTGTTTGTTGGTAGTGTATAAAACTGTGATTCATTTCTGTGTAATGATCTTATATCCTGCAATTTTCATAAGTTTAAAAAAATTAATTCTAGCAGTTATTTTTTGGAAACTTCCATAGGATTATATACATGTATGTATGTATACACATACACACATGACAGTGAATTACAAATTATACATACTCTGGCTGTAGAATTTATTTTAATCAACTTTTAGAACAGACAAATACATCAGTTTTGGACATCATTTCCTTGCTTTTTGGTACACTTTGTCCATCTGTCAACAGCTTGCATATTCCCTTATTTTAAAATGTTTTAGGCTGAGCTGTGAGCCACGAATTGCCCCACTGTCTTCACTTCTTCATCAGAGATGAATCTTCATCATTGAAGGGATGCTTTCAGGGAACCTAACAGGTGAAAGTCCGATGGATCAATATCAGGAGCAGAGGGAAAATGCTTTAACACCTCAAAACAAAGTTTTTTTCAGAGTGTCACCAGTGTGGGCAGAGGTGTGTGGACATGCATTGTCATTCAAGATCACAGTGCCCTTGGAGAGCAGTCCTCTGTGTGTAATCCCAAATTCAGGCTTCAGTCATTGATAGTGCTCCAATACTGGCCTTTGAGAATCCCAGAAAATTGTAAGCATCAGTTTTCTAGCTGATAGTT
>NW_006408863.1:2033077-2036053 GCF_000296735.1 Chrysochloris asiatica | reverse complement strand
ACCCCATCCCATTTTAGTAGCCAATGTCTAAATTGCCCATCCCTATCAACCCTGTTTACTGAGGGGACAGGTCTTGATATGACGAATCCTTCCCTTTTGGTTGGAATTTTGAGCAACTACAGCCATAAGTAAAGGTCCAGTTCAGCAAATTGTTGCAATTTATGCTTGATTCCAATGTTAAACTTCTTTATCTTCCTCTAATTCAGTTCTTATCAGCAAGCCATCCAAACCAGTTTAAATTGGTGCTATCTGCAAGTTTGGGTATTCTTGCATGCCTCCCTCCCCTTCATACCAGCTGGCTGCTTCACTTTCAGCTCTAGCCCTCAGTGGCTAGGTCACTGTCCAGGGGCTCGGGAGTTCATACATCTCCCTAAACTTCAGACCAGCCAGTCCTTCTTCTTCTCTCTCACGTCTCAAGGTCAACAGGTGTCTATGGAACAAGGTCAAACTCAGCTCGTGTCTTCATTGGCGCATTTCCCCCACTTCCACTCACAAGTTGACCAAGGCAGTTGCAGCAAACTTACAAGCCTGCTTATGTGTTCCCTTTGAGTTTCAGTCTGGGTAGACTTCTCTTGCTCGATGGCTCCCAGGCGAACAGCTTGCTTGATTTTGTAACAGCCAGATGATCTGCTTTTTCCCTCCTGCTGGTCTTCCTTTCAAGATGTATCTTCTGCTCCATAGCCGCTCTGGGTTGGTCTGCATGCCTGATAGTTGACTTTTGAACTTTTCTTGGTTGGCAATTGAGGATGTTTCCATTCTATATTTTGCCATTTACTCTCAGGCTTGTAGTGATGAATCCATGTTTCATCACCAGTAATGATTTTTAAAAAAGAAACTTTTACCTTCCCTAAAGTTTTGGTCCAAACTTTGTTTGCAGATGTCCAAATGCTTCTGTTCATACTCTTCCGTGAGTTGTTTCAGTTCCCATCTCGCTCAAATTTTTCAAAACCCAAGTCTGTCATGAATTGTTTCACAGGCAGAGCCATGGCTGATTTACAAATGATTTGTCACACAATCCACTGTCACTCGTCTATTCAACAGAATCATTTCACGTGCTCGCTCAATGTGCCATCAGCCGTGGATTTGGACAAGTGTTCTAATATAGCTGTTGTTGTTGTTATGTGCCGTGGAGTCGGTTCCGACTCATAGCGACCCTACACAGGGTTTCTGAGGCTGTAAATCTTTACGGGAGCAGACCACCTCATCTTTCTCCCGCAGAATTGCTGGTAGTTTCGAGCTGCTGACCTTGTGGCGCGCAGCCCGATTTGTAACCACTACGCTACCAGAGCTCCTTAATATAGCCGAAGTGTGGATAATTTTTGACTTGTTGTATAGTTGTTGCTGTTAAGTGCAGTCGAGTTTGTTCTTATTCATAGGGACCTTGCATTGGGTTTCCAAGGAGAGGCAGCTGATGAGTTTGAACCGCCGACCTTGCAGTTCAAATCACGTTGTACTTCAGTGCATTACTCTATAGTGCCACACCAGGACTCCATAGATAAATTATATTATGGATAAAATTATATATAGTTATTGTTAAGTTCAATTGAGTTGGTTCTGACTCAATGACCCTGTATAGGGTTTCTGAGGCTATAAATCTTTCTGTGAGCAGAAAGCCTCATCTTTCTCCTTAGGAGTGACTGGTGGGCTTGAACTTCTGACCCTATGGTTCTCAGTCCAGTGTTTATCCTCTAGAGCCACTGTGTTACTATGTATGTAAAGTCGGAGTCCTGGTGTAGAACTGTAGGATAAGCACAGGACTGCTAACTGCAAGGATGGTTCTAACCCACCAGCTGCTCCTTGGAAACCCTATACAGAGTCACTGAGTCAGAACTGACTTGAAAGCACTTAACAACAACAATATATATAGGATCAGGCCATCTGTATATAGACAGTTTGACTTCTTCCTTTATTGTGGGTTAATTGATTTTTTTTCTCTCATCTTGCCCCACCCACCCGCCCCCATGGTTTGACTTATTACAGTGACTAGAACGCCCACCCGATGTTATACAGATGCAGAGAGAACAGACACCCACGCCTTGCTCATTAAGTATGAGGAATGCATTTGGCCTTCCACTGTTCACTGTGAAGCTAGTCATAGGTTCCTCTTGTTGTTGTTGTTGTTGTTAAGTGCCGTCGAGTTGGTTCTGACCCGTGGAGACCTGTATAGGGTTTCCGAGGAGCAGCTGGTGAGCTTGAATCACCAGCCCTGTGGTTCAAACTGACTTTACAGTCCAGCACATTAACCCACAGTGCCACAGCAGGATTATCCTTAATCAGGCTGAGGATGTTTCCTGCTAATTTTTGGTTTGTTGAGAGCTTTTATCATGAGTTGTTAAGTGCTGTTGAGCTGGTTCCAACTCATAGGGTTTCCTGCGGACCCTGCGTAGGGTTTCCAAGACTTTAAATCTTTGTGGGAGCAGAAAGCCTAATATTCCTTCCACAGAGCTACTGGTGGGCTGGGAATTGCCAACTTTGTGGTTTGCATTTCAGTATTTATCCTGTGGAGTCACCATGCTCCACTTATCATGAGTTGTTGTTGTTGTCAGGTGCCATCGAGTTAGTACTGACTCATAGTGATCCTATGCACAACAGAACGAAACATTGCCCTGTCCTGGGCCACCTCACAGTCATTGCTACGTCTGAGCCCATTGATGCTGCCACTGTGCCAATCCATCTCATTGGGGGTCTTCCTCTTTTTCTCCAACCCTCTACTTTACCAAACATGATATCCTTCTCCAGGGACTGATCGCTCCTGACATGTCCGAAGTATGAGAGACGAAGTTTGGCCATCCTGGCCTCTAAGGAGCACTCTGGCTGCACTTCTTCCAACACAGATCTGTTGGTTCTTTTGGCAGTCCATGACACTTTCAATATTCTCCTCCAACACCATAACTCAAAGCATCAATTCTTCTACGATTTTCCTTATTCACTGTCCAGCTTTCGCATGCATATGAGGTTATTGAAAATACCATGGCT
>NW_006408863.1:2020909-2032797 GCF_000296735.1 Chrysochloris asiatica | reverse complement strand
TTAGATCCATCTTTTATTGCTTGTTTTGAGCATTCTTCCTCTATTGCTGTATTCTTTATAACGGTCAGAGTGAAAAGCACAGATAGAAGAAAGCAGGAAAAGTCCACGTGGAGTTGGAAGGAGCTTGACATCTGCTGGTAAAACAGAGCAGACTTGTCAGTAAGACATGCAACCACCACTTCTTCCAGGAAAATGGACCATTCACGTGACTAGAGGAGAGAATCCTGGCGTGGCCCTGTGGGTTAATGCGCTGGACTACATGGTCAGTTTGAACCACAGGTCAGCAGTTCAACTTCACCCGCCACTCCTTGGAAACCCTATACAGGGTCACTATGAGTCGGAAATGACTTGATGGAACTTAACAACAACTACATAGACTCCTAGTGTGGCACTATAGGATCAGCACTGGACTGCAGAAAAATCACAAGGTCAGCAGTTCAAACCCACCAGAGGCTCTTTGGAAACTTTATACAGGGTTGCTATGAGTTGGAACCAACTCAATGGTACTTAGCAACAACAACATAGAATTTGCAGAAAAGTTACTGCTGTAGGCACTGTCATAGGCCTCGGCAATTATGCAAATATTACACAGAACTCTTAGACATTAGCAGATGATTCTAAGGGTAGAGACAACAGAAACAGACTTCCAATAAGGAGTTGAAATGGAGACTGGGGGAGACAGAGCTGAGCTTCTCAGAGAGTACGAGGGAAGGGAAATGGACCTTCGTTGGGGATCTTCTTCGTCCTGAATTCTACGCTACACACACTCCTCCTCCTCCCACTTCCCACAGAGTCCTGGGACATTCTGAGAGGCCAAGCAACTTGTCATAAGTCACACAGCTGTCGCAACTGAGAGAAACACCACACTTGGTCTGACTCATACATATGTGTGCCTTTCCCCCAGTTTGGACAGTTTACCAGGTTTTCATGAGAATATCTAATTCGGAGTGAGTCCGTCTGAGGGGTGTGTGTGGGTGTGGGGGGGGGGGCTACAATTCCATCCTCTTTTGATTTCTCAGTAAGGTGCCAAACAAAATGCAGGCTGCCCAATAGACCTTGAATTTCTGATAAACCAAGAGTATTATTTTAGAGTAAGAAAACCTTATGCAATGAACGGTGCATACTTACACTAAAGAATTATTTGTTGTTTATTTGAAAATAAGATTTAACTGGGCATTTTAGCTTTTATTTAATTTTTGATAACTCTCACAACCCTACCCCCTAAACTCAAGGACCACAGTGCAGCCTCCCTGTCTGCCTTCCTTGCCAGCGTGGCCGTGAACCTTCAGCTGTCTCTGTCTCCACTCGGCTACTGCCCACCTCTCTGTTCACCTTCAAGCTCAAGCCTTCGGGAGAAAAATCAGAATTAATTTGGCCCAAACACTTAGTTGCCAGTTCCAATCACAGAATTTCAGCTCTGTGGAAACAGAAGTGATTTTTTCAGAGGCTGCAGAATGTGGGGTTCTGTTGTAGATTAAATGTAGAAGATGTGAGCATATCGATTTTGAAAAAATATATAAAGCAACACCGCTCACTAAATGTTTTCTGGGAAAATTTAATTATTTTTCACTAATCAGTCCATTATATTGACATGTATTGGGCTTAATTTTATAATTTGATGTTAAATTAATAGAAACATTTTTAAACCTTTTCAGAGCTCTTTGGTGGCCTCAGTAATTTTTAAGCGTGAAAAGGGTCAGTCTTGGAGCCAAAAGCTGGGGGCTGTGATTTAATCTGTGCAGTGTATTTGTGGCAGGGAGTTAAATCTGGTCATATTTGCTCTAAAGAAGGACCCCAACCCAGCCTTGCATGAATCTGTTGGTTTCTCTATAAACAGTGGCTCTTCTACAAACCTTAGCTTGTCTTCCTCTTCATTGGCTTCCTCAGAATGAACGTGGTCTTCTGTTAAGTGCTGAATGGCTGCTGGGTTTGAACTGCTGACCTGTGATTAGCAGTCCCGTGTGTACCCACAGCACCACACCAGAACGCCTAGCAGACATGGGAGCCCATGTCTTCACAATCCTCACCCTCTGACCTGTGTTCCCCACACCTGCACGGGGCTCAGGATACCCTGCGGTCTTGTCAACAGTCTGTGGTGAAGCAGAGGGAGGGTCCGCATTTCTAATGAGCCCCCTTGGACCACACATGGGCGCTGTCTCAGACAGAACCAACCACTCAGCCACTGGCGACTCCAGATGTACTGGTATCGGTGTGGGACACTCACTGGATTGGGAAGGGTTTGGGCCACGTTAGCACGCTCCTAGTTTTAATTGATTCAGTGCTGACATGCTGAAGTTTGAACATATTGAGGAATACTGCGACCACTGGAAGACTTTGCACGGCACAGATGGAGTACATTTGTGATGCGCATCTCTCTCCATTGGCCGGTGCGGCTCTTGGTGCGGAGGGCAGCTCCGTGTCCTGCCTCAGCTCATCCTCCCACTGCATGTGGCTGCTCCTCCGCACTCGCTCACGTGGGTTCCCCCTGCTCTGCCCTCATTTCAAGTCGGAGGGATCCACCCAGTGACTGCGTCCCCTCCTCGCTCTCCGAGCCTCTCGTGATTCATCCGCGGCCTCATGTTTTCCAGCCTAGATGTCTCTGAAGGTTCCCACCCAGACCTGCTCCTCCCCAAGTGGACATCTGCCCCCCCACACTACCAGCTGAGGTCTGCGGGCCACGTGGCACCCGTCTTTCAGTCCCACCTTCTAAAGGGCTGTTACCTGCGCAGTCTCACCTCTCAGGTTTTTTGTTGTTGTTGTTATGTGCCGTGGATTCAGTTCCGGCTCATAGCGACCCTGTACAGGATTTCCGAGGCTGTAAATCTTTACGGGAGCAGAAAGCCTCATCTTTCTCCCAAGGAACAGCTGGTAGTTTCGAACTGCTGACCTTGCGGTTCGCAGCCCGATTCGTAACCACCACGCTAGTTTGTCCTGCTTCCTCCAATTGACCCTGAACTCTGCGGACAGAACCCTTTCTGATGAACATCCCTGGGCCCGCCTGCCTGTCTCTCTGGCTGTGTCCCCTTTCATTCTACACCTTGATGTCTTGACAGAACTCTGGAATCCAGGATAATGACTGGAAAACCAACCTGGAATGAGGAGCGTTCCCCACAATGCCAGTGCCCCTTCTCTAAGTAACATGAGACTCCAGACCCCAGGGCGGTCTTGCAGGCAGCTAGCGCAGATGGTGCGAGGTGTAGCTTGTGGAGTGGGTGAGCCCCCACGAAAGAGCAGAAGGCCCACCCTGGCTCCTCACAGTGGCCTTCAAAGCTGTCCTAAAATGCTGGGTGGGGCCTTTGTCCCTCTGTCTAGTTGCAGGGGCTGGCTGAGGGGAGGGGGCTTTCTGCCGAAGCTCCCCCTGGAGGCTAACGCTGGGATGTCTGCAGACCCACCCAGTTCCCTAGGTGGACATGCCTGGGTCTGCCCCCCAGGGAGGCAGACTCTGTGTGCAGTACAGACCAGATGTCCAGCCTTCAGGCTGTGAAAATGCCACTGGGACCAGGACAGACCTGATGGCCACACCAGGCCGTACACAGGCCCTGGAGTGACATTCTCCCATCCCCGTCTCAAGCCCTCGCTGTGGGGGAGGAGGGTGTCCCACTGACTGTTCGTTCTCACTGGGTCCACACCTGTAGCTGTGAAAGCTGAGCTGTAGCTCAGCTGGAAAATTAACACTTGGATCCTAAATAATAATAATTACTGTTTCTGGTTATTTTGAATTCACTGACAAAGACCTTTACAAAATAATTGCACTGATCAGTCCCGTATGAGGTGCAGGGGGGCTCGAGTGTTGGTGTGTGATGAGAACATCAGTGGATTTTCTGTCGTTGCGTTCTGTTTAGTACGTGTAATTGTAAGGACTAGCTCGTGTTAGGGCGCCTGCAGTTGTGTCTTGTAATAGCAGATGGTTTCCATGAAGGAACAGATGTCTCCTTAGCCTTCCCCTTGAATAAAACATCATAACTGAACCCCACCCACAAGCCTCACTGTCAAGCACACGCTGCCCATTTCAGAGCTGGCTCATTGTGGCTCCAAAGCTCTGATTTGGAAGAAGCGGCCTCAAAAACGAGCAACCTTTCAGGATAGCGGATAAGCCACGAAGGAAAGACTGTCTTAGTCGGGGCACTACTGTGGATCCTCGCCGAAACTTAACGTCCCCAAACCTGCCAGGCGTTCGAGAGCTTGTCACCAGAAGAATGCACGGGCGATGGGTCCTGTCTCTGCTCATACTGAGAGCTTTTCCAGACCTGAGACCGAGTGGGCACCTTTCCAGTTCAGTTCAGAGGTCCACAAGCCTCACCTCTCCCCATTCCCCGGGCATTTCCTTCTCCCACTGCCGGAAGGGGCTTCCTGGTGTAATACAGGAGGCGGCCACAAGATGGAGACATTCTTCAAGAGAAACTCGCGCGTGTTCTCCACTGTAGACAGCGCTTTGCGGTGAGGACTGCGGGTGGTCCTCAGGAGGAGCCTCGGAAACCCACGCAGGCTGGCCCCTGAGAGGCTTTCTACGTAGCATCAGCACACGTTTTATTTTAGTTATCCGTTTATTACATATTATTATCTATTCATTTAAACCTGTAAACCCATGGCATTGCACATTTACGTAGGACGAGGCTAAATTAAAACAGATAAGCAAAAAAGAATAGCGTTTAAAATATTGAGAGATAAATATGAAATAATTCAGCATCCAAGCAGCGCTTGGTGATGTGCGGGGCTGGGTGTGGGGAGAGAAGGGCCATCCAGGTAGGATCAGCTCTCCAGGCCTCAGGTGGGAGGTAGGAGGTCCATGGCACAGTTGGAGCAGAGGGTTTGGAGGGATCTGAGGGCCAAGTGCAGAAGCCAGGCGAGCACAGCCGAGAAGCCCGGCCGACGTTAGACACATCAGGTCAGACACATCAGAGACGGGCTGCTCGGTGTCTGCCGAGCTCTCTCTCTGTGCAGACACCCCACGTGTGTGCAGGGGCACCTGGGCGAGAGGAGCAGGGTTGTTCCACACCCACCAGCAAGGGCGGTCGTCATTCCCTTCTCCACACGGAGAAACTGCTCATAACTGCAACTGGGGAATGGTGTTTGAACCAAAGCCTTCCAAATCCAGACTTGCTGTCTCTATACTCTCCTTTTAGGAGTCTGGGTGGTACTGCAGAATCAGCACTGGACTTGTAACCCCAGGGTCGGCAGTTCAAACCTACCAGCGCTCCTCAGGAGAAAGATGACGCTATCTGCCTCTGTAAAGATTGGCTGTCTGGGAAACCCTGCGCAGGTTAGTAGGAGTCAGGATCACAGGATGGGAGTGGGTTTGGTTTTACTATAGTCTCCTGTAAAAGTCCCTGGTGGTGCAGTGTTTAAGCACATGGGAACCCACCACCCGCTCTGAGGGAAAAAGATGAGACAGTGGGCTTCTATAAAGATTGTTGTTGCTATGCACCATCAAGTCGGTTCCCACTCTAAGTGACCCTATATAAGGTTTCCGAAGAGTGGGTTTGAACCACCAAGCAGTCTAGTTCTTATCCCATAGTACCACCCAGGACTTCGTAAGAATTTGTTGTTGTTTAGTGCCGTCGAGTTGGTTCTGACCCATAGCGACCCTGTATAGGGTTTCCAAGGAACGACTTGGTGAGCTTGTAGTTCAAACAGCTTTGGTGTCTGGTGCATTAACCCACCTTGGAAATCCTATGGGGCTATTCTATTCTGTCCTATAGGGTGAGTACAGGGTGGGTTTAACTCTATGGCAGTGGGCTTTTGGTTTATACTTTACTTTTTTAGAGTTTCATTCTCGCGGGATCCACGTTCACACACTAAGCTTCCCCACAGTGGTACCTGCCATTTCTCTCTTGGACAAGAATCGAAATGAAGAAATCAGAGACCTGGTCGGATTTCTCCACATCAGAGTGTTACATTTTTTGGGTGGGAATTCATGTACCAACGAATTGCTTTGTGAGGACACGCAGTGCTATTGTGTAGTCATGTGGTACAAAGGAGCAGTATCTCCTATGAGTAAGCATCTGCTTACAGTGCTTGAGGGGGATATCAAGAGATATTTGTTGAGGAAATAAGTGCATGAATAAAGTAGGTAATGATTGTAGTCCCTGAGCGTACAGGATTCGTAAGTTAATACAGTGCTCTGAAACATCTGAAAGTTGGATCTGAGCGATTGTCATCTCCAGCCCTCCAAACAACAAACACCTCGGGCTCTGAGCTGACCTGTGGGACACGCCCACTGAGGTGAGCTTGCCATTGCATTCTTTTCTGTCACCACACTGGGGCACAATTGGACCTTTTGATGATGTGTGCAAGATGAAATTTATTTCCCATATTTGTAGTATGTTCCAAACCCAATGGCAGCAAGACAGGACACCCACTGCCCCTTTTGGCAGAGAATGAGATGAAACATTGACTTTGAACTGGAACCCATGGAAAGTGGACAAGTATGAAAGTGGGTGGGTGAAGATGGTGGACCGAGGCAGCAGTCAGTCAACCGTGAGGGTGACACTGGGCGGGGGGCATTTTGGTGGGCTGCACATGGGTGGGAGTCGACTTGATGGCACCTCACAACGGCTGTAACATCTGAGGAGGAAGCAGACAGGTACCTGGGCTTACCCGGATCTGAACCCATTACCCCAGTGTAAGTTTTCAAAGTGCACCTTTGACGATTCAGAAATGATTTGCACAGTTAGGAGGAGCCTGACTGTAAGGAAAGTAGGAAGGTCTTGACTGGGTTAGGGGAGTGGGGGGAGGGAGGCCTCGGGATGAAGAGCAGTGGAGGTCTGCACAGAGGCAGTAAACTTCAGGAAGTGCAGCGGAGGCAGGGAGCGGCAGGGCGCATGGGACCTGCATCAAGCGTCTGTGGGACCTACACGCCTTTAGCCTGGACCTCAGCTTGGAGGTCGAATCTCATCACAGGTGGAAAGACCGTGGTGAAGTGACCCCAGAAGGGTGTTAGAGGACTGGGGCTCTGGCTCTGTTGTGGGGGGCACAGAGCATGTGGGTGGGGGCTCCAGTCAGCAAGCAGCCTGGGAGTCCGGACTAAGATGGCACAAGCGGCTGTTTCTGACTTTCCTTCTCTTTCTCTCAAGCCTCCTCCTCCTCAGTCTTTTTTAACATATAGAGATGGTTATTAGCAGAAAACTTAGAGACAACACTGGTTCTAAATGTGAAAAGCAGTAATAACAGGTAGGTTGTTGTTGTTAGTGTCCTGGTGTTGGTTCCAACTCATAGAGACCCCATGCACAACTTAAGGAAATGCAACCGATCGTCACAACTGCTGTGTTTGAGCTCATTGGTGCTGTCACTGTGCCAACCCATTTCCTTGGGGGACTTCCTCGTTTTTGCTGACCCTCAAGCTTACCAAGCATGATGTCCTTCTCCAGGGGACTGGTCCCTCCTGGTCACATGCCCACAAGTATGAGAGTCGCCCACCCTGTCTTCTAAGGAGCGTTCTGACTACTTCCAACACAGATTGGTTCTCCATAGCTCTCTCAATATTCTCCCCCAAAGCCATAACTCAAAGGCATCACTAATATGGTCTTCCTTATTCACTGTCCAGCTTTCGCATGCCTATGAGGTTATTGAAAATACCATGGCTTGGGTCAGGTGCACCTTAGTCCTCAAATGGACATCTTTGCTCTTCACCACTTGAAAGAGGTCTTGTGCAGCAGATTTGCCCAATGCAATACGCCATTTGATTTCTTGATGGCTGCTTCCATTGATGTTGATTGTGAATCCAAGTAGACACAAGCAAGCCGCCAACTTTCTGCAAACGTGTGTAATGGTGACTTCAAGGAGACGAAGCCGCTTGTGCAGGCCAGCCCAGGGGTCACCACTGTGTGACGGTGTAACTGTTCTCTGCAGGAGAGCCAGGACTGGTTGCCGATCAGGGAGACCTTTCCAAAGGGCACCTCCATACTCCACTGACAGACAGACAGACAGACTGACAGACACGTGCGGACTTTCTCTAAGGAGAGGGAGGAGTTCTGTCTTGCACTTGAGGTTCTGTGAAACCAGAGGCAGACTGGAGCTGCCACCAGGTTCAGTACCAGCTCGGCAGCAGCCACGCAGACAGTGACCTGCTTACAGGGCTCGGCCCAGCATGTGGGGCGCTGACTCATCCTGTAACCCTTGTTTGTCTTTTCTTTGGTGGCTGTGTGGCTCCACGTCGCCCAGATGGATTTTCTGAGTATTTTACACACATGTCCAGCTTTCTTTTCGCAGCTATACAACCTGTGCCCATGGTCTCACACCCTTCTCCTGTAGACGCCTGTGGAAAAGCTCCACAACTTTGAGCACAGTGACTTAACCCCACACAAGTCCCTGGCTCAGCGACAACCCCGCCCCTACCGCAAAGAAGGAGACAGATAGTGGGCTCAGTGAGTCTCTCTGGGGGTGGGGTGGGGGAGGCAGCTTCATCTTTAGCCACTTTAGTCCATCGCAAGTTTTCTCATTAGCACAAGTGTATGGTTTGAGGGCCAAGAAGCATGGTGAACACAAAGCAAAACAAACAACGCCCACACTATTCACCGGTGACTCACAAGCTCCCGTCCAACACAGGCAAGGGGAGGGGGTGGCACACAGCCAAGCTGCAGCTCCTTTAAGCAAAATAAGTGCTCTTTTTAGTTTTTTTACCCGAACTTCTCCTTCACGGGTATTCTGAGCCTGTAATTGTTCTCAGCTAAGCCCCTCTTCACAGAGGCCAGGTGGACTGGAGCCCTGGCCTCTGAAAGGTTCACACCTTCCTAGTCTGGGTGGCTGTCATACCAGATGCCCTCCCGCTCGCCCTTTCACTCTCCCGCCTTCAGCTCTGGTTCTGGCCCAGAGAGAAAGTCAAATGCCAGACACAGTGGGGAGGTTGTTCTTGGAAGCAGCTGGCCAAAGGGGCCAGACCCCTCAGGAGAAGGCCTGCCTACAGTCAAAGTTGGGAGGTTTTAAAGGCACAGAGTTCAAAAGGAGTCGACCAGCACAGTGACCAGGCACAGCGCTGAATGTTTGACTCTGAGAGCCACTTGGTCTCCTCTCATTTGGGGAGAATGAGACCTGGGGCCCCTTAGGGTGTTTACAGCTTTCAGAAGAGGGGTGTCCACTGAGGCCCCAATGTCTGGTGAAGTTGCAGCAAATGGGGTGCGGAGTTTTGTCTCTGGGAGAGCTGAGAGGACAGTCCTCACCCCCACTTACCCCTCACCCTCATAACCTGTCCCCCTGGACCTGTCCATCAAACTCCCTTCTCATTTTTTCCAGTACCCAATTCCCTTCCAAGCGTGGAAACCCTGGAGGCGTTTTTCTCCTCTGGGCCACTGGAGGGCAGTCATGGTCCAAACACCCGCCCAGGGAGCAGTGTGATTTCACAGTAAATCAAAGCCAGTAATGCCTTTCCCAGCTGGACAGAGACAGGCGCATGGCTGCAAGCCGCTGCCTCACCCAGCTCTGGGTGCGAAATAGGAGCTGTTGGCCTGGGATGTTGGCCGTGGGTTTCGTTTGTTTTATCCGCTTGTGATTTTCCTTCTTTTTGTGGAATTGTTCTCCGGTGGCTAGGTTTCTGGTTTTGACTTGAAGCAGGTGTGGAAATGGACGCCAACTTGCCCTGGTGGCTGTCCAATGCCTTTCTTCCTTTCATGTTGTCTCCAAGGGCACAGCCTGTGGATGGCTTGCGCTTGAGTACTGCTCTGTCCAGCCCCCAGGAGTGACCATGCAGAGCACCCAGCCAAGTGACTGTCCTGGAGTGCTCACACCCCTCCACCTTCGAGCTCTTCTAGAGTGTGGGCATATCCAGCATGTTGTGTGTTCTCTAGAGTGACCGCTTGTACCCTCCTTGAACAGCACACAAAACTCAGAGTTCAGTTCTGCAGGCACTGAGCACTCTTACCCTGTGTGCTCTGATCCCCCTCCCCCTGACCCTGTCCCTGCTCCCTGACACCATCCCTCAAAACCCCGGCCTTCAGTCCAGCCATTTGTGGATAGGAAATTGACGTCTCTTCTCTGAAGACACTTGATGCGGCAGCCTCGCTGTTTCCTTCAGGATGGGAGGGACTCTAACCTCACAGGCTCACCACCAGACCTGGCTTCTCTCAGTGGCCTGAAGTCTCAGGAGCAGGTGGAAGGACCCATCACTTGTACCTGAGCCAGAGGGATACTTGCAGGTCTAGGGGATACTTGCTGGTCTAGGGGTTACCTGCTGGTCTGGGGAGATACCTGCTGGTCCATGGGTTACCTGATGGTCTAGGGGTTATCTGCTGGTCTGGGGAGATACCTTCTGGCTCAAGAGATACCTGCTGGCCTGGTGGCCCAGGACATAGGGGGAGGTCCCAAAGGACACTGTTTTGCATGTTCAGTGTACAAAAGTGTGGGGGTCATGTGGCTATAACCCCAAATCCAACAGCTGCACACAGGATAGAGATATGTGAGTCACAACCCTAATGTCAGAGCTAGGGGTGGCCAAGCTGTGTCTGCGTCACTGCAGGGAAGGTGGGGGTCACTGAGTCCAGCACCCACATCTCAGCCATGGGGAGGCATCAGCACACCTCATCCCTCTGAGCAACAAGCTAGGCTATGGTTTTCCAGTTCTGGTGGGACCTGGGCCTGGTGGAGGGCAAGTGGGGAGGGTGCCTCATGCATCCATGCACCCCTTCCCCATGCACTCCAATCCCTGCCATCCCCCCAATCCCCTCATGGTCTGAATTCCCTAAACCACTCCATCACACTGAACCCCAAGTGCCTGGAGAAAGCCGGCGACAAAGCGGAAACAGGCCCCAGCCGCTACTGTGTCTTTCATGTTCATCGTCTCAGCTAATCCTCGCCACAAGCCAGGCCCCTAAGCCCAAGCACGAGACAACAAATGAAGATTCAGTAGCACACTGTCACCTGTGCGGCATTTACCAGGTAGTGCACCTGTTCGGCTCCAGGCTGAGGCTGCTCGAAGTCACACTGGCAGGAAGTGGCTGTGATCTGAGCCCAGGAGGAAGAGCTGGCCTCCCATGATCCTACGTCTAAGGTCTGTGGACTCAGACAGAACCCATAAACAGAATGTGCATTGCCCCAGAGGGCCCAGGGAGGGCCGGGATCGCACCGTATCTCCTTGTCACTCTCATCCTGTGGACTTTTCATAGAGACCACAATACTGGTTTCCAAACTCTCTGAACCATGTACATCATCCTAGAGGGGGGTCCACCTACCGACAGGCGACGGCACTGCACTAAGCCCACCAGCTGCTCTCTCAGAAATGTTGTTACGTGCCATCGAGACTTGACAGCACTTTACAACAACAAACATGAACCCTGAACACCATTTCACAAGCGTACAGCATTGAAAACCGTAGCAAAAGTAAATAAAGATGAAGCTTCTGGAAATCCACCAATCCTTACTAGTCATTAGTACTAAATGCCTTTTTGTTCTCTCTGATGACTAAATGTGTTTCCATACTTGGAAAATCTTGATTTGACACTTGTGAAGGAAACACAAATCCAGCGGCAGCGTTGCTCTGGCTGTGATTTGGGCTGTCTTCACAGGTATGTGGTTCGTCACGATGTTCGATAATTCAGCGAATGTACTTAATGAGCTTTGTTTGTGCTTGATGCTATCTTCAATCCGTGGTTTCTTTGTAAGACTGTTTTGAGGTACGCATTTTGTGAATTTCAGCTGGGGTGACAGAATTAGGAAAGCTGACAGGAACTGATGTGGTTTTGGAGAAGTTGGAGTCGGGCTCCAAATTCAGGGTGGGAGTAGAGGCATAAGATCAAGGACTTAAACGTGATGTTGTTGTTAGGTCCCATCGAGTTTTTCCTCACTCATAGCAACCCTATGCACAACAGAACAAAACACTGCCCAGTCCTGGGCCAACCTCACAATTGTTGCCATGCTTGAGCCCATTGATGCTGCCACTTTGCCAATCCATCTCCCTGGGG